>NW_022589781.1:1905775-1979405 GCF_004348235.1 Phoca vitulina | reverse complement strand
GGGTGGCTCAGTTGGTTAAGTGTCTGCCTTCGGCTCAGGTCATGATCTCAGGGTCCTGGGATCTAGTCCCGCATCGGGCTCCCTGCCCAGTGGGGAGCCTGCTTCTCCCTCTCCCACTCCCCCTGCTTGTGCTGTCTCTCTCTGACAAATAAATAAGATCTTTAAAAAATAATACTATAATTCTTTCTCAGTGTAACATATAATCTTGATCTGGTATATAGTTTCTATATTAGGTTATTCTTGTGTTCCCCCAGTTCCTGCTTCTGGATTTTACTTAAAAGTTCAGCAACTTTCAGGACACCTGGGTGGCTCAGTTGGTTGGGTGTCTGCCTTCGGCTCAGGTTGTGACCCCAGGGTCCTGGGATCGAGCCCCGCATCGGGCTCCCTGCTCAGTGGGAAGCCTGCTTCTCCCTCTCCCACTCCCCCTGGTTGTGTTCCCCCTCTCGCTGTGTCTCTCTCTGTCAAATAAATAAACTCTTTAAAAAAAAAAATTCAGGAATTTTCATACTTCATAAAAGAACTCATTTTTATAGTTTTGGTAGAATTCATGTCTATAGTAAACATTTCATTCACAGATTACTCTTTCACAAGCTACTTAAGTGAACCTGGGTAATATCTACATTATAGTTTAAATTAGAATGCCTGATATATATCAGAATTTTGGAATTTTAAACTAATACTTGGGAAAAAAGCATTTTTAAAATTATTTCCTGGGGCGTGTGGGTGGCTTAGTCGCTTAAGCATCCGACTCTTGGTTTTTGCTCAGGTCGTGATCTCAGGGTTGTGGGATCGAGCCCCGCGTCGGGCTCCACACTCAGCGCGGAGCCTGCTTGAGATTCTCTCTCCCTCTGCTCCTCCCCGCTCTAAAAATAAAAATAAAATTATTCTCTGAAAGAGTAGTCAAATTTACTCCTAGAATCAAGTGATAGGTTAAAGATGGCAGATTAAATACATATTACCTCGATTTCCTCCCAAAGCTTGCTCTTATAGTAAAGAAGCTAATTTTAAAAAGAAAAAAAAACGGAGACCCCGAGAGTGAAGTCAGGAGAGCAACAGCAACAAACTTCTGGAAGCTGGAAAGTACACGGGCCAGTGGTGGCTGGTTTAGCAATCTGAGGAAGTTAAAGCCTGGACGGGCCGCGGGGAAGCTGGGAGGCAGCGTCCTCTGCACAGCCGGCTCCAGAAAGCTCCAAGCACCGCCGAGAGTGGGGCTAACATGGCAGGGTGGGGCGCAGCTCTGCATTTAAACCTACAGGTCCCCTCCAACTCCAGACGGCTGGCTCATTGCCCTCCTGCTGAGTGAAAAACTAGGTCTTACTCACCGAAGGGGTTAAAATGGGGTCTCTGGACACAGAAACCATATGATCACAAGGACATTAAAAGAAAATCCGTCTGAAGAATTCAGACTCGTCGGCAGTTTGCCACTGTCAGTCCTGGAAAGGGATCAGCACACTTTTTCTGTAAAGGGCCAGGTAGTATGCATTTCTGGCTCTGCAGGCCACGTGGTCTCTCTCGGCTCCTCAGCTCTGAGAAACGGCCGTGGGCAGCATGTGGGGAACACACACGTGTGCGCATGTTCCAATAAAACTATTGACAGAAACAGCTGCAGGTCCAGCAGGGCCCCAGCAGCGACCCTTGACCACTGTATTGATATTCCGTCCATCTTCTGTTAGAACTAAGAGGCTGTAGGTGCCCGGTTCACTCTGGACATTTTTTAAGTCATCTGACAGAAGTCACACTTTTTACAGTAAATTCAGGGTCCATGTTAGCAGTTCACACATACTGAAGCACACGTAAACAGAGGCCAGCTGACTGTTCTGGGAAATACGATGAAGAAAGACACGGTGAGCCCCTTTTCTTAATTAAGGCATTACCAGTGGGCCCTGATAACGCTTCTGTGCTTATTGAAACCCAGTGATATCCAAAAGTCAGGATTTTCAGTGTAAGTGATTATGCAAGGTCACGAGGCTAGATTTCCCTGAGCAAACTGAAAATCTGAGAATTAGGTTTTGTTGGTTGGTTTTTAATGTTTTGGCCAGGGAGGCAGCAGGAGGAATGGCGGGATGGCATTTTGTAATCTCTTCTCCTTTTTGGGTAACTTCTCGTCTTGATGCAATTTCACATTTGCACAAAAATTGCAAGAATAGTACAAGGATCTCCCATATGTCTTTCATCCAGATCCCACAGTTATTTACCTTTTGTCCCGCTTGCTTTTATTCTTCTGTAAGTATGTGTTTTATTTTTTTCTGAACCATTTCAAAATAGTGGAGATACTGTGAACCTTTATTCTTAAATATTCTGATGTATTTCCTGAGAAAGGGCATTCTCTGAGCCACAGCACAGTTACCAAATCAGGAAATGTAACTTTGGTACGATGGCCTCTCTCACTGACAGCCCACATCAGATTTCACCACTGATCAGTGATACTCATCCTAGCTGCTCTTTTTCTCAGTCCAGACCCCAGGCCACGGTCACGCTAGACTCTTTAACCTCCTTAATGTGGAATACTTCTGGGCTTCCTTTGTGTAGCTTGATCTTCACTTTTGAAGAACATGGGTCCCTTATTTTGAGAAATACTCTTTCGAGTTTATCGAATGTTTCCAAAATGTTGTGTTTTTTGTTTCTTTTAAAATTGATTTCAATATGAAGACGTTCTTAGAAATCAGTATTATTTGGGAACATTTCTTCTTTTTACTGTGCTTGCCCCAAAGTAAATATATACGGTCCATGAACCTTTAAAATGAAAGAAGAAGAATCAATCTGTTCTTGCTGCTGCCCCCTTTCTCGGTGTCCCCACTCTGCCCCCCTTGGCTCCCCCCCCACTTTCCTGGCACACACCCCCCCGCCCCCACCCCTCTTGCCCTCTTCAGTCATGTCCGTGGTATGTCATGTATTACGACGCTGCCTGTTTTAACACGAGCTGCGAGCATGAGAGACGCACCGTATGTGGTCGGTAGCATACTTTGTAAAATATTATCTTAGCACCTCAGGCTCAGGAGGGATTCGGCATGCAGCATATTTGAAAGCTGTAGAAACAGCCATTGAGAGTTTGAGTGACCAGGGGCGCCCGGCTGGCTCAGTCAGTGGAGCGAGCAATCTCTGGGCCCTGGGTTTGAGGCCCACGTTGGGTATAGACATTATTAAAAAGAATAAATAAAACTTAAAAAAAATAAATAAAAAAGATTGCAGGAATGATGTGCTGAGAAGTAGAAAATCACAAGCTATTAAAAAAAAAAAAAGTTTAAGTGACCAGCCTAAGGCCTGTGATCTTTCCAGTAGACTTCAAGACTCATCATGCCCTTACATTCTTGCTGCTAAAGTAATTTTCAGAAAGTAATTAAGCCCATTTGGAGGGTGAAATATTTTGAAAATTGGGTCAACACCATGCTTTCCTAACATGCGTCATTGCCACCCCAAGTCACTCTGAATGGTAGAAGCAGTGCGGGTCGTCTCTCCTTCATCTTGTCCTTCAAGTATAACTTCAGGACAGAGGAAAGAGAATGGTTTTAATTTTATTGAAAATGTGGATTATCCCACTTGACTAACGTAATCTCTCTATAGTAAAATTTAGAAATGTCACCTTTCCTAATGGAAGACCTGAGCAAATGGAGAGACCTTTCACACCATTACCTCAAAGACCAAAAACAGTAAAGATAAGAATATGGTACAAGTTAGTTTACAGGTGCAATTTACCAGTTAGTTCTAGGGATTAGAGCTGAGGCCCAAAATGCCTAAGGAAGGTCTGGCTACATTCCAGCAAGAGGATTAGGACCCAGGATGGTCAGAACTTTGTTTCTTCCCCATGTACGTCATGCCTGTGCTTCCCCATTGCGATTACCCTTAAAGTGAAAAGGGGTCTCTCGCTACCCTTTGGTGATAGTGGGAGGGGGGATCCGAGGAGACCTCATCCCAATCCATAGCAGGTTTAAGAGAAACAAAAGCTCCGAGGCCAGAGCGCCTGGTCCCAGAGCAGGAAGTCAGGCTGGGTCCCCGGGGCTTTGAGAAACCGTCAGGCTGGAGTGAAGTGGGTTTGGGTCAGTTTCTGTAGCGGCTTGTACCTCCTTTTTCTATCACCCATTTACACGTCTGTCGCCCTGTGGTTTCCCTCAGAGCAAAAGCTGTGTTTTATTCATCCTGAGTCCTTAGCCCTAGCACCTGATACAGAAAATTTTAATAAATGTGCGTGTGAGGCCCATGAAGCATTATAACAAGCCCAGAGCCGTGCGGGACAGACGGTATTGTCACCAGGGGCCAGCACCTCAGTCCCGTCACCCCGGAGGTCTTTACCAGGATCGCACAAGAAGTGGTGAGTCATTTTCTTTTAAAAACACAATGGGAAGTGCTAATGAGAACTCCTTGTTTTAGGTGATTGATGAGATTTATCGTGTGTTGAGATACGTCAATTCTACCAGAGCCCCTCAACGAGCTCATGAAGTACTTCAAGAGTTAAGGGATATCTCCTCCATGGCGATGGAGTACTTTGACGAGAAGATCGTGCCCATTCTGAAGAGGAAGTTACCAGGATCAGATGTGTCCGGAAGACTCATGGGCTCTCCTCCAGGTACTCTTGTTGGTGTATTCAGTGTAAAGCAACATTCAGACACAGTTCCCTAACTTGCTCCCTGCCCCCACACTTAATCATACATCGAGCCCTTTTCTGTGTCTGTAAATAGTATCTGCAACATGATTTTTAAGGACACATTGATCACAGACCGTAACTTGTGTAACTGACCGCTGCTGTTAGGCACATTTGCAGTATTTGAACTACACTTTGAAGAACAATCCCCTGGCTGTATCTTTGTACATATCCGTAACTATTGACATACAATAAATGTATTAGAATTTCTGGGTAAAAAGCCACAAATATGTATGTAGGGTTTTTTTGTTTGTTTGTTTAGGGTTTGTTTGTTTGTTTGTTTGTTTTTTGATGTTTCTGACTAGTTAATATCCATTTTGCTAAAACAGAATTATAATATACCAGATAAAACCCAAAAAATTCTTCATGGAATATTCACTTAATTATTTCAGCCCCTAGAGGGTCTGGCTGCTGCTTGGAAAAGACAGGGTACGTAAGGCTGTTTTGAACCCTATCACTGCTTCTGTGGTAGCTCTTTTGCAAAAGTATATCCTATCCGAGGGGCACCTGGGTGGCTCAGTCAGTTGGGCGTCTGCATTTCAGCTTGGGTCATGGTCCCAGTGTCCTGGGATCGAGCCCCGCATCAGGTTCCTTGTTCTGCGGGGGAGCCCGCTTCTCCCTCTCCTCCCCGCTTGTACTCTCTCACTGTCTCTCCTCTCTCTCTCTCAAATAAATAAATAAAATCTTAAAAAAAAAAAAAAAAAGTATATCCAATCTGAGAGATTTGTGCCCAGATTGGTCAAAATATTTTCAACCTTTGCAAATACCTTACATCAGGAAAACCTTTTTTAGTAAGACATTTTGTTCTGTTTGGATGAGTTAGCTCCCTGGGAGTGCTCAGTGGGGTGACCGAGTGGCTGTCCGTAATTGAATCATAAAGCCTATGGCATCTCAGCATTCATACATCAGTAATTTATTGAGCACCTATTATGCGCACAGCACTGTACTGTGTCCTGTGGAGACTAAAAGTAAGTGTAATACGTGGTGTCCACCCTCAAGGATCTTACTGTGTCAAAAGGTAAGACATACCCAGGCTCAAAGTTAAATTATCATTGGCAAGAGAAATATTTTAAAGAAGGGTCCATTGAAATGCCAAATGAGTAGCAGAGACAGGACCTTAAGGAAGATAGAACCATTGTTGACTGGTCTAAGAGTTCACAAGAGGTAAGAATTGATCCAAGCCTTGATGTGTTAGTGGAAATGAGATAAAGGTAAGCAGAGAAGGAACAATGCGTCAGTCCAGGAAAATATTTATATGTATGTACAAGGAGAAAATTGTTACGACGGGTTTAGGGTAGGAATGGATCCATCTAGTCCTTTTAGAAAACCTTTAAGAGACAACATTTTTTAGGGTGCCTGGGTGGCTCAGTCGTTAAGCATCTGCCTTCGGCTCGGGTCATGGTCCCAGGGTCCTGGGATGGAGCCCCGCATCGGGCTCCCTGCTCTGCGGGAAGCCTGCTTCTCCCTCTCCCACTCCCCCTGCTTGTGTTCCCTCTCTTGCTGTGTCTCTCCCTGTCAAATAAATAAAATCTTAAAAAAAAAAAAAGATGTATTTAAAAAAGGAGAGAGACATTTTTTAAAAAGGACGTTATTGGTTTATGATAGTGATTTTTATGCCGATGTTACCTTGTAGTATTCCTAAAACAGAATGATTCCAAAGCTGTCTTTCTGCATCACCTTGGAACTTCTTCATGATCATCGTGTGTGATGTAACCCACTTTTTGATGGTATCCATGTTTGGCTAACGTGGAAGCTCTTGTATAGAGCTAAGTGTAGAGAGAATTTAAAAACATGATAGACCTGTGCTTCTAACTCGAATGTTTACATTTGCTCATGTGAAAGAAGATAGAAAATAGTTCTATTCTAGTTTTACTGCTTGTGTTTTCTTAGTAGGTCTTAAAAATGTTCTCCAATGTTTTAGTACCAGTTGATGCCGCTAAATGTCCTTCTCCATTTCCTGGCGATCCACCCATTGGCACATGAGCCCAAGCATCGGAATTCAGACTCATTTACTGTTAAGACAGGGGTGTCTGATTAATCCATTCAACCAAGTAGATTGCCAAGAGAAAATTATCGGAAGTGATTTTAGAAGGATATTCAGTTTCAAAAGAAGTTTAATGACGTATTACCGGTAGTGAGACATTTTAAGTGATTAATGACCATTTAAAACCATTTCTCCGCAGTTCCGGGACCTTCTGCAGCCCTCACAACAATGCAGCTCTTCTCTAAGCAAAACCCTTCACGACAAGAGGTTACCAAACTCCAGCAGCAGGTTAAGACAAACGGTGCCGGTGTGACTGTTCTCAGGCGTGAAATTTCCGAGCTTCGCACCAAAGTGCAGGAACAGCAGAAGCAGCTTCAAGACCAGGACCAGAAACTGCTAGAGCAGACCCAGATCATAGGCGAGCAGAACGCGCGGTTAGCGGAGCTGGAGCGCAAACTGCGGGAAGTCATGGAGAGCGCGGTGGGAAACTCCTCAGGGGCTGGGCAGAACGAAGAGTCTCCTCGGAAACGGAAAAAGGCAGCTGAAGCCATAGACTCCCTTAGGAAATCTAAGCGTCTCCGGAATAGAAAGTAAAGGGGGGGAGGGTCCTGGCTCCAGAGGAAGACGTGGCTTTAGCAGCTGAAGCAGTTACGCACCTCAGGACGCCCCGGAGGCTTCTGGTCTTTCAGAAAGAATACAACTTCAGCTTGAACTCTTCACAGTTGGGACAGTCTTCTCCCGCTTCTCCTGGTTGAACTGATGCACAGAACCTTTTTACTTTGCAATAGATTTGTACTAACCAGACCTGTCCTATCATGTTTTGAGGAGTTAACTTTTTTTCTGTGCAGATAATGTTTAAAGTAAGTTTATTTGTTCTTGCATATATGCACATTACAGAAGGATCTGAAACAAACCAGTCTGGACAGACTAGGAGTTAAGTTGAATACAGAAAATGTCCTGTTTCACTTGAAAGAAAAGACCTACTTTTTAAATGGACAGTATCTTGTTTTAAAAAAAAAAAAAAAGAAAAAGTTGACTTTTTGTTATAAGTGACCTTTGTCTGGAATGTCTGAAAAGTAGTAAATGCTTTTTGGTATCGAAGTAATGGGTAACTAAAACGGACTTCCATAGTGTTGACTGTAGGAGGGGCCTCTACAGTATTGACTATATATTTTTATAAACTACTGGCAAGGGACTTATCCAGTTGTTCTACACATGTTTTCAGTTCTCTTCTGGGGCCACGCCCTGCATTTGCATGGATGCATGCACGCATCGCCTAGTCAGCTCACGTAAAAAGCTCTTGCACTGGTATTGACCTTGAACCTCTCTACTTCTCCACTTTCTAGAGCAGCGTTAGTTTATTTGAGCGCCTAACATCTTCCACCACCACAACAGCTTGCCTCCAGGGAGGGATTAGTCCTTTTGTCCTCCGGTTTTAGGGGAGCGAGGGAGCATTAAAGCTCATCGCTTTCCCTGTTCTCTGTAGGGTTCAGGTACAGTAGCCAAGGCAGAACCCCGAACTCCAAGGCTCTGTCAGTGTCGGACCTCTGGGGACTGGTAGTGGCCCTTACTCACCACCGTGTGTGTTCATGGATCAGTGTGATCACCACGGGTGTGAGCAGGGGACTCAGCTTATGGGATGCAGTTTTGCCATTGAAAGAATGCTCATTGAAGAAAATCCTACTATGAAAAAGCATTTTGATCATTTCATTTCTGGGGGATGACCTGAGGGAAGCTTTTAAATATTAATTTCAAGCTTTCCTTATCCTACAACTTTAAACAAAAGCTTTAATTTCGTTTGCACTCCTGTTTTGAGCGTGTAACTGGAAAAGCATGTCTTGCACTGTTCACACTTCTAAGCGGTCACTTTAACAACCTCCAGATTGTGTGCAGTGGTTTCTTTCCCCACTTGTATATTTTTGAGACCTTCAACTATTACTGTCCTCGTTTTCTGTTAATGTACTAAATTATGTAGTTATTATTTGACTGATAAGTTCTTTTATCAACTGTCAACAACTGTTGCCTTGGGCTTCAGTTCTTTAAAATAGGTTTAGGTGTAATATAGAAAATTATCCCCGTCCAGGTGGGAGTTTGACACCTGCATAAAACCTAAGGTTTTGGTAAGTACCTTAGTTGAATAAAAGCACAAGGTTACCGCCCTTTTTACCCGTCCACCATGACACGGTTATCCATCCTTTAACCTCACCAAACAAAACTTTTTCTTACCCATTTTTAAGATTGTCCTTCCATAATACTGTCCTTAGATTTTGATCAATTCTCTGTCTGACTTGGAAACTCCATTTACAATGTAGTATGTTTTCAATGAAAAAAAAAACAAAAAAAAACCCACCATATAACATCCAAGTGTTTCATGGTTTGTTGGGAAGGTAATTTTAAAATAAACAATTTCCAAAAAACATTTGTCAGCCAAGGTCATCCATAAAAGTCCCCGTCTGGAACTTGTTTTCTTGGCAGGTGTCATTTTTGTAATCCTAGGATTTAGCCATACTGTCCTAACTCTGGAGCAGGCCTACTGGAATACTCATGGCCGTGAATAGTCTGCCTTCCCGGTAATGGGAAGACTCTATTTAGAGTAACCAGGTAACATGTTTACAGGTTTACAAAGTAGGATCCTTACGCATCAAAGGGATACAACCTCAGATGATGAGCAGTTGTTCATGAATTATTTAAAGTTCCTGGGTTTCTTTTTAAACTACACCTAGACACCCTAAATGTATGTAGAATCTTCCATTAGTTAGCATGAGTATTTGGCTTTCGTAGGAAGCATCCACACTATCAGAAGGTAGATTTTCTGTTTCAAAATCCACACTTACACAGGATTCGCTCGTAACTGTCCAGAAGGCCCATGAGTTGCACTTGTTAATGCACGAATGTTCCGTAAGAGTAGGAGAAGAAAGCACTACAGTTCAGTCGTCTGTTTAAGTCTTAAATCTGACCTAAGACATCTTGCTAAAAAACACGTTAGGCTATGGCCTTGACCGATTTGATAGCTGTTACACTTGCTTTGGGATAGCATAGTGGCATTTAGGGTTCGACAGATCACTAATTATTTGCATCCGCTAAAACCGACATGCCATGGGAAGGTTGCAGACTAGCCTCCCAAACGGGAACCATCTTGCCCAGGGTTAGACACCAGCGGCTTCAGCGTCATGTTGTCCTGGAACGAGATGCCATGAGTTCCTCGGGTCCTCTTCCCTTGGCTGTTTCTCAGAGGAGGCTTCTCTGTGTTAGCGGGTCACTCCCACTTGTGACTCGATTATGGCGCAGCGCCCGCGACACAGACCCGAGGGGAAGAGGCGTCAGGAGCGAGGGGGACTTGCCCCCACCTCACCCACCCAGGGCCCCCCGCGTCTCTCCCACATGGACTCGGCTTGGTTTTCACGTAATCGAAATACAGATTCTTTCAGGACGTGAGGTTACAGAACCTGCTGCTTTTCAAGCTCCTTTGTCGCGGTGCAGAGCCTGAAGTGACGAGGCAGACGCAGACGGAGCATAATGCATCGGACTGTTTTAAAAACTGTCGGGCTGCCATCTGGTCTAAAGCCACCGGTTTTAGAAGCAGCTTTGTTTTTGTTTTTGTTTTTTGGTAAGACGTGTTTTTTGGAATACTGAACTTTACAGGGGCTTGCCTTAATCTCTATTTAGTAGTTTCAAGGTGTATGCGCTATTATTCTACTTGTTAAAATGTTGAAATAATCTATGTAGCCCCGAAGGTGGGTAAAACAGTATGAGTCATGCCTAAATAAATAAGCTAAAGGTGTCGCTATAGCTGGATTTTTTTTTTTTTTTTAGAAAAGATGGACATATGAACAGAGGCTATGTGTAAGAAGCAAAAACCATGGCACCTTGAGATTGCACTATTTTATGCATTGTTTTCTATGCCATTTCATAGCCTGCACTTTAATCTCCAAAGAAACAATGTATGATGTCCCAGTTCCTGATCAATAGGAAACTGTTTCCTAAGACAGGGCACTTAATTCTGTTTTACTGAGTTTCTTGGAGGTGGATCCCTTTCCTGAGTTCTCTATTTCCTTAGCCATAATATTTTCTAGGATCTAGGAACTCCTGATCTTGTATGTTTCCAACGGTATAGAATTTTAATTTAATGTAACGTAAAATCTCATCCTTGGTGATCAGCACATTCTTACATGCCGCCCTAGCAGTGAGTACCCATCTGTTAACAGAGCCCTCTCGAAATATCACGTAAGTACGATCTGAAGCCAGGGATAGAGGCATTCTTGAAAGTAAACGTCCCATACGATGCAGGCTCTCAGAACCGGCTATTTCTAATAGAGAACACATAAGGTCCGATCTGATAATGCCGTCCAGTTTCTTGAGACCTGAGTCCCTTTAACTAGTCCACGAAAGGTTACGAAGTTAAAACTCCTCGGAAATAACAAGCTTCTGTAGCCCGCTGAGGTCAATTCTTTTCAAAAAATACTAAAGCAATCAAAAATGAAACTAGCACTCGGTTGACTGCTGCCCACCATTTTCTTTTTAGCAGCAGTACTTTGTGTTCGTGGTAAGTATAGGCTTAAGTAATGTTGGCCTTTTCCAGCTTTTGAAGAATCTTTGTTAAATTCCTAAAATTCAAAAGTTAAATCCAGATTTAACTTGTGTCTGAAGAGAACCATGGGATTTAGAAGCATATTGGAAATCTATGAGGTCCATTGCCAAAGTATACTGGTCCATATTCAAAGCTATACCAAAAGTTTAGAAGTGTTTTTAAAATTCCTTTATGTGGTACCATGTCTGTTTACTTATGCTCATGAGCACCAATAAATTACTAGTTTGCCTTCTGGAATTTTAATTGTTATAACCTAATTCAATTATTGGAAGTGAAAAGCACCTCCCGCTCACACAACAGGGTACGTGAATAAATGTGTTGGAACCAGTGCTACTTGTTTTCTTTGTATTTCCTGCACAAAAGATGGCGGAGCTCCGCTTCTAACAAACGCTGTGTTGCTAGCTACCGCCACCGGAAGCCTCGTGCTGTGTGTGTTTTCCATCTGTTCTTCCAGTCTTCCCAGCGGCCTGGTGAAGCACGTGCGCCCTATCTAGGGAACTTGAACACTGGTTGAGCAGCATATCTACAGTATGAGACACCAAGTGCCCAAGTGGGGTTTGAACACAGACCTTCTTGCCTCCAAAGCTCACGTGCTTCCCACTATGCTGTACTACATTCGGAACCAGCTGGGAGCTTTGAGACTCTAGATTACATTAATTCTAAGTTCAATAATAAATATACATACAGATGAACATTCCATACATCTACTAGGAGCAGTCAGTGACAAAATTGCTAACGTTGAGTAACATACAGAACTTAATAACACAAAAAGGCAGCGCTTGGAGAAAGCAACTTTTGTCCTGAAGTTTTTTGGCAATGGATTCACCCTAAGCGTGCAGGTAAAACATTTTTAAGGCTTCTAGGACCTGTAATCCTATATGAGGCAGTCCTAACAGTAGACAGGGTCCAAGGCCACTAATACAAGTCCAGAGTTGCCTTCCTATAATATATGTTGCCAATCAATTCAAGAGTGATCACCATTGGTTCTTTTGCCCTGTCAGGACGAATACCAGTTCACTTTTCAAAATTCCCTCCAGCTCTAAAATAAATGTTCCGAATTTCAATGAAATGAAAACATACAAATCAATCTCACAAATTGGACTTCATGAAAATTTAAAAGTTCTGTGCATCGGAAGACACTATCAGAGTTAAAAGACAACCCACAAAATGGGAGTAATTATTTGTAAATCATGTATCTGATAAGTGGTTAATATCCACAACGTTTAGAGAACTCCTAAATCCCAGCCGTGAAAAACAAAGAACCCGATTTAAAACTGTGTGAGGACTAAGACATTTCTCCAAATCAAATGGCCAAAAAAAGATGCTTATCACCACCCATCAGGGAAATGCAAATCAAAGCTACAATGAGATACCACCTCCCGTCCACTATGATGGCTACTATATTTAAAAAACAAAACAAAAAACTAGAAAGTAACAGTATCGGCGAGGATGTAGAGATACTGGAACTATCCTGCTCTGTTGGCGGGCAGGTAAAATGGTACAACTACTGTGTAAAACAGTGTGGTGAGTCCTCAAAAAATTAAAAATCGGAGCTTCTGGATGTGGGGAGCGTCACGTGCCTGGAGAGGACACGAAGTTCCAAGCACCTCTCCCCTACCTCACCCTGTGCATCAATTCCATCTGGCTGTTGATTCCGATCCTTCATCATATCCTTTAACACCACTAAAAAATCATAGAATTACTACATGATCCTGCAGTTCCAATTCTGGGTATATAAAAGAACTAGAAAGCAGGGTCTTGAAGAGATATGTGTACACCATGTTCACAGAAGCTATTCACAATAGCTAAAATGTAGAAACAACCCAAGCATCCACTGACAGATGAGTGCAGAAGCAAAACTTGGGGTGTGCGTACCATGGAAGATATTCAGCCTTCAAAAGAAAGGAGACTGACACCTGCTACAACATGGATGAACCTTGAGGGCGTCCTACTCAGTGAAATAAGCCAGTCACATAAAGACAAGTACTGAGATTCCACTTACATAACATACTTGGATCAGTCACAATCACAGGCACGGAAAGTAAAATGATGGCTGCCAGGGACTGGGGAGAGGGGTGACGGGCAGAGTTTCAGTTTTGCAAGAAGGAAACAGTCCAGAAAGTGGCTGGTGGTGATGTTTGACAGCTACAGATTTCCCTCTAAGTACTGATTTGCTGTGTCCCACCACTTTTCGTGTACTGTGTCTTCATTCCCATTCATCTCAAAGTATTTTCTGATTTTCCTTTTGACTTTGTCTTTGACTCATTGGTTATTTAGGACTGTGTTGGTTAATTCCCCTATATATGTGAGTTTCCCACGTTTCTTTCCATTTTTTACTTCATTTCTCATTCCACTGTAGTCAGGAAACATACCTTGTGTCATTGCAATCCTTTTCACTTTTCAAAGCTTGGTTTCTGACCTAGAATGGGGGCTATCTGAGAGGGTGTTCAGAGAAGAATAGGTCTTCTGCTGCTTTTATGTAGAGTGTTCTATACATAGTTTTTAGGTCTAGGGGGTTCACAGTGTTTCTAAGTCTTCTATTCCCATGTGGATCACATCTAGTTGTTCTCTTGTTCTCTCCATTATTGGGAGTGGGGTATTCAAGTCTCCAGCTATGACGGTGGAATTGTCTACTTGTCCCCGCAGTTCAGTTTTGCTATCATTATAAAACGACCTCTGGGGCGCCTGGGTGGCTCAGTCGTTAAGCGTCTGCCTTCGGCTCAGGTCATGATCCCAGGGTCCTGGGATCGAGCCCCGCATTGGGCTCCCTGCTCCGCGGGAAGCCTGCTTCTCCCTCTCCCACTCCCCCTGCTTGTGTTCCCTCTCTCGCTCTCTCTCTGTCAAATAAATAAATAAAATCTTTAAAAAAAAAAAAAAAAGACCTCCATTATCGCTATGTTTAAAGCCTATTGTGTCTGATACTTGCAAAACCACTCCAGCTTTCTTATTGTTGCTGTTTGCATGACATATCTTGTCCCATTATTTTATTTTCAAGTTATCTGCATCTCCGAATCTGAAGGGTCTCTCCTGTAGTCACTATATACAGACAATCCCCAACTTTACAATGGTTCATCTAACAATTTTTTGACGTTACAATGGTGCAAAAGTGATATGCATTCAGTAGAAACCATACTTTGAATTTTTATTTTCTCCTGTGTGAGACAACACTGTCTTGCGATGCTGGGCAAGTCACAGCCTCCTGTCAGCCATGTGATCACGGGGGTAAACAACTGATACCCTTCCAACCATTCTGTTTTTCACTTTCAGTACAGTATAATCAATAAACTATGTGACATATTCAACACTTTATTATAAAATAGGCCTTGTGTTAGGTAGTTCTGCCCAACTATAGTGTTCTGAATGCATTTAAAGGACGCACGGGGGACGCCTGGGTGGCTCAGTCGGTTAAGCGTCTGCCTTCGGCTCAGGTCATGGTCCCAGGGTCCTGGGATCGAGCCCCGCAGCCCGCTTCTCCCTCTGCCTGCTGCTTCCCCTGCTATGCTTTCTCTCTCTCTCTGACAAATAAATAAATTTGAAAGGACTCACGGCAAAGCTATGATGGTCTGTAGGTTAGGTGTGTTAAATGTAATTTTTTAAGATTATTTTTTTAAGTAATCTCTACACACAATGTGGGGCCCGAACCTATACCCTGAGATCAAGAGTTGCACACTCTGCCAACTGAGCCAGCCAGGTGCCCCTAAATATATTTTGACTTATGGTTCATATTTTAAACTTACCAGGGTTTATCAGGACATAACCCCGTCGGAAGTCAAGGAAGATCTGTATTTGGAGCTTATATTTTTATCTAGCCTGTCAATCTCTGCCTTTTGACTGGATTCCTTAATCCATTCACATTTAATGTTATTGTCAATATAGCTGGATTTATCTTTGCTATTTTACTTTTTGTTTCTTATATGTCTCATGTCTTTTCCCTCTCTATTCCTCCTTACTGATTTCTTTTGTATTTAGTGAATATTTTCTTGTGTAAAATTTTAATTCCTTTAATGACTTTTTTCACTACATGTTTTTGTTATGTTCATAGTGCTTGCTCTAGGGGTTTACTATATACATCTTAACTTATCAGGATAGTTCAAGATTATTCTAACCTAATTTCAGTGACATATAGAAATGTTACTCCTATAAATGTTACTTCCGTTTCCTTTCCCCCCACTTTGTGCTATTATCATTAAACATATTACATCTGTGTATGGCACAAGTCCCAGATACACTGTTATAATTGTTACTTTATATAATCTTGTGCTTCAGAAAGAAACTGAGAGGAGAGGGACTATATATGGAGTTTGTTATACTCACCTTATTTACCATTTTCATTTCTCTTCATTTGTTCCTGTGGATTTGAGTTACCATCTGGTGTCATTTCCTTGATCCAAGGCAGCTTTGCTCCTATCACCTGGGCTGTTATTGTTATTTATATTTGTATACACTATCAGGCCAGCAATACAATTATATACATACTGCTTTCTACAATTGCTTTTTAAATCAGTTAAGAAAGTAAAGGAAATAGGTGTTTATGCTAGCTTTTATAAGTACTTACCTTTATTGGTGCTCTTTACCTTTTCACGTGGACCCGAGTTATCTTCTGCAGTCACTTGCTCTCAGCATGAAAAACCTCCTCTAGTAATTCTTATCAAATGGCTCTTTGAGCAACACATTCTCTTGGTTTATGTTTATTTGGAAATGTTACCTTCATATTTGAAAGATAGTTTTGCACGGGGCGCCTGGGTGGCTCAGTTGGTTAAGCGTCTGCCTTCAGCTCAGGTCGTGATCTCCAGGTCCTGGGATTGAGCCTCATGTTGGGCTCCCAGCTCAGCGGAGAGTCTGCTTCTCCCTCTGCCTCTCTCCCTGCTTGTGCTTTCTCTGTCTCTCTCTCAAATGAATAAATAAAATCTTAAAAAAAAAAAAGATAGTTTTGCTGGATATAAGATTCTTGTTGCCAGGGTGTTTTCCCCCCAGCACTTTGTCTATGCCATTCCACTGCCTTCTGATCTCCCCTGCTTCTGAAGAGGAGTCAGCTGTTGATGCTGTGGGGTCTCCTTGTATGCAATGAGTCATTTTTCTCTTGCTCTTTCAAGATTTTCTCCTTGTGTTTCAGCATTTTACAATGATGTGTCTGGGCGTTGATCTCTTGGTTTGTCCATTGAGTCCATAAGCTTGGAGTCCATTGAGCTTCTTGGATGTATAGAATAATGTTTTTCAGCAAAGGTGGGTTGTTCTCAACTATTTTTTTCTTTGAAAAATTTGCCTACATTCCCATTACATGTATACGGGGGATGAACTTAATGGGTGTCTCACACTTCTCTGAAGTCTCTGTCGTTCCTGTGTGTATGTGTGTGGTAGAATATACGTAAGATAGTTTACCATTTTAACCATCTTGAAGTGTACAATTAAGTAGCATTAAGTATATTCACAATGTGGTACAACCATCACCGCTATCCAGTTCCAGAACTTTTTCATCATCCCAAACAGAAACTCTGTACCCATCAAACAATAGCTCCCCATTCCCCACTTCCTCCAGCCTCTGCTAATGTCTGTTATTTTTTATTTGTCTATGTCTGGCCAACTTTTATACTTTAACCCTAGCAGCTTCCTTTTTATCAGGCTTTCATGGGTGAGGGGCAATTCTTTGGCTTAAAAATATAAGTTGAAGAAAATTACTGCCTGGGGAGAAAGAAAAAATATAAGCCAGGTGGGGATGGGAATAGTGGTAAATTTCATTTGAAAGGATTTTTTTTTTTTAATACAGAGAGAGAGAACACGTGTCATGAGTAGGGAGAAGGAGAGAGAATCCCAAGCAGGCTCCACACTCCGCATGGAGCCTGAAGCAGGGCTTGATCTCAGGACCCTGAGATCATGACCCTCGCTGAAATCAAGAGTCAGACGCCTAACTTACTTAGCCACCCAGGTGCTCCCATTTGAAAGGATTTTTTGAGTAGCTCTGTGGTCAGAATTGTCCAAATTAGAAGTTGACATTCAGAACCTGATAGGAAAAAGAAGACATACAGAATGGCCAATAGACACATGAAAAGATGCTCAATATCACTAACCATCAAAGAAATGCAAGTCAAACCCACAATGAAATATCACCTTACACCTGTCATAATGGTGATTATTACAAAGCTGTATTGTTTTACTCTGATAACTTTTGCAAAAGTGTTCCTGCAAAATGCTTCATGTTCAAAGAGATTCATGGAAAGGACTTTAAAAGTACAAGTTTTCTGATAACTTTAAAATCATAAAACGTTTAAACTGGGTACAAATTTCCAGAACTAATAGAAAAACTGGATTCCAGCAGAACAAGTACAAAGTATATGGGACTGAATAAACTCACGAGGATGAATATGATTTTTTATGACTTTTTGTTTGAAATACTGCTGGTTCCTTAATGTTTTGTTTTTCCAGACCTAAGGAAATGCCTTCTCTTAAACTATCTATGACTTACAGCAATTTGGTACAGTATAGCTTTGTAAACAAAGATGAAATATTTACCTTTTCTCCGGACCTATTCCTTCCAGAATTCAGAAACTCTTGAGTATTCTTTTCATGCCAATATGGGTAGTTACTTGCATAAGTTCAATAAGAATCTGTTTTCTTTGTAACAGGACACAACTGGAAACCCTGGCCATATTGCCAAGGGTTTAATTGGAATGTCATATTTGAGAGAGACCTGCATAGACTCAGATGTGACCACACAGCCTTCAGGAACTGCTTGGATAAATTGGTCTGGAATCTTCCTCACGGGTTCTTGGAAGCCTTACCAGGTAAGTAAGGAAGGTCACTTCCTGGTCGGTCCAGGAACCTCAGCTTATTTGGGGGGATCTCAAGAAGGGAGGAATTCACCCCAACTGTAAGTATCGCAGGTAACATCTGATGACAATCCTTGGCTTGGCTTCCTGGCTTTAGAGGCTTTTAAAGTTCAATCTGAAATTCCTAATGAAAAGTTTCAGGGATGCCTGGGTGGCACAGTCGTTAAGCATCTGCCTTCGGCTCAGGTCATGATCCCGGCGTCCTGGGATCAAGCCCCGCATTGGGCTCCCTGCTCAGCGGGAAGCCTGTTTCTCCCTCTCCCACTCCCCCTGCTTGTGTTCCCTCTCTCACTGTGTCTCTCTCTGTCAAATAAATAAAATCTTAAAAACAAAAAACAAACAAAAAAATATTTTATTTATTCATCTGACAGAGAGAGAGCACAGGCAGGGGGCAGCAGAGGGAGAGGGAGAAGCAGGCTCCCCGCTGAGCAGGGAGCCCGATGCGGGACTCGATCCCAGGACCCTGGGACCATGACCTGAGTTGAAGGCAGACGCTTCACTGACTGAGCCCCCCGGGTGCCCCGCCAGTGCCGTAAATTTTGATCACATCCTTAGGTAGGCTGAAGGTCGGATCAAAAGTGGGAGAATTGTTAAGAGACAAGGCCATGGACGGAATCAGCTGTGCCGAGTCCCAGTCAGCAAACCCAGACCTAACACCCAACCCAACTGCAGGTTCAGCCTCTACTAGTCTGCACCAGTGAGGGGACTGCCGGATGTGGGAAGGGGACGTTCAAACCCAGGTCCCCACCAGCGAGGGGACCCCTGACTGCGAGAAGGGATCATTCAGCCCTGCGTCCCCACCAGCAGGGTGATTGCCTGACATGAGGAGGAGACCTTCAGCCCCAGGTCCCCACCAGTGAGGGAACCCCTGACGCGGGAAGGGGATCATTCAGCCCTGGGTCCCCACCAGGGAGGGGACCATCAGTCCCGGGTCCCCACCAGCAGGGGGACTGCCTAACACGGGGAGGGGACCTTCAGCCCTGGGTCCCCACCAGTGAGGGAACCCCTGAAAGGGGGAAGGATCCTTCAGCCCCGGGTCCCCACCAACAGGGGGAACTACCTGACCCAGGAAGGGGACCTGGCCGGAGCCCCCCTACTGTCCCTCAGGCTCTGAGGCTGAAGTTTGTGCCGCTCTGAGCTCCGAGCTCCTCTGTCTGATAGGTGGGATGCTGGAAGAAATTGTGTTTTTGTGTTTTTTTGTGTGTTTTTTTGGCAAAATAATAAATTACGTGAGATTGGCAGATAGTCGTTGCTGATACATTATTCTCTCAATGTTTGTGGAAATTTTCAAAATAAAAAAAGTTTTTAAAGATTTTTATTTATTTGAGAGAGAGAGCACATGAGTGGGGGTGAGGGAGGGCCATAGAGAGAGGCAGAGGGAGAAGCAGACTCCCCGCCGAGCAGGAAGCCTGAGCAGGAAGCCCAATGCCAGGAAGCCGGATGCGGGGATCCATCCCAGGATCCCGGGATCCTGACCTGAGCTGAAGACAGACCTTAACCGACTGAGCCACCCAGGCTAAAAAAATAATTTTATATACCACGCAATCACTGGGGTCCTTGAGGATCTCCAAACATATTTTGAGCTAGTTGGCTTTCAGCTGCGAGACCTGGTCCTAGCCTTAAAACTGCCAGACGTTAAGTTTGCCACCCAAGGTGGCTGGAATTTTCCCAGCCATAAGGATTCCACTTCAGAGATGAGAGGCATTCTCTAACGGGACTGATAAAGCCCCTGAAGCAGAAAGGAGAGGAGACAAGGGCAGAGGGGACTGGGGCTGAGCAGAGGGCCTCCGAGAGGAGGACCAAGAGCCCCTCAAGGACCAGCATCCCCCCGTGCTCACCAACAGGGGGAGGGAGGACTGCCCTATAACAGCAGCACGGAACTCTGAAGGAAGGACTCTCTTCTAGTAGTTTGCAGAACCCAAAGAGGGGGCCCAGCAGGACCCTCGAGGGGATCCTGGAGTACCCAGGATGCCAGGGAGGTCATGTCCTTGGTTAATGAGAAGTCCTGGCCAATGGTCCCAGGTCGCAGAAGGCACTGGGCAGGTTGTTTTGCAAGGACAGCCCTCGACTAAGACAGCCGGGCCCGCACGACCACACTGGAGTTGGTCACACGGGCTCCATAGTGACCAGCCCAGAACTGCGTGTCCTGGCCCCGGTGTTCGAAAGACACAAAGCGCAGGCCCATCCTGATGTTGGAGAACACGTGGGTGACCTGAAAGCAGACGTGAAATCGTCGTTCTGCCTGGCATCTGGAAGCTGGACAAGGAGCCTGTACTCACAGCCACAGTCGTCTCGGGATCCCCACCATTCAGACACACAAATCTCAATCCTGCCGCTATCTAGCAGCTCTGGCCACAGACCCTCCTCCCCCAGGTCCATGACCTGCTTTTTGTGACACCACCTATAGGAAGACACGAAGCAGGTCTGCGAGGGGGCCCCAGGCACCGGTGACATGTTCACCCCCACCACCCGGCCGTCCCCACCGTGCTGCACCGTCCACTTCTGGAAGCCTTCCTGGCCGCAGGGGTTGCGTCCGATCGGGCGGCGCTCGCAGAAGCGGCCCAGGAGGCAGGGCCTGCCGTCGCGGGCGGGGGGCAGGCAGCTGCGGACGCGCGGCAGCACGGCGCCCTGCTCCCGGGCCAGGACGCGCAGCCACAGGGCCCAGCTGCCCACCAGGGCGCGCCAGCCCGGCACACCCGGCGGCAGCACGCCAGCAGCGCGCGCGGGGGCACGTGGCCCGCACCAACAGGAGCAGCTCCGGGGGCAGCTGGCTCAGGCCCTGCGCCTCCTCGGGTTCGGGCTCCGGCGCGCGCACGGGGGCGCGCCGGCGTCGGGAGGCCCAGGCGCCCACGGCCCACCCCAAGACCAGGTGCGGGAGCGACTTGGACCAGGGCCCGGGATCCTCGCCCGCGGCTCTCTCCTGTCCTAACAGTAGCTTCCTCTTTATAGTTTTAGCCGGGGCCAGAGGGGCGGGGCCAGCCCGACCAGACCGTGGGGCAAACCAATGGGCCGGAGGGGCGGGGGCCGGCGGGGCGGGACCGTGGGGGCGGGACCAATGGGCCAGCGGGGCGGGGGCGGGGCCGTGGGGCGTGACCAATGGGCCGGCGGGGGGGCCGGGACCGGTGGGGGGGGGGGGGGAGAGACCGGGGGGGGGGAACCATGGGGCGGGGGGGGCGGGGCGGGGCAGGGCCGCGGGACTCCGCCCCGGCCTCCGTCTTCACCGGGAGCTGCCGCCGCCACCGCCTCGGAGGAGCCGGGCCGGAAGCGAGAGCCGGAGCGGGTCCGCCAGCGGCCGCCATGGGGAACCGCGTCGCGCGAGAAGACTTCGAGTGGGTCTACACGGACCAGCCGCACGCCAGCCGGCGCCAGGAGATCCTGGGTGAGGCCGGGCCCGCGCCCCGTTATGTGCGCGCGGCCTCCCGCCGCCGGGGCGCGCTCTCCGCGTCGGCCTGGCTCCCCGGCGTCCGCGGCCCGTTAAGAGTCGAGGCTCCCGGCGGGCGGGGGACGCCGGGGGGGCGGGGGTCCCGGCGGGGGCGTCCCGGGGGTTTCCCGGCAGGGAGGGGGCTCTTGGGGGCGCGGGGGTCCCGGCAGGGGCGGCCCGGAGGGTTCCCGGCGCGCCCGGGCAAATCCTGCGGCTCGGAGACCCTCCGGCGCGGGCCTCGGGAGCGTGGGCGCCGGCGGGTGCGGGGCAGGGCGTGGTCCTGGGCCTTTGGGCGAGCGGGCCTGGCCCGGGGCGGGGGCGAGGGGCTGCGAGCTCGGGGCGCCGGGAGGCCGGACCCGCGCGTGGGCCCCATCCCTCCCGCTCGGCGGCCGCGAGGACCGGAGCACGGAAGATCGGCCGAGCTCCCCGACTGCCCATTCTGGGCCCCTCGCCCCAGGCTCGCTAGGCCTGGGCCGGCCCTGCAGGTGCCGAGCGCGCTCCGCTGCCGGGACCTGCGCCCAGGCCGCTCCTGACGCCAGGGCCGGCACTGTGCTGGGTGGGTTACAGACACGACCCCGCTGGGCGCTCGCAGAAGCTAGTCGGTGGTATCCCCACTTTAGCGACGACGTAAAGAGTGAGCAGCGTTACAGGGGTTCCGATCGGGGCAGATGCTCTCCACCTCTTTGAAAAAATCAGGGAACCAATGGGTACTAAGTCCAATAGGAGGAATGATTTCTCGCAAAGTCCTTACCTAGCTTTTCTTCTCAACATCCATTTGCCCAGTGAGCAGAGAAAGCCAGCCCCTGATTTTTGCTGGGGTGTCTAAAGTTAGAAATTTAATGCTTTTACAAACAGGAGTTAGTAGGTCCAATTAAAATGGATTTAAAAGAATGGAATCAGTAAATTGGTAGCCTGAATCTTTACAGTTGCTATTCAGGATAGCCTTTTAAGAGATTTGGTTATTGGATGTGTGCTTTTTTATTTTTAATTAAAACATATTTTGCAAATCACTTACACAGGAGAAACAGCATATGATACATTTGATCCATGCCTTAGACAATCAACATGCCCCATAAGAACAATTTGGTGTCCACCTTGTAAAAACCCAATGCCTCAATACTGGAACTTAGCCATGGATTTAATATTCAGATAATCAAGGAAGTGAAAAGGTGCTTATTGATGCTTATCTTGACAATGAGCCTTTTCCCACATACTTAACATCACTGAACCATTTCACTGGGAAAGTAAAAGGATGACACATTCCTCAATGAAAATATAGTCCCTTTCCCTGCAGGTGCAAATCCTGCTCAGTGTCCCATTTCTGGAGTGGAGATGCAATAACCTCAGGAAAGATGCGAATACTTAAATGATAAAGAGATATTTCTGGAATTGGTTGGGTTTTGGGGGGAGAGAGAGAGAGACATGAGGGAACATGGATCTGTTTTTTAACAACTGACATCTGTATGCTAAATGTATATTTGGAGTTACATTACAGTTCATTTGAAAGGCATTTACTTGAGGGGCGCCTGGGTGGCTCAGTCGGTTGAGCATCTGACTCTTGATTTCAGCTCAGGTTCAGGATCTTGAGACTGAGCCCCCCGTTGGGTTCCAGGCTGGCATGGAGCCTGCTTAAGATTCTCTGTCTCCCTCTCCCTCTGCCCCACCTCCTCCTCCCTCTCTAAAGAAAAAATAAATAAAAAAATAAAAGAAAAATAAGTAAATAAATGACCTCCTTAATGAAGGCTAGGAACGAGACCATTAGTGGGTCAAATAATAGTGCACAAGAAGTGCTCCTTTTAATGCCGTACATCCACAGAGAAACATGTTTAACAGCTTCATTAAGATACAATTCACAGGGTGCCTGGGTGGCTCAGTTGGTTGGGTGACTGCCTTCGGCTCAGCTCATGATCCTGGAGTCCCGGGATCGAGTCCCGCATCTGGCTCCCTGCTCAGCAGGGAGTCTGCTTCTCCCTCTGACCCTTCCCCCTCTCATGTGCTCTCGCTCTCTCATTCTCTCTCTCAAATAAATAAATAAAATCTTAAAAAAAAAAGATACAATTCACAAACTATAAAATTTATCCATTTAAAGTGTACAATTCAGTGTTCTTTAGGGTGTTCACACAGTTGTGTACCTATCAACACAATCTAAGTTTTAGAACAATTTTGTCACCCCAGAAAGAAACCCCATACTCAAAAGCAGTCCCTGTGTTCCCCAGTCACACTTCTCAGCCCTAGGCAACCACTGATTTACTTTCTGTCTCTGTAGATTTACCTATTCTAGACAATTTTTTAAAAAGATTTTATTTGTGCGCGAGAGAGAGCATGAGCAGGGGGAGGGACAGAGGCAGAGGGAGAAGCAGACTCCCTGCTGGGCAGGGAGCCCGACATGGGACTGGATCCCAGGACCCTGTGATCATGACCCGAGCTGAAGGCAGACACTTAACCAACGAGCCACCCAGGTGCCCCTATTCTGGACATTTCTTACAAATGAAATTATACAATCCTTGGTCTTTTGTGACTGTCTTCTTTCCCTTAATGTTTTCATGGTTCATGTATGTTGTAGTAGGTCAGTATTTTATTCCTTTTATCGGCCAAGTAATAGTCCAGTGTATGGCTATTCTGCATTTCATTTATTCATTCTTCAGTTGCTAGACTGTGGGGTGGTTTTCACCTTATGACTATTACGAATAATGCTGCTATGAACCCTCACATGGAAGTTATTAGATGGATGTGTTTTCATTCCTCTTGGATAGCTGCCGAGGAGTGGAATTGCTGGGTCATTGGTAGCTCTGTGTTTAGCATTTTGAGGAACAGCCAGATTCTTCCAACCCAGCCGCACCATTTTACATTGTCAACAGCAACGTCTGTGGGTTCCGGTTTCTTCATATCCTGGCTACTGCCTGTCTTTGTCATTGTAACCATTCTAGCATGTGTGAAGGGGCATTTCATTTTGGTTTCAGTTTGCGTTTTCCTAATGACTGATAATGTCGAGCATCTCTCATGTGCTCATTGGCCATTTGACACTTATGATTTGGGGATAGTATCTAAGAAGCCACGAAGGTTATGGAGATTTACTTCTGTTTTCTTATAAGAGTGTTAATAGTTTTCTTGTATTGAGGTCTGTGATCTGTTTGAGTTACTTTTTGTGTACGGTGTGAGGAAGGGGTCCATCTTCAGCCTTTTGCATGTTAATAACCAGCACCATTTGTTGCAAAAACTCTTCTTTCCCTGAAGTATCAGTACCCTTGTAGTATTGATTTTTATGTACTAAAATAAGCTTTGCAGACATTTGGTACAGAATTACTTGGAGCAACTTGATTTGTCTGAGAGAACGAGGCATGTGAGTTTCATCATTTTAGAATACTATAAAATGTGTATTGCCTTTTATCCTTTGTCAGATGTGTCAATTTAACCAAGTTTTAAATAAGGTAAAGATGCCAGAGCTCTGTCTAAACAGAAATACACAGAATTATTACTTCCTGAATGAATTCTTCAAGGAATTATTTCTTATCCACCAGTTTTGTTGTTGGGGAATTGCTCCCCAAATGCTCATATTTTAATGAATGACTTGATAGGAAAATTAGTTTTAGACAAATTCACTTCTAGGCCTGTAGGATTACCTTTTTTTCATCTATTGCCTACAAAATTATTAACATTTGATAAAATGAACTAAACCAATGAAGATTAATTGTTAGGGAGTGGAGAGAAAAAATGGGGAGTCTCATGTTGTATATATAAAACCGGACTTCAGTAGCCTGCCTTGCAGTGTAAGCTTTGGTTGAATTCCTCCTTTCAAATGTAGAGAAAAGAGGGTGAAGCTGCTCTTTTCCCTTCTTTATCTTTTCAAAAACATTCTGAGTGACTTAACTCAAGAAGAAGGTCCTTGCTCCTCATGCTGTCCTGTATCAAACCTACTCAGCAACATGTACAACCAAAGACACTCATCACACCTCGGCCTCCCTCTTGGAGAGTAAGATCCAGCGAAGAGTTTGCATTTGCCCTTAGAGGACACTTGCCTGAAATGCAGAATTTTTGCTATTGGCCTTTTTCGTCATACTTGGATATTTGCATGTAGATTCAACAGTGCAAATAAGAATCTAACAAATTAGCACCGTGCAGTTCTCACACATTATCCTGATTTCCTGATGGCTGTCAGAAGGCCACACGGGCAAAAATCTTAGCTATCTGAATGTCTAAAAATAGGGAAGTGGGTAGAAGTTACAACTGGCAACTAGAAGTGATTCAGTCATTATAAAGGAAATTATAAAATCTAAGTATGTGTCCTCTATAACATACATATCGTATGTGTCTAAGTACATTGCATATACATCATACATAAGTATCTACATATACTGTACCTTCTGTCAGACACTAGAATATAGAATAGATTTATCAGACTGTGATTGCAACTTTGCAAAACTTACCAATTTTATATACAAACAACTGTTAGGAGTAAAAAGGGAATTAGGTAACATGAAATCTTTACTCATTTGTGATTTTCTTTCTGTTCGTGTGGAGAGTCTAGATTTTGAGGCTAATTTTTCCTGCACAAATTTGTTGTGACATGGTATTCAGTAATTTTACTATTGGAATATACTCCTCCCCGTAGTGGATAAAGTCTCTAATGGAGGGCATATCACGATTGGGAAAAAGAAAAAAATAATGTGTTAATTTAATGGGTGTTGATTTAATTATAATTGCAGAACTCGTGTGTGCTCTTCTCAGTTCCTGGTTTGTTTGTTTTTCTTTACAGCAAAGTATCCAGAGATAAAGTCCTTGATGAAACCTGATCCCAACTTGATCTGGATTATAACCATGATGGTTCTCACTCAACTGGTTGCGTTCTACTTAGTGAAGGACCTAGACTGGAAGTGGGTCATATTTTGGGCGTATGCCTTCGGCAGCTGCATTAACCACTCTGTGACTCTGGCTATTCATGAGGTCTCCCACAATAGTGCCTTTGGCCACTACAGAGCTATGTGGAATCGCTGGTTTGGAATATTCGCTAATCTTCCCATTGGCGTTCCCTATTCAGTTTCCTTTAAGAGGTATCACATGGACCATCATCGCTACCTTGGGGGTGATGGCATTGATGTGGATATTCCCACCAATTTTGAAGGCTGGTTTTTCTGTACCACTTTCAGAAAGTTTATATGGGTTGTCCTTCAGCCTCTCTTTTATGCTTTTCGACCTCTGTTCATCAACCCTAAACCAATTTCTTACCTGGAAATTATTAATACTGTGATCCAGGTCACTTTTGACATTATAATTTACTATGTTTTGGGAATTAAATCTTTGGTCTACATGTTGGCAGCATCCTTACTTGGGCTAGGCTTGCACCCGATTTCTGGACATTTTATAGCCGAACATTACATGTTCCTCAAGGGACATGAAACCTATTCGTATTACGGGCCTCTGAATCTGCTCACCTTCAACGTGGGTTACCATAACGAGCACCATGACTTCCCCAACATTCCCGGAAAAAGCCTTCCACTGGTAAGTAAAGAGATTGGACACATACTCTAATTTCTGATGGTTATATGACCAAAATCAGTCTCAACGTGCCCATTTTAAAAGGAATCTAGTGGGGGCGCCTGGGTGGCTCAGTCTGTTAAGTGTCTGCCTTCGGCTCAGGTCATGATCCCGGGGCCCTGGGATCGAGCCCCACCCCTCCCCCCTCAGGCTCCCTGCTCAGCGAGGAGCCTGCTTCTCCCTCTCTCTCAAATAAATAAATAAAACCTTAAAAAATAATAAAACAAAAGGGATCTAGTGTATTTTGCCCATCTAAGCTGCTCGTCAAAGCAAAGGACAAGTGTGCGTCCTGAGTGTGCCCTCCTCAGAGTCCTCGGTGTTCACTCTCTCAGTCCCGAAGCCTAGCGGTGGCCCTTAGGGGTCCAGAGTGCTGGAGAATCTGCCGACTTATAAACAAGTCAGAGATTGAGAAAGGAGTTCTCGTGTGAAGTGAGCACAGGTTCACGTCGCTTTCATCGCTGTTAAGTTGATGGGCTTAGCTAAGATTTATGTGCTGTCTTGTTCGGAAATGCAGACGTCCCTCGTAATTGGCCTGCACAGTGAATGGACAGTTTCCAGGGCGGCAAACTTTCTTCAGGCAGGGCCTGCCTGTTCCCCACGCAGCAGATTTGAGTATAGTGTTTGTGGAGGATGTGAAAGAGCACAGTTTGACCCCCATCCTTCCATCCTCTGCAAAGGCCCACCTTTGTAACTTCTCTTATTTTTCAGGTTAATTCTTTTATTAGACTTCCCTTCCTCAAAATGGGTGGCTTTTACAGTTTACTACCAAAAAATGTTTCCATAATTCGAAAAAGGGGAATATGTATGAAAGATAATACTAGTTTTTCCTAATTTTTTAAGCTATGATATAAGGGAGCTAACAATTTTTTTTAAGATTTTATTTATTTGACAGCGTGAGCACAAGTCGGGGGGAGGGGCAGAGGGAGAAGCAGACTCCCCGCTGAGCAGGGAGCCTGAAGCGGGACTTGATGCCTGGACTCCAGGATCATGACCTGAGCCGAAGGCAGATGCTTAACCGTCTTGAGCCACCCAGGTGCCCCGTAGGGAGCTAACTATCGCCAGATATTTTATGCCATCATATCTACCCAATCGAATTTTATGGATTTCCTCCTAAGTTTTTAACTATTGACTGATTACAATACAAAAACACACAGCATGAGAACTAAGTGTGACCTCTGATTATTGACTGGATTCCCACTCGAGGAAAGAAACATCTAGAGAGGACATTGGGTCAGTGGGGAAGCTTTAAACTGAGTAGTGCATCCTCGAGAATATTGTGTTAATGTTAACTTTCTTGGGTGTGAAAACAGTAGGATGGTTTTGTAACACAACGTCTTTATTCGTAGGAGGTAGGTGTTGAATAGTGGGGTGGAACGTTAGGGGTGAGTTGTCACATGCCTGCAACTTACTCTCAAAAGGCTCAGCAGAGAAAGCATACTATGTGGTGTATGTCTGTGCAGAGACAGAGAGTGACTCATGGTGGTAGTTGGTGGGCCTGGGTAAAGGGCATAGAGGTATCTCTGTTCTGCTCTTTCAACTTTTCTGTAGGTGTCACGTTTTTCAAAATAAAATGTTTGGGGAAAAACCTTGCAACTGGAGCCAACTTTGAAAGCAGGTGTAATGTGCCCGGTGTTGCTCCGCCCATGCACACGCCTGACGACAGAGGAGGCCTTGTGCGCCTCTTCCTTAAAGAAGTGAATTTCCACTTATTTTTAAAGAGGATACAAAGCTGGCTGCCCTTTGAACAAAATCATTTTTCAACATCAGCCACACAGTGGGTCCTTGGAACAACACAGGAGCTGGGGTGCCAACTCCCCACAGGGTTGAAAATCCACATGTGATTTTTGACGCCCCCAAAATGTAACTACTAGCCCGCTGTTGATTGGAAGCTGACCGGAGACGTGAGCAGTATTTTGTATGTTATCCGTGTCCTATACGGTGTTCCTGCAGCACGGTGAGCTCGAGAAAAGAAAATGTTAGGAAAATCCTAAGAGAAGACACATTTACAGGACCGCACTGTGTTTAGCGAAAACATGTCCGCGTATGCGTGGACGTGTTGTTCAAGGGTCAACTGTACCTTAACTTATGGGTTTCTTTTTTTTTTCAATTGTTTTTAAAAGATTTTATTTAAGTATTTGAGAGAGAGAGGGAGAGAGAGAGCACGGGCGGGGGGACGGGCAGAGGGAGAAGGAGAAGCAGACTCCCCGCAGAGCAGAGAGCCCGACGTGGAACTCGAGCCCGGGACCCTGAGATCATGACTTGAGCCGAAGGCAGACGCCCAACTGACTGAGTCACCCAGCCGCCCCCATCTTCCGGGGTTTCTTGAACAGCCCCCAAACTGAGAATTTGCTCGCTTCAGACATCACTTGCCATAAGGCCCATGGTGAGCAGCATCTGTTCTGTTCCTGCCCGCTTCCTGCTGTCTCACTGCTGAGCTGCACTGACAGGTGTCCTCAGAGCTCTGGTCTTCCCTTACCGGCTCTTCCTGTCAGGTGTGCATCAGGGAGCATTCGGTCCTGTGTGCTCAGCAAATCCCTGGTATTTACTGGATCATATTGCAGGAGTTACAGTGCGTGGTGTTAATGGGTGTGTGTGACAAGGCTTCTTACAACAGCCTTATTAAGATGTAACTTACATGTATAGCTCAGCTATTTAAAAGGCACCATTAAGGGGCGCCTGGGTGGCTCAGTCGTTGGGCATCTGCCTTCGGCTCGGGTCATGATCCTGGGGTCCTGGGATCGAGCCCCGCATCAGGCTTCCTGCTCAGCGGGAAGCCTGCTTCTCCCTCTCCCACTCCCCCTGCTTGTGTTCCCTCTCTCGCTGTGTCTCTCTCTGTCAAATAAATAAATAAAACCTTTTAAAAAAAAAAAATAAATAAATAAAAGGCACCATTCATGGGGTGGCTCAATTGGTTAAGCGTCTGCCTTTGGCTCAGGTCATGATCTCGGGGTCCTGGGATCGAGCCTCGCATCGGGCTCCCTGCTCAGAAGGGAGCTTGCTTCTCCCTCTGCCTCTCTCTCGCTCTCTGAAACAAACAAATAAATAAAATGTTTTTTAAAAATAATAGAATAAAATGCACCATTCAGAGCTTGATGGGAGAGCGTCTGTGATCCTAGAGGCTCGAGTATATGTCACTGTTGAAATGCTTGGTGCCAGGATCCCTCGGGATCCCAGCGTTTGGGGCAAGAGGAGGGCAGAGGGTGGTTTCTCTTCTCGGTGTTTGTGCCCGCGTCGGTCCGTGACGCCCAGTCCCACTCCGCCAGCACTCATTCTTGCTGCGCGTTTGGCCTTGCAGGTGAGGAAGATCGCTGCCGAGTACTATGACAACCTCCCCCACTACAACTCGTGGATAAAAGTACTGTATGATTTCGTGACGGACGACACCATAAGTCCCTACTCGAGAGTGAAGCGGCATCCAAAAGGCAAGGTGGTACTGGAGTGAAGGTCCTCATGGCTAAAGGAATTCCTCTGTGGAGCTTCACAAGGGCTGGAAAGTGGGCTTTCTGCGTTATTAATCGAAGCCCAGAGAAGGTCCCGAGCGTGAGCCCCACGGTCCCTGGAGCTTCCCCGGCCTCCCACGGTCAGCCTGTCTAGCCCGCGTTCAGCTTTGCTCACACGGAGCGTGTGCGTCGCATCATCATTGTTGAGGATGGTTCCCCTGACGTCTGACATTTTGTAAGCATATCATAAAAAAGTTTTAAAAAAGCTATTTCTAGTACATTATTTTCACTATAAAGTTGTACTTTATTAAAACAGCTAATAAAATGAGCTATTAATCACAGTAGTATTTATCACATTTTCATACTTTACTGTCTTTATCTAATACGGTACTAGGGTGAGTTTACTTTAAAATGTCCCCCCCAAAAAGATCTGGAAATATCTTTCCCTGTAAGCTGAATTTTTTATTTTTACTATTATATGTGAAACTGAGATGACACACTCCTGAATCCTGCAGAGACTCATAAATAAAAGACTTTTGTGTTCAATCACGTCCAACACTGAACTTCCTTTTTCAGACGCAGCGACTCTCCGATTAGAAGCAGCTCCCCGGGGGGAGCGCCATGTCATTTGATGGCAGCAGAACGGGGGTGTGGTCTGATGGGGTACAGCTAGCTCCATGGGGCCGGGACCCTGGGGCTGAACTGTCACTGGGGTAGACTGCGCGTGACGTGGTGAAGTATTCTATTTCTTCATTTTTATTTTTCATTTTCTTTTTCTATTAGAGAGAGGCAGAGGGAGAGAGAGAATGCCAAGCAGGCTCCACACCCAGTGGGGAGCCCAACTAGGGGCTGGATCTCATGACCCTGAGGTCATGACCTGAGCCGAAATCAAGGGTCGGATGCCTTAACCGACTGAGCCACCCGGACGCCCCATGGTGAAGTATGTTAAAAATAATATGTGGTATCAAAAAATCAAGTAGTCTATAATTTGTACACAACACCAATCCTCAAGCACCCCCCTTCCTTTTTTTTGAGAGAGCACAAGCGGGGGTGGGCAGAGGGAGAAGCAGGCTCCCCGCTGAGCAGGGAGCCTGACGTGGGGCTTGATCCCAGGACCCTGGGACCACGACCTGAGCCGAAGGCAGATGCTTAACCATCTGAGCCACCCAGGCGCCCCACCCTCAAGCACCCTTATGAGATGTTACAAAGTCCGATTTCTGTAATCACCAGCTGGACTGCATCCTCGTTCTCAGAAGGACAGGCAAACCTGCTCTGCACACCTCGTTTCATCCCCAAAGTACTTTGCTTTCCCTTCCTGGTCCTCTTGCCTGGGAAAATTCCTAGAATCAGAACTATTGCTTAAAGAACCATTGTGTGAATGGTTTAGGGTGATAACAGAGCCAACGTTACAATTCAAATACACATGCTCAGTGAAACAGCGTCTGTGAAACACCCATGGATGTGATGCATTAAGTCGACTGTGTTCTCTGGCAAGCGGGCCTCCCACTCTCCTTGTTCGCAGAACTTGGGCTGCCGGCTTCACACGCCACACAGATGCCGACAACTCCCGACTCCGCATCCGGCTCGGCCTTCCCTGGGCCCCGTTACTGCGGGGGCCATGGTGAACGCAGTCCTCCTTCCCCAAACCTGCTGTCAGCAGTCACATTACCAGTTCTCCCTCAGGCGGCAGGTCTCCTGACCAGTCCAGAGCCTGGTCGCCAATTCAGCCCATTGTTTCTGTCCCCGGCAGGGAGTTTTCCAAAGACAGACCTAGGACTCTGGGGCAGTAGGAAGGCTGGGCCCCGGCACCTCTACAGCACCAGGGCTGCGCGTGAGAAATCCTTCTGTGGCTTTGCACAACTCCCCTCTGCCTACATCTTTTCTCCTGGTCTGCTTGGCTCATCCTCGGGGCTCACGCCAGCCCTCTGCAGCCCGTCCCCACCCCCGGCAGGCCAGGCACCACTCTTTTGGACTCTCCAAATGGTTCCGTGGCCCCACATACTGTTCAGAAATTTGCAGTCTGTTTCCCCATGAGGCGGTCACTCCTGAAGGGCAGGAAAGATCTTCACTTGTGTCTGCCAGACCTCGCAGGGTCAGCAAGCCCGGAATACACGGAGAGCCACGTGCACAGCAAAGCAAAGCTGGAGGGCAGGCGGCTAACCTCGGAGGGTGGTGGTTTGCCGAGAATCCTGCTGAGCCTGCGCGAGCTTACCCTCCACCTTCTAGACGCAGACAGCACTGTTCCTATGCTCCTCGTGGACAGGAGAAGACAGGCTCAGCGAGGCGGACTCACGTGGCCCGAGGCCAGCTGCGTGAGCTGTAGGGGTCGCAGCGGCAGGCCCCGGGACTCCAGAGCCCCGCACGGACGGGCGTGGGAAAGAACGCGTTCCCTCTGCTGCCCGCACGACCTCCTTCTATGAGCCTGCAGTTCAGGCTGAATCTCGGAGCTTTGACTTCCAACAATCTAAGTCATTTTTTGTTTTGTTTTTAGAGTTTGGCTTTTTATAGAACATGTTACAAGAGAGGTTTAGTCAAAGGGATCAAAGTCCACGCCTCCTGATTCTTCCTTCTGTGCGCCCAGGTCCTCTGCGGAGTGGAGGGGGGGGGGGGGGGGGGGGGGGGGGCGGGGCCGCCGGCAACCCCGCGGGAGGTGAGGCTCCCAATGTTGACACTGGCCGGCGCCTTTGCCAACAAGCCCGGCCAGAAAGGGTCAGTGTTTGCACCAGCTGCTTTAATGCTCTTACCTACGTGACCGTGTCCAGCACCTCACCACGCTGTGCAGTACCAGGACCCAGCAGATGCCGGCCAGCGCGGAGCTGGCTGCCGGGGTCTCAGCACCCGGGGAAGTGAGGGCCTCAGGAGGACCCAGCACCTGAGCAGCATCTAAAGGGCGCTTCTAAACTCTACTATGGAACATTAACCCTTAAGTTCTAGCAAAAATGCACGTACTCGTTCACTCTACAGCCACCCTGCCAAGCCCTGCAGGCAGTGAGGATGCGGACGGCACGGGGCCCCAGAGGAAAGCGCCGATGCTCCAACACTAGGACTGCGTGTGGAATCCGAAATCAGCGCCTAAGACAGGGGCGTCCCATGTGGCTGAGGGGAGGGGGCACAGCAGGCAGCGACGCCCCACCCACCCCACAGGTCGCCCTGGGCCCCGTGCTGGGCTGGCCAGGGAGGGACCCCACGCGCTGGCTTGGGAAGAAACCAGGCCGAGAGACACGCTCCCTCCGCTCCTCCACCCGCCCGGCTGGCTCGGAGGCTCCGTGTTTGGACAAGGAAATGTGCTGTCTTGCTGGGAACGTCTTCCAGGAGCCAGACTTAGTCATGTGCGATGAAGCAAGGACGGGCAGCAGGCCCTGCAAACACCACGCTCGGAAACCCGAGGGCATTAAACGCGAAGACCCTCTCGGAGGCAGGGGGGTGGGGGGGGCGGGGGGATGGGGGGTGCAGGGAGAGGGCAGCGTGCCCTGCGGGGCAGAGGCTGCGGACGAGGAGGGCGGCAGTGTCCGGGGGCCGCCCCGATGGGGAGAAGGGGCAGGATGTGCAAGTCAGGTCAGGCCGGCGTGCTTCGCTGGCAAGTTAATGACATGGTTGAGGGAAGAGAATGGGCGCAGCGTCTGAGACAAGGCGGGCTCCGTGGCTGCCAAGTCCGCTCTGGAGTGGCCGACGACCCAGCGGAGGGAAGCTTCCAGACGCCCACAAGTAAAAGCACCTGTGCCGTTGGGCCGGTGGCAGTGACCACAGGCTGGTGTGATGTGGCGCCCAAGACCCAGAGCAAGGGGTCGGGCCCCGGCCTGAGCGGCTGTCCGTCACGGGGCCCCTTCCTGGATCTGGGGCACACACCTGGCCTTTTCTCCTCAGGGCAGGACCCGCACAAACACAAACAGCATGTTCACAGCCCACATCCTTGTGTCGGAAACCCTCTGTGGAAAAGGCCTAGAAGAACTGCGTGGCCCTTGGTGCTGGGTTCTAAATCCCCGTGGGTCAGCAGTTGGCTAATCCAGGGAGGGCTCTGCGATCTCCCTCTGACGGCGGCTGTAACAGGCCAGCAGGAAGGGCTGAAGGAGACCCAGGGGAACGAACCTTTTGTCACAGAGGGAACAGGACAGTCCTGCGTCAGGTTAGTGGCTCAGGTCCCACATTTCCCTCCCAGGTAGTAGCGGAGAGATTCTGGTACAAGGAGGTTTCTCTCTTCCCAGCCTGACAGGTGCTACGTGCTTCCACCTGAGGGTCCTGGAGCCCGGGATGGGCCCAAGCAAAACCCAAACCTCCCCAGTCCTGTGGGTCCGGGCGTGCTGGGCAGTCTCACGCACTCCACCCATCCTTCTGTTGATGGAGCAGAGACGCAGGACCACGCACTAGGAAGATCTCTGCCCTCGTTGTCCTTCTAGCTCGATGTAGAGTACGTGATCTTATTCTCGGTTAAAGAAGGAGGATGAGAGCCAAAGTTCGGCACCCCGCATCAGGCCGGCCAGCGTGCCCTCCGAGGCTCTGACCAGCATGTTCCCAGCTCCAGCCCTCCTGCCCCTGCCCTGCCCAAAGAGCCTCTGGAACCCTGGGTCTGGCCGGGAGGGTGCTCTTTCACGCTGAGGACCAGGTTCTACCTGCTCGCCAGGCAGCCCACCTCCTTCCAGGGAGTCAGCTCAGGCTTCCGGCTGCGCTTCTCAGGAAATCGGTGGTATGGCTCCAGACCCTGGCCGAGCTGGCTCTGTGCAAGCTTGCTGAGCACTGATGTGAGCAGGGCGTCGGGCGACCTTCACTGCCTCAGAATTCCACGTCAGCAAGCCAGACTGCTTTTCAGAGTAGAGGACGCGGGGTGCACAGGAGCTGCTAATTCCCAGAGAATCCTGCCCAGGGTTGGTGGGGCTGACGGTGCTGAGGGGCTGCCGCAGGGGGGTCCAGGCACGGGCTGCTCCCCCCACGTGCTGTCAGCCCCCACACTGGTATCTACCTCATTTTACAACCAAGGAAACAAATTCAAAGTCCGTGACATCCTTCTTGAATTTGGAGCCCTCTCCCTAATTAGTCTGACACCTGCAGTTTCCAAGGACAGGATCAAGGACAGGATCCACTCCGGGGATCACAGGGCTCCGGGCAGGGTAGCAGTGTGGGCCGGGTTGGGGTGGCCCGTGAACTCCTCAAGCTTTCTCCAAAAACCACTCCCATGGCCTGGAGCGCACATCTAACCAAAGGGTTTTAAGAGCAGGCCCCGAAGCACACAGTTTTCTGCAGAGACCGTCCCGAGGCCAATCTAGGAAAAGCAGGCAAAACGTGGGCCCAGCTCGCCAGCAAGAAAGGCGGGCGGACAGGGGGATGCTGTGAGCACCCCAGACACCCAGTCCCCTTGACCGGGTTTAGAAGCCTCAGCTGCAGACCCAGCTCCAGGGCTCAGGGCAGAACCCCGGGGAGGGACCCCGGCTGGGTCACCGGTGTTTGGGGGCACCCGGAGAGCACCACGTCACCTCTATACATCTCAGCAACGGGGAAGAAAGATAGGACTTGTGAGCCCGTGTGCCCACGGCAGGTAACTAACTTCCTTGGGCGCTTCCCCATCCAGTCTACCTCCCGGGGCTGCTGGGAGGGTGTGTGGGATCGTCGGGAAAGGCTCCGTCACCGCGTGGGTTTCGTCGTGGTGGCTGCTGCAGGCACTGGGAACACCAAGGTGCTGAAACTGGACGTCACAACTGTCGCAAATCATAGCAGTTAGGGTGTGCTGCCCAAACTCTGTCGGAGCCTTTCTTTTTTTTTAGAATTTAAAATAACTGGGGTAAAAACACATAATATAAAGCTCACCCTCATACCTATTTCTAAGTATGCAGTTCAGTGGTGTTATGAACATTCATGTTGCTGTTCAGCCAACCCCCAAAACAGGTTCGCCCTACAAAATGGAGCATGAACACCCTGAGCAGCTCCCCATCTGCCCCCTCCCGCCACCCCGGCGCCCCCACTCCACTTTCTCCACTCTCTAAAACCAGCACAGCTCCTCACGGCCCATCAGTAGCCCCAACAGACGCTCCGTGGGAGGCCCAGTTTCGGCGGGGGTAGCCGGGCACTGGTCAGGGTCAGGGGGGAGACACAGCTGCCCCAGCGCAGGGCCGGGTGGTTCCCAGCAGCTGATTCACGCTGCAGCTGGGGAGATGTGGGGGATGGTCTCCTGGGGACAGGCCGCCAGCGCTCTGGGGCCTGAGCTGTGCGTCCATGACTGGCCACCTCTCAGACATCTCAGGGCTGGATCCTGGTAATTCACAGGTTTTCCAAGTACCCAATTTGAATAGACACTTGTGCTCGACTGGAAAGGCCCCGAGATTGGGTTTTCCAGCGGTGTCTGGCCATGAACGTGTACGAGTGTGGACGTGCCGGCGGCCGCGGGGCAGGGTGGGTGGTGACACGGGAGGAGTGGCCTCTCACCGTGCCCTCGGCTCCACGCCACTCCTATGCGTGCGGGCGAGCGCACACACACGCACGCACGCGTGCACGCACAGGACCTTGAGGCCCTGTGGGGGCGTGTTCCGGCCACAGCGGCTGCTTTCTGCCCTGCACACTCAGGACCGCGAGGCTGCAGGGCCTCCCGATCCCGCTGCCCAGAGCCCGGATTCTGCCAGGCCCCTTCCTTCCCCACCCTCGGGGCTCGCAGGACGCCTCTCCTCACCCACTGCCTGCTGTGGGGTTTCTCCTGAAGCTGACCTGAGGCAAGAATGTGGATACACACAGTGTGTGTGGAGGGTGGACCCTGGGGGACGGAGAACGGCATCAGGAAAGGACAGAAGTGGCCTGGGAGCCTGGGTGGACGTGTCTCAGCAGCCCTGCTGTGCGGAGTGCACCTTGGAGCAATTCGCGTAGCCCTACATTTGTTCTGTGTCTTCTTCTGGGTCCACATTTACAAGAACAGAGTTTTTAAAGGTTCCCGTGCAGGGTGAGGGAGCAAGGTGTGCGTTCGTTGACTCCCGTCCGTCCCTGGTTAATGGAGTCTCCTGGGGACACTGCCCATCTGCTGCAGGTGGGGGGACAGAGGAGACACTGGGGCAGACCCGGGAAGGTCCCTGCGCGATGGGGACCTTGGCCCCCAGACTGGGTGGGAGGCCGGGCACAGAAGCGATGTCCCCTATGTTTTCATGGGGCCACATGTGTCCTTCTAGCAGAGTGCCCCACAAGCTCGGGTCTGCTTTATCTTCCTCATGCGCACGTCCCTCTCTGAGGCCATCGTACTCATACCAGCCCGCGCAGTTACAGCCCCTCGCGCCCCCCACGCTCCTACTGAAGCACAGCGAGCTCGCCCGCTCATGCCTTTGCTCCCTCACCTTTGGTGACACCAGGCTGCCAAGGGGCTTGGGGATGCAGGGGGCGTGGTGTGAGGTGGACAGTCCCAAAATGGGGTCCTGAGAAGCTGGTTGGCAGTTCTCACCCCTTCTTTTTTTTTTTTTTTTTTAAAGATTTTATTTATTTGACAGAGACACAGCGAGAGAGGGAACACAAGCAGAGGGAGTGGGAGAGGGAGAAGCAGGCTTCCCGCCGAGCAGGGAGCCCGATGCGGAGCTCGATCCCAGGACCCTGGGATCACGACCTGAGCCGAAGGCAGATGCTTGACGACTGAGCCCCCCAGACACCCCAGTTCTCACCCCTTCTTGATGAAGAGGGTTGGTCCACGAAATCGTTCAGGGTCAGGGACCGAACGTGTGTGTCCCCAGTGTTCAGGGTTGGAGCCCTTGCCCCATCATGATGGTATCGGGGCCCCAAGGTCGGACCTGTGCCCGAATTAGAGGGGAGCTGCCAGAGCACAGAGAGGAGGCCGTGGGCCCCACGGCGAGGGGGTAGCCGCCTCCAGCCTCAACATGAAGCCTGCCCTGCTGGCACCTTGGTCCCGGATTCCCAGTGACCAGCACGGTGACCAGTAGCCTCTGTCGTTCAAGCCGTCCAGTGTGTGTCTCTCTGCCGTGGCAGGAATGGACGGAGACGGACCACACAGGGCAGCGCACGCAGGAACGTCCTGGGTGTTTTCACCGACGGCAAAGGAGAGGATTTAAAAAACAAAACAGGGGCACCTGGGGGGCTCAGTCATTGGGCGTCTGCCTTCGGCTCAGGTCATGATCCCAGGGTCCTGGGATCGAGCCCCATATCGGGCTCCCTGCTCCATGGGAGGCCTGTTTCTCCCTCTCCCACTCCCCCTGCTTGTGTTCCCTCTCTCGCTGTGCCTCTGTCAAATAAATAAATAAAATCTTTTTAAAAAGTTAAAAAATTCTTTAAAAAAAAAAAAACAGACAAAGGAGAAACTCCATGGAGCGCGAGTGACTGGCCCGGTGAGCTCTGCTGGCCTCACGTGGCGTCGGGGGTCAAGCTCCAAGAAGGGGATGTCCCAACAATCGGAACGGCCTGCGGAGCTGTGGGTGACCTTCCTGTGGGTGTCACTGCAGGCAGGCGCCTCCGGGTAAGGGATGAGGCAGAGGGATCTGTCCCCTGAGGCCCCTCCGCCTCCTGGACCGAGACCGCCTTCACGGGGATGTGACGCTAACCTCTGATCAGGGACAAGACCACACAACCCATCTGACCAGGGGAAAACTTGGAGACAAACGTTTGAAAAACGTTAACAGTGGCGGTCTTTGAGAACAGGATTATGGATGGTTCGAATACCCTTTTGCACCTTCCCGTCAACTCCTAGGAATTCCTATAGCCACAGAAAAATAAACGGCACGGAGTCGTCCGCGCGGGTATGACAGACGCTCTCCTGCTCCCGAGCTGGTCACTTGACGGGGCCCTGCACTTCCGAGGACTCTCTGGGCCAGAGTCTCTCCTTTGATGAGTCACCGCTCTCTCTGCCTTATTTAAACCCTAGACCTTCGAACTTCCCATAATTGTGCTTTGTTTCCTTGAAGAAAGGGATTTTCAGTGGGTGAGACTTGCCCGGCTGCCCCTCTGGCTGTGGCCAGCTCCTTGCTGAGCAAGGACAAGTGACACCTCCCGCCCAGGAGTCCCGGGAGAACTGAATGGGTTAAAACTCAGCCCTGAGGCCGTCGGAGTGACAAGTGCAGAGGCCTCTGGGGGCGTGGGTGGGGCAGACGCACAAATGTAGGCCCAACGACCCCTCCAACCTGAGCCCGGGAGGCCCCGCGGCAGGCTGGGACTTGGGGTTTACTCAGCGCAGCACCACCAGAGACCGGCCCGAGCCCGGCTCACGGCTGCCAGTCAATAGATATTTGTTGAACAAATGAGTGAAACCTCTCCTCCCAGTTAGGTTTCTGCCCTTCAGTTTGTAATTCCAGGGGACAGTGGCCTCCCGTCCCGAATCAGGAGGACTCCCTGCAGTGAACTTGGCTGATTTTCATTTGCCGCAGGAACCTGTGACGGGCCCCGCAGGTGGAAACCAATTGGAAATCCTTCGCGGTTGGAGACCTGCCGTGATTCCCAAAGCGTCTCCTTCCTTTGAGCTTTGTGACCAGCCAGGCGGAGGCCAGAGGGCTCCTGCTCGATCCGCCCGCCCCAGCCTGCTGAGCTCCTCTGACCTGAAACCGAGGCCCCATGAGGGCCCATGGCAGCAGAGCGAGAGGCCGTGTGGGCTCCGCAAACACCGACGTGGCTGCAGGGGAAGGAAAAGCAGAAAAGCGAGGAGACAAAGGCTTTGTTCACTCGATCTGGAACAACTCCGGCCAAGATCTCATGGTGCGAAGCAGGCAGGCCCGCGTGTGTCCGTGCCACGATCCCCTGAGGGCGAGCGCACCTGCCCAGTGAGGCAGGGCCGGCTGGGGCCTAGCTCTGCCAACCCTGCTGTTGGTCCCTTCTGGGCTTGGGCGCGCCCCGCACACACAACGGAAAGTTGGCTCCGTGACTTAGAGCCTGATCATCACTCTCCCTCAGCCCACTCGGCCGAGCTGTTTTTCCCAAAAGCAACCCCTGAACCTCTGTTTTCGTTGTGAAATAGGTCATAAATACAGGAAAGCACAGAAAATGTATACATGTAGCTTACAGAATCGTCACAGAAACGGAGCGGGGGTGGGAGGGCACGGGGGACGCCAGTCAAGGGTACAAAGTCTGCGTCGCACCATGAGAACGACGATGGGTTGTGCAGTGCCCGTGCTTAGTAACTATACTGTGCCGTCTGCTTACAGATTCGGAAGGACGGTACGTCTCATATCAAGTGTTCTTATCACAAAGAAGGAAATTAATGAAGAGGGCGGGAGGTGATGACAGATTGGTGGCACTGGCTGTCGCAACGGTTTCGCAGGCGGGTACTGATCTCCAAGCTCATCGAGTCCTACACAGTATGTACAGCTTTCGGGGCATCTGCGCCTCAACAAGAACGAAGTAGAACACGCACCACAGAAGACCCCCGGGCCGCCCTCCCCAGAAGGGGCCATTATCCCGGCTTCTGTGGATCTTTCTTTTCTTGAAGTTCTTCATGAGAAAGGTTTATTGAGATTTTTGAGGAAAGCAGAAATCAAAATCATTTTGAGGATGGAGGAACACAGTATCTTCTAAATCACTGCAAATGTTCCTTATTTATTCATTCAGGGAATTTTTTCAAACTACTGAGAGAGTGCGAAGCGAGCAGGCAGAGGGAGAGAGAGAATCTCAAGCGGACTCCATGCTCAGTGCAGAGCCCGACGTGGGGCTCGATCTCACGACCCTGAGATCATGACCTGAGCCAAAATCAAGAGTCTGATGCCACCCAGGTGCCCCAAAATCTTTTAATTAGAAAACGTTTTTAAAATCGTAGCTGACATACAATGTTACGTTCCTTTCAGGCGCAGAACACAGATTCGACGATTCTATACATTCCGCAATGCTCCCTTGGCCACGGCACGATGCTGTTACGATATTACGGAGCGTATTCCCCATGCTGTGTGACGCATCCCCGCGGCTTACTGATACCTGGAAGTGTGTGCTCTTGATCCCCTGCACCCCACCATCAGTTTGTTCTCTGCATTTAGGAGTCTGTCTCTGTTTTTTAAGATCCCACATTCGCGTGAAATCATGCGGCCGTTGCCTCTGCCTGACTCACTGCACTTGGTCTTACCTATGTGTGGATCCGCAAAAAACCTATGGTTCTGTTTCGAAAAGGTGAGCAGGTCCAAACCTCACTTTGTAGGGCCCTGATGCCCCATCGGACGCCAGTGCCCACAGGCAGCCAGAGCAGAGCCCGGCTTCAGCCTCCTTGGGGTTCCCCGGGGCCCCTGGAGGTACGTGGCGTGGCACCGTGTGAACTCGGTGCTACCTGTCCGGCCGTGAGATGCTCAGGAGGGAGTGGGCTGCTGGCCTTTCTGCCTCCAGACTCGCACTGGCTGCCAGAGGCTGAAGTCCGTGTGCTCAGGGGCTTGGGAAGCGAGGTGCTCACTGCTCCAGGGGATGGACAGAAGAGGACAGAGAAGTGGGCCAGGCACACGGTGGCCGTTCCGTCTTCATGTTCAAAACACTGCAGGAGGCGGTCGGTTGCTCTGTGGTCAGGACCTGTGACGACCTGTGTTCTGAGCCCCTGCTGCAGGCTGGCCGGGCTCCCTCCCCGAGGGCCCCCATCCTTCCTCCTGGGCCGGGCCCTGTGTCCCCCATCTCCATTCCTTGGTTTTCTCCCTCATTTTGGTAGAGCACATCCTGATTAGTTTCCTGAAGGGTGAGGGCATAGAAGTAGACAACACTGCTTGAGGGTGGTCACCTGGGGCTGTCCCAGACCCACCACCCCTCCCCGGGGGCTCCCACAAGAGGGCCTGCCACTGGGCCCGGGGTCGCAGAAGACTAGGAGGGTCAAGTCCGTGCCCGGAAGAACTCAGGTTAGCGCTGGCCTGCTCATGGAAAACCTGCAGCAAGAGGTGAATGGCAACCCCAGGCCCTCTGCACGGGCACCGATGGGGCTGGGCAGGGGGAGGGGGCTGCATCCAGAGTCTTACTGCCTGGAACCAGGACACGAGGCCTAGGTGCCCGCCGCCCTCCACAGGGCATGTGGCCTTAGAGGGTGTGTGAGCTGTTTCTGGGCACTGAGGAGGCCGGGTAGGGAGTCCCCAGCCCTGCTCCCCACCCAGCGCTGCCCCTCTCCCCCTGGCCCCGGCCGAGGGACGTAGCACTCAGGCCAGCTCTGTGACCTGGAGGAGAGGCATTGGAGAGCATCACCTCCCCATCTCAAGGCTGGTGAGCCTCTGTGGTCGCAGGAAAACACGCTGGCCATGTGTTTCCACCCTGGGCACTAGCGTGTGTCCCGCGCAATCCCTTCCCAGGGCTCCCCACCCTTAAACTGCGAGGGTGGGGCTCTAGGGGTCCTCGGTGGGGGGGCATCAGGATCGCCTGGGAGAGTGCGTGAGTGGGGTTCCCTGCGCCCTGCCCTGTGACTCTCATCCAACTCATCGGCGGCGGCGGCCCAGGTGGTATGTTTTTGAAAAGCCCTGGGTGATTCTTGTGTAACCCAGAGTTGAGCAACACTGACGGATGATTCAAAGGCTTTTTATGGTATCACAACCCAGAAAACTGCAGGTAATATTTTCCAAGACGAAATCCACAGGGCAGTGGCGCCGGATGCGCTCAGACCCCCGGGGGCGGCCTCGTGGGGACACAGCCATGTCCTCCAGAGCCTGGAAGACACAAACCGGCTTCTGAGCTGCTGTGGAGGGGAGGCGCCTTCTTCCCGGTCCCTGCAGTTACCACTCGCCTGACACCTCCGATCTCACTGCAGAGGCTGAACAACAGAGTTCCTGCTTCTTCCCTCCTCCCTCTCCATTTAAAAATCACTTAACACACATACAGATTAAATGACACATTGTCTCCCATTCGCTTCCCAGTAATCCAGGGTGGGGAACCGCGGGGGCGGACAGGTGGAGGGAGGCTGGCCGCGAGCTGATGGGCGGAGAGGCCAGGTGCAGGACACTCGGGGAGCCCTTCTGTTTGGACTGGGTGACCCACAAAAATAGCAGCTTGTACATGATTATCCAAGTGCTGTTCTTTTATATAAATATTTGACAGTTTCTACTATAAGCGGGTCAATCACACATTCAACTATATCCTCACGGTTCCCGTGTTCACCTTTGCGGTTCTGTGTTGCCCTAAGAGCTCGGCCGACAATGAGCTCCTCAGAAAGACCCGACAGCCATTTAAACACTCGACTGTTCTGCACGACCTCAGAGCTTACTGAGTGGCTACTGCCTGAGGCTTCTGATACTAGCTGCTTGAATTCAAAGACATGTTATACATTACTTTTTAATTTTTTTTAAAGATTTATTTGAGAGAGAGAGAGGATGAGTGGGGGGGCTCAGAGGAAAGGGGAGAAGCAGACTCTGCACTGAGCAGGGAGCCCGACATGGGGCTCCACCCCTGAACTCCAGGATCACAACCTGAGCCGAAGGCAGATTCTTAACGGAACGAACCACCCAGGTGCCCCTGTTATCGATTATTTTAAAAAGAATATTATTGTTACAAGTCACACTGGTTCATGAAGGCAGAACATCTTACAGCCCCCAGGAGACATGGCACAGAACTCCACTTCTGACAAAGGCACTAAGATGTAGGACGACACAGGCTTTCGAGTTAAGCCCGTCTTCAGTTTGAATCCCCAGATGCCACTTGTTAGCTGTGTGACCAAGGGCAAATTGCTGGAGCTCTCTGAGCTCGTTTTCTCAAACATAAAAGAAGATACTATATTCCTCAGTTTTGATGTATTAGTGAGATAATGTGTATAGTTCACCTTCCTCGTCATCCCCATATCCCACGCCACTGGACAGAGCTGTGACATTTTGTGTCAAAGCACAGATGCTCCAAACCTGTGCCCTGCGAGGTGTACGACGGAAGTGGAAGCAAATAATTTCATTTTTATTTTTTTATTTGAGAGAGCAAGCGAGAGAGCACAAGCAGGGGGAGGGACAGAGGGAGAGGGAGAAGCAGACTCCCCAACGAGCAGGGAGCCCAACATGGGACTTGATCCCAGGACCCTGGGGTCATGACCTGAGCCAAAGGCAGATGCTTACTGACTGAGCCACCCAGGCGCCCTAATTTCATTTTTAATAAGTGAATCTAAGCTGGACTACGAACTGAGTGTGGCAATTGAGGGCTGGAAGTCCTAAGTTCTTCGTGAGCTGGGAAAAATCAAGGAGGCAACTGAAAACCAGCAGACACGAAACAGGTGCCCAAAAGTGCCTGTTGAGTTAATCTGCTGATCCCCTTTTCAGACTCGGCCTTTTACCTTGAAACATGAGCTCCCTGCATGCCACAGCTGTTTCCTTCATTCGGCATCTGCACTTCTAAAGCCCCCGGTGACTGGGAAGCTCATTTCGCTTTCCACACTATTAATTCTGAGAAAGTTCAAGCCAGCAAAACTTCCTGGAGTCTCAAAAGAAGACCCACTGTCCACTGACCAGGCTCATTCACAGCCAGCTAGGGTAGGAGAGCAGATGCTCCTGTCTGCGCAAAACAAGGTAATTAGAATTTTGGTATAAAACATATATATATTATCTCTTTTTAAAGCCTTCTGTTTTACAGAATGCTCATGCAGGCCCAACTCTCACCAACAGTTTGTTCTGAGAGCCTTGAGCACACCCAAAGTTCTGCTCGGCCGGGGACAAGTGTTTGGGGAGCCCTTCTGAGCGGCAATAACTCAGCACCAGACGATGTGCCCCCAGAGTCCCGTGGGCTCCTCTTCGGAGCCACCGGGTCCCACTTGGGTAGACACCTCGGGTGGAAACATCAGATCTCCCCAATGTTAATGCTGCTTCCTTTTGGGAAGTCATTCAGCTATGTAACTCAACAGTTACTTTGTTCTTAATCCGAGTCAAGTGCCACAGATGCACAGAGGGGTCGGGATGCTGCATGGAGAAGGTGGGTCTTGCACTTGGAGCTGATCCAACATGGGCACCATCGGCCAGGTCAGCACGAAACTCAGCCCACGCATGAGCGGAGGAAGGGATTGGGCAAAGCTTCTGGGGAAGTGGTATTTCAGGCCCTGTGCTGGGTGGGACAGGACCCAGGAGGCATTCCAGGGGGCGGGGGCCTCCCCAGCCAAGGCTCAGAGAACAATGAGCTTCCCTGGAATTATAGTACACGTCAGTTGGGGTCAGGCGACAGGTGCTGAGGGTGGGCTGATGTCCCATCACCGGAGGTCCGTGTATAATTAGACTACTGAGTTTGGGCCGAGAAGTGACGCTGCAACCGAAACCAAGCAGAACCAATGAGAGGCTGACGGAGTTCCCGGAGAGACTTTGCTGGGGTTATGCTCCAGCTAGAGGGGAGACGCACAGAGGAAAGTGGCCTCGGGCCAAGGCCCCGGGGAGAGGTCAGGGGCAAAGCAGTGACAGCTAAGCATGTGCAGGTGGGATTTATTAGCACCTGCACACCAAAAGGTCACGCTTCTTCATGCGTGGCATGTCTGTTAACATGTTCAATATTTAGCACAATAATGAGGGAAAAAGCCGGCGAGAGGTCAGCGCTGGGGTCCATGGTGGTGCAGACTGGTTGGGTCCGGTCCCTGCCAGCTGCGTCCTCCCCCGGCCCAGAGTCCTAGCCCTTTGCTCTTCCTCATGGGGGCTGGATTTCACGGTCAGGGTCGAGGGACCCGAGTCCAGTCCCTGCTCTGTCTCAGCGTCACTGATGAGTATTTTGGGAGGGCGGCCCCGGTTTCAGTGCCTGAGAGATTGGAACGGGAGGCCCAGCGGCACACCGCGGTAGAAGAGGAAAGGTAATGGCAGCGCGAGGCGGCGCCCATGAGGACGAGGGAAGGGAAGCTTGCAGAAACAGGGTTAACAAAGGCCTGACTGCGTTCAGACTGAAGATGCCTTCAGGGTCTGAGCGGGGGAGACCGGGGGAGACCAGGACGCAGGAGGAAGAGCAGGTGTTGGCGCGGAGGGAAGAGAAGCTGACGACCTCTGTTGGGATTTCTTCACTCTTGGACTTTTGCCATGTTTTTTTAAGTTTTATTTATTTAAGAGAGAGAGCGAGCGGGGGTGGAGAGACGGAGAGGGAGCAGCAGCTCCCGGCAGTGAGCCCGACACAGGGCTTGCTCTCCACCCGGGGATCACGACCTGAGCCGAAACCAGGAGTCAGACGCTCAGCCGGCAGAGCTGCCCAGGCGCCCCCATCGATTACTCTTCGAAGTAGCACAAACGTTTCCATAGTGTGAGGTGGAGCGGGGAGTGGAAGGAAAACGAGGCAAGCGCCCGTGTCTGCGGTGTCACATGGTGCCGCGAGCAGCACCAAGAAGGGGCGAGGACAGTGAACACGGACGCAGCCCTTGTGGACGCAGCAGGGGCCTGTCGAAGGCGCGCAGGTGCGGGAGAGGCCCCAGCGGGCCAGACCTGGGCAGCCTGAGAGTCGCCCACGCAAACACACGCGCAGCTAGCTGTGCTGAAGGGATTCGCTCGTGGTTCCCAGCACCTCCCTCCATGGAGGAGCCGCGTGCGCAGCCCGGAAGGACCACCCTCCCACGGGATCACAGGGACTGCGTCAGAGCGGGACAAATCCTGACGGCGCCACTGGACAGGATGCAGCGAGAACATGGCACCCCTTCGTGAAACTCCCGCCACGGCCGGGGTGGAACCACGAGGACGCCGCTGACAAACCGCCGAGGGCGTTCTACAAAGTAACTGGGCCGGAACCTTCCAGAGCATCAGAAGTCAGGAGACGGGAACTGCTCTGACCTCGAGGGAACTCAAGCAGAAGAGGAACAGACAGCTCACTCCTGGCCCTTCTGTCACGAAGGACAACTTGGGGCAGCTGGAGAGAGGGGCCTGGCAGGGGCTGGGGGCCCACGTGACAACCATGCCTCGCGGCTGGTTTCCTGAGTGTGACGGCTGGCTATCGGGGGACCCTGGGGCGCGGGAGACGTACATCACGGTATTTGGGGGTGATAGGGTCTCGGGCTGGCAATGCATGCTCAGATGGCTTAGGGGAAAAGTTCTTTTTACTGTGATCGCAACTCTTCTGAAGTACAGTCAAGATGGTTTCAAAATAAACATTTTATTTAAAAAAAGTTATTGGTTATTTTAGTTGAGCAGTTAAACATCTTTCTTGTTCTTAAAAAGCAGGGAGGGTGTCCCCGCACCCAGTTGGCCAGACGGGAAGAGTCTTTGGTTCTGACCGGCCACGTCACTCTGGGAATAACATGCGCACACGGGACCCCATCCGCAGCAGGTGGCAAGCGGGCAGCTCAGAGCGTGTGGGCTTCTCGGCTAGCTGGACGCACTGTCCTGCTCCGAGGCCAGCTGCTGCCGGGGTCACCGGCTGAGGGACCGCTGCAGAGCTTCATACATCACCTGGTCCTGAGAACAGGGGACAAGACAGACAGAGAGCCGATAAGTGTGATGGGGGCTGAACTGCATCCCCCAAACGCGCACGCTGACGTCCCACCCCCAGGACTGCGCAGTGACCGGAGGTCAGGTCTTCAGGGAGGCAGTGAAGTTATAACGAAGCCCCCAGGACATAGGACCGCATGTCTGCAGGAAGACGAATGAAGAACAGACGGGCCCGGGGGGCCAGGTGAGGATGCGGGGAGAGGACGCACGGCCTCGGGAGAAACCAGCCTGGCCCACCCCGCGATGAGGGACGGCCAGCTTCCTGTCCTTCCACATGGAGCTCCGCCTGCTCTGGCGAGTGCCCGGCCTGGCGTGCGGCATGTGAGCCCGACTCCCAGCGGCCCCACATCAATCCCCATCTTTCTGTCACCGGCATGGGGACCAGCATGACGGACTGTTTACAGAAGTTAGAATTAGGGTCAGTTCATGTACCCCTATCACAATGTTTTAATTATTGAGGCTTTTAGAAAACAGATCGTGTTTTTAGCCGCCCCCACCCCCAGCTTGGTGTTTCTGCAGTTTTCCTGCTGCTACAGTTTGCTTGGTTTACCACAGGAACTTTTGGTTCCCCTGTTTGGTCCCCAACACAAAATAAGCAAAAATCAAAACAGAGTAGAGCCATTTAAATGATTCCTAACAGCAACCAACGGCCTTAGCACTGAGGTGTCTGCCGACCAGCCTGAGGACACGCGCCAGAGAACAGCCACGGTCCCCGACGTCTGGCGGCCACGGAGATATTCGCAGAAATGCAGCTTCGCTCCCAGAAGCGGCCACAGTGGGCCCCTCTGCATGTGTGAGGTCTGCCCAGTGTTCAGAGGGGCCTTTACGACCACTAGCTTTTACTCTGAGGACAATCCTGAGTCAGACAGAAGCAGAGCGGATGTTCTCTCTGCGACAAGTCAGAACCCTGACCAGAGGGCAGGGCGGATTTTCCGTTCACGGGGGAAACCCATTTCCTGGACTGTACTTAATGTTCACCTCCGGTTTGAAAGATGGATTTGAAAATAAAAAAAAAACAAACTATGTACTTGTTTCAGTGATTTTTCAAGTACCTGTCAAACAGTTTCAAAGGTGAACATAAAGTAGGAATTAGTGAAATGCTGAATTAACTCTGAAATAGGATAAAAGGGTCCCTCTGTACATCAGTATCACTGCTGAATAATCTACTGTAAAGACATTTTAGGCATGCTTAGTTTTTAACCAGGTTAGAGCAATTCCTTTTTTAGAGTAAAATAACTTTTTAAATTATAAAACAAGATTTATTGCAAAAAAATTAGAAAATACAGATCAGCAGGAAAAAAATCATTTCCAGAGATAACTATTATTACTATTTTGGTCTTCTGGAACTTTCAAATTACTATTTTTTCAATATTAATTTTTTTAATTTTTAAAATTTTTTATTTATTTTTAAGTAATCTCTACACCCAACGTGGGGCTTGAACTCACAGCCCCGAGATCAAGAGTCACATGCTCCACCGACTGAGCCAGCCACGCGCCCCTCAATATTTAATGTTTCTGAACAGGTAAGACCTTCATATGGTGCAAAGTTCAAAGAGGATAAAGCCCGCACGCCCCCCCCCCCCCCCGGCAGCCGGTCTCTCCCCACAAGCAGCCATCACTAGTTTCATAAGTAATTGCTTCATGAGGGCCAGTTAGGGAGCCAAACGAGGAACGTGGAGCTTCACCTTGATGTGATGCCTTATTTTTAAAAGATCAAACTAATAATCAGCTTGGTCATCTGCTTTACTGAATATTTATTCAAAATTCATACTATGCTTATTTCCAAAAGAGAAGTTGTAGCTTCTTATTCGCTAAGTTTTTCAGAAATCAAGTATTTAAAGATTACGATCATCAAAAATATGAAGAAGAATATGCTGGTACTAAGTCTCACGAGGACATCTGTGCAGCCTTCCACAATGTGTGGCATGACAGGTGCAGATACGTTTTTAATTAAGATTAGTCACACGGCCTTTGCCGTGTAGTTGGTCCCGTTCAAGCAAAAGCTACGTGTAAGCCTCTTCCTAACACCGACGGATCGAGTGACCAGGTTAACGCATGTTCTATGTGTGGGAGTCCTGTCTCCGGCGGTTCTTCTATCTGGGAGTCCAGCACAGTGCCTGACCACGCATACAGCAGGTACTCGATGCACGTGAAGAGTTGGATGGTAGGTAACCCGTTAAAACACAGCTGGGGGCAGGGGGCTCTGACTGGAGGGGCCGTTCTCCTATGAGTGTCCGTGGGGTGGAAACAATCCGGGAAATGAACCGTCTACTCCTGAGTGTGGAGAAGAGAATGGAAGGGGTGTGGGCAGCGGGTGTGATGAGCACAGAAGCAGGAGGGTTGCTCTGGGTGGTTTAATAGAGGAAGTTGAGAAAGAAATCCGACTGTCTGAGTGAGGCTTCCTTCCTGACGGTGGGAGAGAGCCACAGGAAGCAGAGTGAAAAGCCTGAGACGTGAGACAGTAAGTATCTGGGAGAAGAATCTCAAGGTCTCAACGCAGACAGCAGTGAAGCTGGCCTCAGGTCTCCGATGCACAGGGAACACCACATGGGCAATTATCCCGCGCGGCCTGTGAAGCCAGGTGCGGCTGGGAGGCCGGGAAGGGTGGCGCGGCTGGGACACACGTCTCCGGATTCTGAGAAGCTGCTGGCGGATGGCCCAGGCTTTTGTGTCGGGCATCTGTCCTCGCAGATCGCCAGCCTGTCAGGTCCTCCTGGGACCACACAGGATGCAGCCACTCACTAGCAATTAGGATGGGCAGGGACCTCCAGGTGGAGCCTAAGGGCCTGGCCCTGCCCGAGGGGGAGCCGGTGAGGACAGACAGATGGAGAGGAGTGTCCGCTCCCCATCGACACCCTCACCCTCAACCAGTTACCCAGGGCTTACTGGGCCAGGTGACACTTCTCTGCTTTTGGCCTCTAAACTAAGAGCGTGCTGAGTATTTGAGAACTAGGAAGGCCAGCTCTGCAGATTTCGGGACAGGACGTCTGTCTTCTTAGACGTCTCCTCATCATGAATCCCGTGTTCACTCACTTCAGAGCAATCGCCATTTCTGTAAGTACGTCTGAGAGGCTAAAATGTGCTAAGTGTTCCTTGCATGCCAAACAAAATCTAGTGGTTCTCTTTCAGCATGAAGACTCCAAACCCCAACCCCACCACTACCATGTCAGTTAACTTGAGTCACCAGCACCTTATTTACAGATTTTCATTCTAGGCCTTTATAAAACTCCACGGCCCCTCACGTGGGCCCTGGCCAGGACATCTAGTTTCCTAACTGACCACATTGGTTCTGGCAGGGATCCTAACCTGGGCTGGGCCGACCCCAGGCTCCCGTGATACTCTCTCCCACCAGAGCTGGCGGGGACTTCTCTAGCTGGGAGGTGTCTGGGCCTGCCAGCACCCACCTTCCCCCAGGAAACGAAGGAATGAGGTTCTGTAGCCTAGAGTCAACTGTGCTCTTAAGATCCTTGTTACGTGGACCAACAAACTCTGTTGTTGTTTAAACTCAAGTTACATCATTTTATTTTATTTTTCTATTTGAGAGAGAGAGAGATCTTGTGAGCCCACGGGCACAAGCAGGGGGAGTGGGAGAGGGAGAAACAGACTCCCCACCGAGCAGGGAGCCCGATGCAGGACTCGATCCCAGGACCCTGAGATCATGACCTGAGCCGAAGGCAGACGCTTAACCAACTGAGCCACCCAGGCGCCCCCAGGAACTCTGTTTTTCCCTGCTCACCTGAGCTGGAGTTGGGTTCTGTCATTTACAACTAAAAGAGCCCTCATTTTAAAAGCAGAATGAGGTGGCTTATCAATGAGCTGCTCAGATTCACATCCAGAAAAGCACCATACCTTTCGACCCTGCCTGTGAAGAGGTTCTTTACCACAGCTCTCAACTGGGAAGCACCAGGAAAAGAGAAGGAAGCAGGATCCGAGACCCCCAATAAACTTAATACACACTGGTGTCAAATTCACCTGCAAAAGTGTGCAAAGGAGATAAAGCAAAGACTTAATCCTTAATTGTCGTAGCTGCTTGGATGAAAACATGGCCAAATTCAGAAATCAGGTCAAGTGATTTTCGGAACTTTTCACAACAAGTTTGTAGCCTCTGTAATAAAGTCACTCAAGCAGCAAACGTGGGAACTTTTCAAAATTACAGCAAAGTTTCTAGAAAATTGTTCTTGGAGGTAAAGAAAGTAAGAGAGTGATAAATGAACTATCCAAAGTCAAGAGATAAAAACCAACGGAACTTCTATATATCAGCAACAGTTAGAAAACAAGATGTAAAAAAATCCACAAATAACATAAAAAAGTATAAATTACTTGGGAATAAATCTGATGAAAGATGGTAACATATTTATAATGAAAACTCACTAAGTCAGGTGGATCTAAGAAGTGAAATGAATTAAAAAGTGAATAAATTTATATAAGAGAAATTAGATGAATATAAGTAAGTGGACAGAAGCACTAAGTTCATGAAGTGAAAAACTCTCTATTCTTAAGCTCTGCTCTCACAACTGATCTAGTCCCATTCCAAATCCTAGCAGGCTTCTCGTGTAGGAATCGATAAGCTGATTATAAACTTTATATGGAAATGAAAAGGAGCTAAAATATTTTTAAAAATTGACGGGGGGATAAAGAGGACAAATCTGGAGAACTTATACTACCTGATCCCAAGACTTACAGATCTATAGTCATCAAGACAGTGGCAAAAAAGATACCATGGCCTGAAGACACACATAGAGCATAGGAATGGATCCACGCATGGATGAACAATGGGTTTTCAAACAGAGGGCGTGGTGACTCCGTAGGAAAGTCTTCGCGACAGAGTCGGAGCAAGGAGGAGCCATGTGGAAACACGGAACAAGACCCCCACCTCCCCTCTCATCAAACTAAAACATTAATCTGAGACGGATCATAGGCTTCCATGGCAGGACGCACAAGCCATACACGCAGGAGCCGAGTTGGCCTCCTTCTGGATTCAAGGCTCCTACTCTCCAGAAGGTGCGTTAGACGACAGAAAGGTGAGCAGATTTGGACAGAGTATCCTCTGCGCGTGCACATCTGAATAAGCTAAGAATCTGTGCAAGTTTATAGTAAGGAGAGAAATGCCTCATGTTTAGGAGTGAAGCATGAGGACAGGACAGCAGAACTCCAAATGGCCCACGAGCATGTGAAACCGTGCTGGCCGTCCGACCGTTCGGAGATGCTCACGGAGAGCACACGGGGCACCAGTTCCTGTGCCGCCGGACACCGCCATGACAGGACCCTGACACTGGGGGACTCGGCCGCTCCCCACGGAAGGGTCTGGAGCCCTGGCTGCGCACCCCAGCTGTGTGCCCAGGAGAAGGGCAACACTGTGCTTGCTCACTGACCCGCGGTCCCCTTTCACACACACGTTTACTCAGGAAACCACACACACCCCGGCAGCGCCGAGTGTCCCCCAAGAGAGGAAAGGAGAAGGAACCATGTGCTATATTCTCATCCTGGAAAGCTGCTCAGCTAGAAACGGACCCCACACAACAGGGACGGACCCCAGAAGCCCTCCACCGAGCTGAGCAGCCAGACTAGGGAGTGCACACCGCAGGCTTCCATGGGGATGCAGCCCACACACGGGTCAGACCTGCAGTCACGGGCAGTGCTGTCAGCGGCGGCCACCGAGGGGCCACAAGGAACTGTGGGAGGGATGGAATGTTCTAGACACTGATGGCAGTGCCGGCTACGCTTGTTGGAGATCACAGAACTGTGCGTGTGCACTACCGTGTGCATACACTTCTACTAAACAGTGAGGCTAGAGGAGGGGCCGCATCCCCACGTCCCCGTGTCCCCTTGAGGAGGCACTTCGTCCCCGTGTCCTAAGTCTTGACAAGCCCGGACTCCAGCTGCAGGAGAGGAACAATTCAACTAAAACAATGTTTTATATGGAAATGAAAAGGAGCTAAAATATTTTTAAAAATTGACGGGGGATAAAGAGGACAAATCTGGAGAACTTATACTACCTGATCCCAAGACTTACAGATCTATAGTCATCAAGACAGTGGCAAAAAAGATACCGTGGCCTGAAGACACACATAGAGCACAGGAACGGATCCACGCATGGATGAACAATGGGTTTTCAAACAGAGGGCGTGGCTGATCAGAATGAAGAGCACCAGTAACATTAACTATCAAACTGTTCCTGGGTTTTATTCAAAGATGCTCAGCAGAACAGACTGGTTTCCTCTGGGATACAAATATGCCTGAGAGGCGAAGGCAGACCACTCTTTCCAGCTATGGTGGAGAACTGAGTGTGGGTACAGCAGACTCTTCTGAGAGCCGAATCAGAACCACCACCAGCCCAAACTAATTAACTGGTTCCTGTGGTCACCGGTGTAAGGTGGGAGGGCGCCCAGCTGGCTCAGTCAGTACAACATGCGACTCTTGATCTCGGGGTTGTGAGTTCGAGCCCCACGCTGGGAGTAGAGATTAATTAAAAATAAAATCTTAAAAAAAAAAAAGGTGGTACGGTGGTCACCTCACCTAGAAGGTTCAGAGCAAACCTTGAGACACCGAACAGGGCAGCCTGCCTCATGTAACTCCTTGGACTTTGACTCAGGGGTTTTCAATCAGTAAATATCGTGAGAAATACGAGGCCTGGGGTAATAAATGGCTAATAATTTAAAGGAAGTTTTAGCCCAGCAGGAAGCAGGTTCTTGTGGCTAAGGCGCATTTTACTTCCAGGAACCCCAAACAAAAGACTGCCAAGTCAATGAGCTTTATCACGGCGGTGCGCAAGCCAACTCTTTCTGTGGGCTGGATGCATCCCTGCAGCTCCATATTGCAGCGGTCGTCCTCATTACCACAAACAGATTACCTCCGCACCGTAAGAAGCAAACACACGAGATCCGGCGTTATATATAAAGAAAAGCGAGCCGTGTGTTTAGCCCTTCTCTGACCTTACGGTGAAGACATCTGTACCTGCCTGAAACGCAGGGGAGAGTCCCAGGGAAGGCTGGCTCCAGGCAGGTAAGACTTGTTGGGAAGGGTGGAGCAGGTCAAGGGACACACGGACCAAATGGGCTAAAAATCCCCAGATGGTGGAAAGACCCACATGGGTCATCCTCTCTCTGGCTTCAGTCTTTCAAGAAACACACAGAACTACCACCTCTCAAGAACACTCCCACAAAGACAAGTATTTTCCTGGTTTCCATGAGTTCACAATCTACTGGTCTCCATTCCAGTCTCTTCTCTACACATTAAGAGCATTTCTTACCTTTTTTGATATAGAAGATTTCACTTTCTTGAAAGCTTCTTCAAAGTGCTTCTGACTGACCTTGAGTTCACCTGTGGAACAAATCACAAACACATCTGGATGGAGGGCGCTAACCGTGACTAATGGCCTAGTTTCTCCTGAGACACTTCCAAGCAGTCAAGGGAACACGGAGGAGATAGCGATCACACTGGGTCTCTTCTGAATGACAGTCAAGCCCGGTACACTCATCAGATGCTTTTGGACATCTTTTCATTTTCATTTAATTTACACACACCTGACCATATTTAATTTTAAACAAATGCTTAACTTTTATATCAGCATCCATTTTAGTGTAAATTTTTTCCCTCCAGCAATTGAAACAGTTTACTTTGGGACAAATCATATAAAAAAGTACTTTGTTCTTCTTTAATTAGAGAGAGACTATTACCGTTTAAAAAAAAAAAGTCCCTGTTTTCATTAGCCGCCCCCCCCTTTATTGAGATATCACTGACATATAACATATGTAAGTTTAAGGTGTATGACTATTGTGATGATCTCAGACGTGTCGTAAAGTGATCACTACAAACGTTAGTTGGCACATCCATCCCTCACGTGATTACTTGTGTGTGTGTGTGGGGGGGGTAATAACTTCTAAGATCTACTCTCTTACCATCTTTCCAGTATATCATCCATATTGTTAATTATAGTCATCATGCAACACATCTGATCCCCAGAATGTGTTTATCTTATAGCAGGAAGTCTTAGCCTCTGACCAACGTCTCCCCATTTTCCAACCCTCTGCTTATCAGGTTTTAATGCAGGACACCCCAAAGAGACTATCACTCCTAAACAGACACCCTTTGAAAGCCCCTCTTTGCACTGTTTACGCCTTAACTTAATGGCAATGTTTAGTGAAGAAGAGCCAGAACTGTTCCTTTTTAAGATAATCCAAATAATTTAACTGGGAGTGGAAAGTAATATTCCATAGTTATTTAAGAGTGCATAGGCAGTAACAGATGTTACGGAGTTATATCATAATATATGTTAGATACAGAGATAATATCACAACACTGGATCAGAAGGGGCTCTCCTTTATAAGGTTGTGCCATTATATAAGTAAATCAAATAACTACATTTTGAACAAGACTTGGTTTAAAATGTTACTATGACAGCTTACACAACGACAATTAAAACTGAACTATCTACACAGATATTAGGATACCATATTTACCTAAAAATAAAATAAAATATAGTTGAACACGTTGAGTGGAAGGTGAAGAGCATACGTATTTCGGTGAGGAAGATATCAACGCTAAGTCCCTAGAGTACAGGTAACTAGAAATGTAAACTGCAGCAGAGCACAGATGTCAGAATTTGCTCCATGATTATAAACTAACATCCAAACAGCCAATCCGTGTAGAGAGGCCCACAGATTTTCAGTGACAAATCCCAAAACACTGTGAGACTCTGCTCCCGGACAGCACACTTACACGATGTTTCTTACAAGATATGCTAAGTTTGTGAATTATATCACCTACTTCCAAGAGGATTTTTTTATTTTAAAAAAACTTTTAAAATTTTTATTTATTTTTATTATTTTAATTAACTTTAATGCAGAGTAAGAAAACTCTCCATGGGTAAACCCTTTTTTTCCATATAATCTGAATGCCATGGCAATTTCTTTTTTTTTATTTGACAGAGAGAGAGAGACAGCGAGAGCAGGAACACAAGCAGGGGGAGTGGGGGAGGAAGAGGCAGGCTTCCCGCTGAGCAGGGAGCCCGATGCGGGGCTCGATCCCAGCACCCTGGGATCATGACCTGAGCCGAAGGCAGATGCTTAACGACTGAGCCACCCAGGCGCCCCGGCAATTTCTTTTTTATTATTATTTTTTTTTCCTGATTCTATGTCCAGTGCTCTTTTATTTTTCTCTCCAAATTTTTAAATTCTAATTAGTTAATATATAGTATACTGTTGGTTTCAGGAGTAGAATTTAGTGATTCATCACTTACATCCTCCAAGAGGAATCTGAAATAGCTTATAATAAAGGCAGTTCGGATACTGAATCTAACAAACACACAGGGACTTCATCAGGAAAGCACGTGTGTGGACAAATGTCAGCAGCAGAGACGCCGCCAGAACTGTAAACAAGTTTGCTCTGAGATTCTTGGGAGCCAAAGACAGTGGGAATGAAAACAGATGTGTTTTGGAAATGTGCTGTGTGGACTCCGGGGGGAGGCTGAGGTTGAGAGGCTACCAGATGGCTGCCACAGAAACCACACGAGGCAAAGCCTATGGGAACGGTCTCGTCAGAGCCACGTCAGCAGTGAGGTTCTGGAGTGATGATGACGGGGAACGGAGACACTGCAGAAAGCACCCTACCTGTCTCACCTCCGTCCTTCGGTCTTGTCATTTCCTCTCTCAGGGCGCAGATGGACGCCTCCCGAACCAAAGCAGAGAGATCTGCACCCCTGCAGGAGAAGACCTGCTCTCAGTTATTCTACAACAGCGCGAAGAACAGAGTCTGACCGCGGTTTCCAGTCACAACCCACATAGCTAGGGTCAGCAGGAAAGAGCTTTTTGCTTTTACTTAAAATATTTCTAGCTTATATTTATTTTATTTATTTGTTTGTTTTTTAAGATTTTATTTATTTGACAGACACAGCGAGAGAGAGAACACAAGCAGGGGAGTGGGAGAGGGAGAAGCAGACTCCTCACAGAGCAGGGAGCCCAATGTGGGGCTCGATCCCAGAACCCTGGGATCATGACCTGAGCCGAAGGCAGACGCCCAACGACTGAGCCACCCAGGCGCCCCAAAATATTTCTAGCTTTTAGAAGAAGGGTAATTATGATGGAAACAATTCAAGGAATCATAAACATTCCTGTGCTAACAGCTATAGATACTAAAGTTAACATAAAAAGTCTACCTGAATTGCCCAGGCAATAGAAACTTCCACATTTATCATAAAATCTCCATCCACGAGGCCCATGCCACCAATGTGCTGCCTACCGCCGAGAGTAAGCTTACAGAACAGTCACTAATGGCACCTAATTCAAAAGGGGGAAACACAAAGACGAGCAAGTCTTTAATGCCCTGACTCAAGCCCGAGCTGGGTGGACCCGTCATAAATGAATTAAAGCAGCTAATAAGCCTCCATCTAATTACTTTGTGCAATACTATCCTGACTCAGCACGGTGCCGGAGTTCAGTGAACAAGTATTACTGGCCTTTCACTACCTTACATCTTCAACAGAATTCTTGCAGCTCTTTGGGAGAGAGTTTGGATCTGGGGATAAAAACCTCATTTTTAGACATTAAAACTTATTTAATGTATAACACTGACCATCCACATAATATGTAACATTAAATCGCCACAGAACTTAAATTATTAGCTGAATACAATGTTTCTGTGGCTAGGTGTCAAGTTTATAAGGTTGTGCAATAATCACATACATGCTGCGTATTCATCCCTTTCCTTAATATTTAAACATCTCCCACGGGTGCAGAGACCTTGAACTAACATAAACAAGCAGCTGACGACGGTGGAATTCCGTGTCTCTCAAACCCTGGTGACCGCAGCATTAAAACCCTAATTGTACGCCATTCAACATTAACCCTGACCGCTTTGTAAACCTGCACCCTACGCCGGAGAATCAGAACATGTGGCCCTGGGGTACGTTCTGCCATTAAACTGCCTCTGTGGGTTTTGGCTCTCAAAGCTGTAAACTACTCACTTAATTAAGCCTTCCCCGCCCCCCCCAATAGTAAGTTCATTTAGTGGTACGAGTCTGATCCCAATGGGGGGGGGGAAGCACTCTCCTTAGAGGGAGGGAGGGGCTCCGAGTGCGTCCTGTCATAGAGACAAACCCTGCCTTCACATCTGAGCCAAGACAGCTAGACAGAGAAGAGGCTCAGGGCCTCAGATGCCCATATACGAAGAAAAGAGATAAAACGACGCATCCTGACCACACTCCCTGAGAATGATCCATGTGGTTTCCAGTGCAATCATCTTGATAAGAAATGAGCTTCTTCAACCAGACCTGGAAGTAACGAGGTGCCAACACTGCTCTCTGCAGGTCTGTTGTTGGGATGTAGGTTTACGCTGCGGAGTAACCACATCCCAAAGGCCTCGAACAGGAAAAAATTGTCTCAGGGACATCTGTCTGGGGGGGCTCAGTCGGTTGAGTGTCCGACTCTTGGTTTCAACTCAGGTCATGATCTCAGGGTCGTGGGATCCAGCCCCGCGTCAGGCTTGGCACTAAGTGTGGAGTCTGCTTGAGATTCTCTCTCCCTCTGCCCCTCCCCGCCACCCGCACGCTATCTTTCTCTCTCTCGCTGAAATAAATGAATATATTTAAAAAAAGAAAACATTGTCTTACTTGCTTGGCTTTGGCAAACACATTATCTGGCTTATCATGAGGAATATCATGAGCACCAAGTATATTGAGGATAACCAACCAATAAGGCTTTCAAAGCCAGAGGGGCAGACGTCTCCCCGTAAGGGAAATGTGAGTTTCTTTTCTTCTCTACATACCCACACTGGGACAGTTAACAACTTTACTTAACGTAAAGAAAATAACAAAAACCACGAGCTCACGAACATGGTGTGGTTCTGAAGGCAGAAATGCCGGATTTCCTGCTGTCACTATGGGCTGTGCGGGTTAGCGGGTGTGCTGTGAAAAATGCATTCTGAGCCTCGGAAAACGAAGCACTCACAGATGACCCTCTTCAGGGCTGAAGCACCAACACTGAAATGTCTGCTCATGTCTTCTGGAAGAAGGGATGGACAACTGGCGAAGGCAGCCACAATGGTCAGGGAAGCTGGGTGCCAAGAGTCAATGTGGGAGCAGATGCGCCCAGCGCCAAAGCTCCTCGGAGCCTCGAAACAGGTAGTCCCTTCTCTCAGAAGGAAGAGCCAGGACAGAGCCGGATACCGAGCTTAACCCTCCCCACGGGACCACTGTCCCCTGTTCTGCCCATGAGAGGTCACGAACTTGAGACCGAGGTACTCACGAATAGCAATCACAGCGCAGGTCAGCGGCAAGGGCTTCCAAATTTACGTCTGCACCCAGGGGGGGTCTCGTGCCATTCTAAGAGAGAAAAATCAGTTTTCACTGAGACTTTAAAGATCGGTACTTTTCCACCTAACAGGTTCTTCATGAAAAGTAATGACCGCTTGACTAAATGAGTATTATTGACTCCTAGACCAGTGTAGTGAGATTTCTTTAAATTTCAATTTTGAGAAACAAGGTTAAGAAGCAGACTCCAAAATTCAGAAAGCTACAGGCAAATGATTGATCTTGTGGAGTCTGGAGGGTCTGTGTGCGGCTGCACCAAGAACAGAAACCACCACCTCAACCTTTCTAAAGGGGAACAAACACTTTTCCTCTGGCCGATTAAACACGGCAAGTACGTCGGCAGTGCTTAGTTTCGATGCGAGGCTGGCGGGCAAGGTGGGAAGAACCGTGAACTTGACCAGGAGAGAATGCCACCCGCCCTCTGGGCTCAGTGTGTCCTCAGCCCTTGTCTACAACTCGATCCAGATCTTGGTGCCACTTCCCCGTTGGCTCATATACCAACAGATGCCAGAAGGACAGACATGAGGACACGCTCAGAATTTCAGCAACACACAGGCATACACTTACATTACAGATGTAATGACATTTTAGTGACTTAAAATCATGACATAGATAGATGGCAGGTCTGTGAGTTTCTGCTTTATTATTCTGATTCATAACGTACATATACATTGCGTACAGTCCTTCCTTTGTAACAAATATCACTTTAGGAAACAAGTGAAGAAACACAGAAAGTAGGCGAGTCAACGGGCTATTAAACCTCAAGGTCAGGTATTACACATCAGCAGGGCGGGCGCCAAGCATGCGGAGGGCTGGACCAGATGACCGGGCACCACATGCAGACATGCAGCGTCCTCTCTCTTCCTCCCGGCTGTGCATATTTAACAACTTCATGAACTCTGCAACTGCTATGACTTGATAAAACGCATTTGTTCATCCAACACGTATTCAAGAAACAGTTACGGTCCCACTCAACTCAAGAGTCACCTGGGAAGTCGTCATGGGTAAACTCTGTGGGACCTTGGGCAAACAAGCTTGGTGCTTTTCTCTTTTATCCCTCCCGAGTGTGGAAAACTAGTGGCCAGACTGCATGGTCCCTGATAATGTATAAGGTTTCAATTTAGTCAGTTAACCCTGGGGCGCGGCTGGGCTGGGGGGAAGGGCTGGAAGGAAGGAGCACAGCTTCTGAGGCTCTGGTGATGATCTCTCTTCTCTTATTGTGGTAACATTTGCTTAACAAAATTTATCCGTTTAACCATTTCTAAGTGTGCAGTTTAGTAGCATTGTGTACATTCACAGTGTTGTGCAACCATCCGTCTATAGAGCTTGTTTCATCTTCCCCAAATGAAACGCTGGACGCACAGTCACTGGCCCTCCCGCCCCCTCGGCTCAGCCCTGGTAACCACCACTCCATGAATATAACCGGAAATGTTCTCTTCCTTCATCTGGAGGTCCTGCTTATAGAAACTCATGCAGTTGTATTTAATGATGTCTCCACTTCTCTGTATGTGTACGGTACTTCACAAAAAAGGACTAAAAAGAAGTAACATTGGACCAGGAATTAGGAATTCTGAGTTCTAAAGTTCAAATCTGCAACTGAAAAAAATACAGGAGGAAAGAAAGTTTCCAAATTCATTCTGTGAGGCCAGCATGATCCTGATCCAATAAAGACACCACAAAAAAAGAGAACTACAGGCCAAAATCCCTGATGAACATGGACGCAAAAATTCTCAACAAAATATGAGCAAACTGAATCCAACAGTACATTAAAAAAAACATTCACCACAATCAAGTGGGATTTATTCCTAGGATTCGAGGGTGGTTCAGTATTTGCAGATCAATCAATGTGATACGTCACATCAACAAGAGAAAGGCTGAAAACCATATGATCCTTTCAATAGAGGCAGAAAAAGCATTTGACAAAGTCCAACATCCATTCATGGTAAAAACCCTCAACAAAGTAAGTTTAGAGGGAACATACCTCAATATAATAAATGCCACCTATGAAAAACCCACAGCTAATATCATCCTAAATGGGGAAAAACAGAGAGCTTTTCCTCTGTGGTCAGGAACAAGACAGGGATATCCACTCTCACTACTTTTATTCGACACAGTACTAGAAGTCCAGCCACAGCAATCAGACAACAGAAAGAAAAAAGGAATCCGAATTGGCAAGCAGCAGCAAACATCTCTATTTGCAGATCACATGATATTTTATGTAGAAACCCCCAAAAGACTCCACCAAAAAACTGCTGGAACTGATAAATAAATTCAGTAACATCACAGGATACAAAATCGAGGTACAGAAATCTGTTGTTTCTATACTAATAATGAAGCAGCAGAAAGAAAAATTAAGAAAACAATCCCATTTATAATTGCACCAAAAACAATAAAACACCTAGGCATAAACCTACTCAAAGAGCTGAAAGACCTGTGCTCTGAAAACTATAAGACACTGATACAAGAAACTGAAGATGACACAAAAAAAATGGAGACATTCCATGCTCATGGATTGGGAGAACAAATATTGTTAAAATGTCTATACTACCCAAAGCAATCTACAGATTTAATGCAATCCTTATCAAAATGCCAACAGCACTTTTCACAGAGCTAGACAAACAATCTTAAAATTTGTTTGGAACCACAAAGACCCCGAAGAGTGAAAGCAATCTTGGAAAAGCAGAGCTGGAGGCATCACGATTCCAGACTTCATGTTATATCACAGAGCTTTAGTCATCAAGACAGCATGGTGGTCGCATAGAAACAGACACATAGATCAATGGAACAGAACAGAAAACCCTGAAATGAACCCACAACTCTATGGTCAACTAATCTTCGACAAAGCAGAAAAGAACATCCAATGGGGAAAAGATAGTCTCTTCAGTAAATGGTGTTGGGAAAACTGGACCGCTTTCTTACACCATACACAAAAACAGACTCAAAATGGATGAAAGACCTAAATGTGAGACCTGAAACCATAAAACTCCTAGAAGAGAACACAGGCAGTGATGTCTCTGACATCAGCCATAGTAACTTCTTTCTAGATATGTCTCCTGAGGCAAGGGAAACAAAAGCAAAAATAAACTACTGGAACTTCATCAAAATAAAAAGCTTCCGTGGAAAAAGGAAACAACCAACAAAACTAAAAGGCAAACTACTAAATGGGAAAAGATATTTGCAAATGACATATCTGATAAAGGGTTAGTATCCAAAATATACAAAGAACTGATACAATTCAACACCCAAAAAACAAATAGCAAATTTAAAAAGGGGCAGAAGACATGAACAGACACTTCTCCAAAGAAGACATCCAGATGGCCAACAGACACATGAAAAGATGCTCAACATCGCTCATCATCAGGGCAATACAAATCAAAACCACGATGAGCTACCACCTCACACCTGTCAGAACGGCTAAAATCAGTAACACAAGAAACAACAGGTGTTGGCGTGGATGTGGAGAAAGGGGAACTGTTGGTGGGAATGCAAACTGGTGCAACCATTCCGGAAAACAGCATGGAGGTTCCTCAAAAAATTAAAAATATAAAATACTAATTCAAAGGGTTACACACACCCCGATGTTTACAGCAGCATTATCTACAATAGCCAAGATATGGGAGCAGCCTAAGTGTCTACAGACCGAAGAATGGGTAAAGAAGATGTGGTATATACACAGTGGAATATTACTCAGCCATAAAAAGAATGAAATCTTGCCATTTGCAACGACACGGATGGAGCTGGAGGGTATAATGCTGAGCAAAGTCAGTCAGTCAGAGAAAGACAATTATCATATGATTTCACTCACATGTGGAATTTTAAATTATAACTAAATTATTAATTTAATTTAAATGGGGAGGGGAAGCAGTGCAGGGGGGCGTGGAACAGCACACTGGGGCTTCCCAGGCTCCCCGGAGGCAGGAAGGCCTGGTGCACACGGGCCAGTCCACTCCCTGCAGCATCAGTAGAAGCAAGTAGGGGGGTAGGAGGTAGGCGGGTAGGGCAGAAGCTGCCTCTTCAGGCACGAGCCCTTATTAGATTCTTCAGCGTTTGTGCAGAACCGCCAGCGTTACTTCAGTCACCACGTACGGACGCGCCCTGCACACACTCCACGCGCTGCCCGTTTGAATTGAAGGCTCGATCTAAGGAATAAACTCATGGAGGACTGCGAAAGGATAACTCTCCAGGACTTCTCAACATCTGAATTCGACGCTTGGGTCAAGCTGGACTCTCATAATGGCCTGCATACCCGCAGAGTGCACTTCTCTGACCTTCCACAAAGTTGTTTTCAACGAACTGGCTTTGAGCAAGGTCTTCAGCTTACATAAAGAGAAGCGTCAAGCTCAGTCCAGAAATGCTTCTGTGTTTATGACGGGAACACTGCTGAAAACACTGTCCGTCAAATTCAGCGTTCCTTTTATGAGGGCCGAGAGGAGAAATCTTCCTCACGTCTGCACGCCGCAGGGAGCTGTCAGCTTTCTAGATACAGGACACCCTTGAAGTGAAATCTTTTGTGATAGCTCACTATACAAAGGAATGCAGTAAATGAATAATTATCTAAAACTAATATTTCAGAAAAATAAATTCTTAGAAATTAGATTTCAGAAATTTTCTAATTCTTAGGAAATTCACTTTTTTTGAAAAATAAGTAACCCCTTATATACCGTCATGTGAAAGAAAGTAATACGCTGCCTTTTTTGAGAGTGTGGGATGAGGTCTACATGGGACACCTCCAAAAGTTTCAGTACCAACATTACTTTCCAACTAGCAGAAATAAGGGCTGAGAATCTTTGGATCATTAAAATCTAATCATTCTTGGGTGCCTGGGTGGCTCAGTTGGTTAAGCGTCTGCATTTGGCTCAGGTCGTGATGCCGGGGTCCTGGGATCGAGCTCCGCGTTGGGCTCCCTGCTCAGCGGGGAGTCTGCTTCTCCCTCTCCCACTCCCCCCTGCTTCTGTGCTCTCACTCTCTCTGACAAAGAAATAAAATCTTAAAAAAAAAAAAAAAGTGCCCTTAAAAACAAGGGTTCCAAACCAAAGAGAATGGGACTCCTATTTTAATTGTCGTGCAGAAGCCTTCAAAATGCTTCAAAATTCCAAAATAGCTACTTTGAAAGATCTGTGGCAAATGTTAATGGAAAACTGAAAACGAGAGGCAGCTAATACAGAAGGCTGTACGATGTCACTGCTCCGCTCGGGGCTCCTCCTTCCAGTACTCCTCAGCCTCAGCCCCTTTCCACCCTGAGGACACGCTCAAATAGGCTCCTTTTCAAACAATGCCACCCAAGGAATTGGCCACGGCCACCCCCCCACCCCCCCCACCTGGGGCAGCTTTCATTCCTTGGCCAAAAGCCAAATTCAAGGTCACTGCTAAAAAATTTCCTAAACCCAGGGAGGATCCTGGAAGGCTTTTGCACTTGAGTTCTCTCCTATGATTAATGGGTTGATAAGAAGGCAGGAAACAGGATGAGAGGCCACCGATCTGACTCTGAAGGACTCCGGAACAAGAACCAAGATCTGGCGAAGTAGCGCCTGCACATACCCCTACTCCCCTGAGACGGGGCTCCCGCCCAGCCATGCCAGAGTTGGCGAGGCTCCCAGGGATGGCTCGATGGGCTGTGACCTCACTCCAGAAACAGCCAGGAAACCGGAATTAAAATTAATGGAAAACCTTGTCAAAGTCTGGGGGATAGCAGAGCCACACCTCTGCCTTAACCTGCACGGAGCCTGCAGACGGGATCCTGGGAAACACAAAAGCCGCCAGAGGGTGAGCAGTCCCACAAGAGTCAGTCCTCCCAGACCTGTCTGTAGCATCAGCAGAAAAAGAAAGAGACAAAACTTTGGTGTCCTCTTTGGTGACGCCTCTTAAGTCCAAGGGGTGGATCAATATTGCCAGAAATATTTGTCCCAGTTAAAACTGACAAAATATTTAAAGGATTGCTTTAGTACTTGGCCAAACAGGAAGCTGATACTCAGAACCTAATAGGAACGTTTTTTCGGCCCTCTCCTCTAAGCTAAAACTATGTCACCAGACGGAAAGAAAAGCCTTCTGCAGGCTTTGTGGAAGGATCCCTAAAACTCTTAAAAATACAAAAACTAACCCAAATCTTTGGAGCTTTTCCCTCCTCAAGTTCACATGATCTAGGATAATCTCTGGAAACGAAAAGCTACTTTCAGTTTGTTGGTTTAATTAAAATAGACATGTCTCTGGAGTTATTAACACTGACTATAATGCAACTTCTGTTCCACTCGGGCTTACTAATCAAGTTAGTTCCTGTTACCTGTTACAGAATCGGTTGCCCCAAAAACTAACCTGGAATGACTTTGTGTCCAACATCAGTGAAATTTTCATAAGTAATCAAAGCATAACTATTAAAAACTAACGATTTAAATAGATGTATATGGGAAGAATCTCTAGGTGAAATTTTCAGCAAATACTTTCCAAAGATCTTTTGGTTCCTCAAACTTTAAAGTTTTATTAAGTTAAATGATGACTTAAATGAAATTCACTGTCTAGGTCATCCTCAAATGAAATACTGAAACATTTTTAACACCAGGTTCATCTACAATTAGCTTCCTTTGCAGAGGAACAAAAGATATTTGGGTCTGTTAAAAAACATGTTCTGTGTCACCCAAAAGTTACTGTGAGAAAACATACATTTCTAGAAATGGTGAACAGTATTTGTAAATTTGGCAAGGCAACAAACAGTCCACAATTGCTTACTTCTTAATTTTCATTATAAATTAAGGTTAACAGTTGAAAAAGAATTTTATGTGTGGTCAAGGTGAGTAAGATGGAATACATTTAAGGGTTAAAAAAGCTTTAGTACCAATGTTGTAGTTAGGTAGAACTAAACCTTAATTTTCTTTCATCTGCTGAAAGGATGAGTTTCCGTGGATTATTGGTCTGCTCTTAAATAAGAAATTATAGGGGCGCCTGGGTGGCTCAGTCAGTTGAGCGTCTGACTCTTGATTTTGTCTCAGGTCATGATCTCAGAGCTATGAGATCGAGTCCCGTGTCAGGCTCCATGCTGAGCGTGGAGTCCATTGGGATTCTGTCTCTCCCCCACTCTGCCCCTCCTCCCTCAAAAAAAAAAAAAAAAAGGAAATTATATGAGCATTTAATTTTCTGTATTTGCCCAAGAGGTCTTTAAGTGTCACCACGGTTAAGAAGGTAACCAGATGTTTCACAGCGGCCTGTGATCCTATTTGACCAAGTGTTTTAAACCTTCGATATTTTTGGCAAACTTGCCAATTTCAAATCTTAAAAGAAGTCTTAACTTAGAGTTAATTTTGAAATTGACCAAAGGGTCCCTATGACATCACCAAGGATTTTTTTCTCTCCTTATAAAGAGAGATGTTGAAGGACGGCTTACTGGCTATGTCGTCGTGGGTGAGGGGGAAAGCCCCACGGGGTAAGCCAGCCTTGTTTACCGCGTACTGTGTGGGTACGTAACTCTCATAGACACTACATAAGATTCCTGGAGTCTGGTATAGCCAGTATAATGTTACCATCGTTTTCCCAGTTGTCATTTGAAAATTCTGTCACAGAAACAACCAAATCTCCTGTGAATCCCATCATAATGGACTCTAACTGATCTTTACAATGGACATTTTTGAAGTTCTCTGTCATTTACAGAGTTATTCTTTTAGTCGGATGCTTTTGCAATGTTCCTGCCAAAGTGGGTCATCTTCAAGGAGGTTCACAGAAAGCCCTTGGGCAAATACAGGTTTCTGGTAACTTCAAGATCATAAAAATGAATTGCACAAGAATTTCTGGAACTAATGGCAAAACCTGGGTTCAAACAGAACAAGAATTACTAACACGGGACTGAATGAACTGAGGATTACAGGTGTTTTTTTTTTTTTGCTTTTTAAAGATTTTATTTATTTTTCAACAGAGAGAGACAGCGAGAGAGGGAACACAAGCAGGGGGAGTGGGAGAGGGAGAGGGAGAAGCAGGCTTCCCGCCGAGCAGGGCTCGATCCCAGGACCCTGGGATCATGACCTGAGCCGAAGGCAGACGCTTAAAGACTGAGCCACCCAGGTGCCCAGGATTACAGTTTTTATGACTCTTGCTGGAAGAGCTGCTGGTTCTTTAATATTTTATTTTTCCAGATTTGAGGAACCAGAGATGACTTACAGCAGTTTGGTAAAGCCTTTGTAAACAAAGATGAAACCATTTACTTTTCTCCCAGCCTGATCTCCCTAAAATTCAAAAAATTTGAAAGACTTAGGTCTTTCAAATTGAGAAAGACTCATTTGTACTTTGTCCATGTTCCATTCTAATCCCGTTAACTGCCGCTGAGGCTTTGTTATACACCTGTGACTAGACTGGGTCCTGAATTCCAATTTCCTCAAACATCTGCCCACGACTCTCCACAGTAACATTTCTGGTTTCCCCACCCTTACGGATTAGAATCACTAGGAACAAAAACTAACTTCCAGCCCCCGTTGACGGGCCCATGCCAGGCGGCCCTCCCAAAGCAGACGGCAGCCAGAGTTCAGGGGTTCAACTTTGCATATGCCACACACAGCTGAACAAGGTCACCTGACATCCGGTCTGCCACAGCTGGAGACCTCAAGTCAAAGTGATGGGAAGAGAAGCAGGCAACATCGAGGTGGACTGCTTCCTCCTAAGTCGCCAGATGAAACCTTCACACTTCAATAACCACAAAACCCTTTCTTCTTTTTCCTCCACTCTGGCATTGGCCTAAAAAGGTAACATCATCTGTATCTTCCAGGCCATTACTAAGGTGGTGGGGGGGGGTAATCCAACTTCCAATTGACTGTTGGATTTGCCATGATGCTCCTGCCTCAGTTCAGCGTCTCTTCAACAAACTCAGCCCCTCTCTGTTCTGCCTGACTCTCTGAGCCTGGGGTCCACTTTCCTGTCTCTGGTTAACAACCCCAAACCCATGGAGCCTTGCGTCCAGGCTCTACACAAAGAAAGACAAACAAGGCAGACGAAACCAGAATAAAATCTTCCATGCGGTTTACAGACCCTTAAATTTTACTGGACTCCATGGCTGTACCAGAAGGCCCTCATGATTCAAAATTAGCTCCCTCTGGCAGGTCCCAGCTTCCCTGAAATTGGTAGGAATAAATGTAAATGCAGCTAAGATCAGGATCCTCTCCTTAACTCTTGAAAATACTACCGAATCTGCTCATAAAGCAGAGCTATCCAACAAAAACCCTCAGACTCTGGCCAAAGTTGTTCTGATAGCAGCATCGCCCTTGATTATATTTTAGCTAAAAAAAGGAGGCGTCCATACTGTGGCCAACATCACCTGCTGCGCTTGGATTAACATTTCTGGGGAAGCTGAAACTCAGCTACATAAAGTCACCGAACAAGCCACTTGGCTTACGAAGGTAATTTCTTCAACAGGGTCTTTCTTTGACTTGATTTTGGTCGGTCTGGGTCTTGGGGACCATGGCTCCGAAGTGCACTCCAGACACTGGGAACTATCCTGCTCATAATAACCAGAGTTGGCGCCCTAGTATGCTGTATTCCCTCAAATCTTCAGAGGCACGTTCCTGGCCGCTGACCACCAAGCCCACAAGCTCCTTAGGAACCAGAGTCAGAAATGGAACTAAGAGAATGACGCACTTAGAAGTTGTGAGCCTCAAGGCATGACCTGTGCTTACCCCAGAGCATCAGCAAACACTGAGAATTACAGAGACCAAGCGGGGAGTAGCCCCAGTGCCGTAAATTTTGATCACATCCTCAGGTAGGCTGAAGGTCGGATCAAACGTGGGAGAACTGTTAAGAGACAAGGCCATGGACGGTATCAGCTGTGCCGAGCCCCAGTCAGCAAACCCAGACCTAACACACAACCCAACTGCAGGTTCAGCCTCTCCCAGAAGGTGACCTTCAGCCCCTGGGTCTGGAACTCCTGGTCTGCTCCAGTAGGGGGACCCCTGACCGTAGGAAGTGGACGTTCAAACTCAGGTTCGCACCAGTGAGGGGACCCCTGACTACGGGAAGGGGATCGTTCAGGCCCGGGTCCCCACCAGCAGGGGTACCGCCTAATGCGGGGAGGGACCTTCAGCCCGGTGGTCTGGAACCAGCGGGTCCAAGCTAGTGAGACAATCCCACCCACCCTGCGATAGACCCTTCAGACCCCATAGGAAGGTGACTTGGTGTGAAACAATGTAGTCCTTCCTAATACACTTCCTTGTCCCACCTCCTTTCTGCCTTAAAAAACCTTTCTTTTCCTACAGCTCTTCAGAGCTCCTTTCTACATGCTGGATGGAATGCTGCTGATTCATGAATTGATGATTATGCCAATTTGATTTTTAAATTACTCAGTTCAGTTGTGTTGTTTATTTTTTTAAATAATGTTAGCTGTGTTTTTTTTTTTTTCAAGATTTTATTTATTTGAGAGAGAGAATGAGAGGGCATAAGAGGGAGGAGGGTCAGAGGGAGAAGCAGGCTCCCTGCTGAGCAGGGAGCCCGATGTGGGACACGATCCCGGGACTCCAGGATCATGACATGAGCTGAAGGCAGTCGCCTAACCATCAGTTGTGTTGTTTAACAAGAACAATGTGAAAGTAACAATGGCAAAGAACTGTACACTTTACAATGGTTAAAATGTAGGCACTAATGTCTCTGACACTGGCTATAGAAACATTTTTCTACTTCTGTCTCAGGCAAGGGAAAGCCAAAGGGAATTATATTACTACATGAAGATAAAACTGTGTAGTGAAGGAAACCATCAACGAAACGATAAGATAACCTACTGAATGGGAGGTATTTGCAAATGACATATCTGATATGTCAAAATACATAAATATATAAAGAAATCACACAACTCAATACCAAAAAACCCCTAATAATCCTATTAAAATGGGCAGAAGACATGAACAGACATTTCTCCAAAGACGACATACAGATGGTCAATAGACACATGAAAAGATGCTCAACATCACTCATCATATCAGGGAAATGCAAATCAAAACCACGATGAGATACCACCTAACACCTGTCAGAACGGCTAAAATCAACAACACAAGAAACAACAGGTGTTGGCGAGGATGTGGAGAAAGGGGAATCTTCGTGCTCTGTTGGTGGGAATGCAAGCTGGTGCAGCCATTCTGGACATCAGTAGGAAAGTTCTCAAAAAATTACAAATAAAACTACCCTATGAGCCAACAGTTGCAATAGTGGATATTTACCTAAAGAATACAAAAACACCGGACGCCTGGGTGGCTCAGTCGTTAAGCGCCTGCCTTCGGCTCAGGTCCTGATCCCAGTGTCCTGGGATTAAGCCCCACATCAGGCTCCCTGCTCAGTGGGAAGCCTGTTTCTCCCTGCTCAGTGGGAAGCCTGTTTCTCCCTCTCCCACTCCCCCTGCTTGTGTTCCCTCTCTCGCTGTGTCTCTCTCTGTCAAATAAATAAAATCTTAAAAAAAAAAATACAAAAACACTAATTCAAAGAGATACATGCACCCCGATGTTTACAGCAGCCCAGCTGTCCATCAAGTGATGAATGGGTAAAGAAGATGTGGTATATATACACAATGAAATACTACTCAGATCTTGCCATTTGCAACAACATGGATGGAGCCAGAGAGTACGATGGTAAGTGAAATCAGTCAGAGAAAGACAAATACCATATGATTTCACTCATATGTGGAATTTAAGAAAGAAAGCAAATAAGCAAAGGGGAAAAAGAGAGAAAGAGAGAGAGAAACAAACTCTTACCTCTAGAGAACACACTGATGGTCACCAGAGGGGGTGGGGGTGGATGGGTGACATAACAGATGGGGACTGAAGAGTACACCTGTCATGACGAGCACCAGGGGTCATATGGAAGTGCTGAATCACTATAGTGTACACCAGAATCTAATATTACACTATGTTAATTATACTCCAATTAAAAAGATGGATAAAATGGTAAATTTAAACATATTTTATCACGATTAAGAAAAAGCAAGTTAGGACCCATTTACACTATTATTCCTGTAATTCTGATTAAGCATTAGATGTTATAGAACAGGGGTTCAAAAAATATGTCATGTTGTACTATTACTTTTATTTATTTTTATTTTTTCAAGATTATTTATTATTTATTTATTAGAGAGAGTGTGTGCACATGAGCGGGGGGGCAGAGGGAGAAGGAGCAGCAGACTCCCCGCTGAGCAGGGAGCCCAATGCAGAGCTCGATCCCAGGACCCTGAGATCATGACCTGAGCCAAAGGCGGATGCTTAACCGACTAAGTCACCCAGGCATCCCTCTTTTTTATTTTTTAAAAGATTTATTTATTTACTTGGGGGGGGGGCGCTGGGGGCAGGCAGAGGGAAAGAAAGAGGGAGAGAATCCCAAGCAGACTCCCTGCTGATCAGACAGCCTGATGCGGGGCTCGATCTCAGGACAAGAATGGGATGTTCAGCTGACTGAGCCACCCAGGCGCCCCTATAACTTTTATTTCAATGATTACATCTATATTTAATCACAGAAACCTATCCTTTGTCATACAACAGACTCTAGAATCAGAAGGATATCTCTTTACATAGTTGATCATAAAAAAATAAAGGAAAGAAAATTAACATAATCTTACCATGATAACATGGTAATTGTCGGTTTGGAATTTTTTGTCAGTCTCTGAACATATCCATGGAAACGTACCCCTCTGTACCCTGCTCCTGCTGGTCACTAAATGGAAACAATAGCAGAGCAGTTCAATATGCCCGGAACACTGTTACGAGGTTCCTAAACATTACCTGTTATTGTATCTGATATTCTTAGCTCATGAAAATTTAACAGATAACATTTCTAGGTGAGATGTTAAAATATATTTTAGTCTTCTGGGACACACCGTAAAAAATAAATGGGGAGGGGCGCCTGGGTGGCTCAGATGGTTAAGTGTCTGCCTTCAGCTCAGGTCATGATCTCGGGGTCCTAGGATGGAGCCCTACATTGGGCTCCCTGCTCGGCAGGAAGCCTGCTTCTCCCTCTCCCACTCCCCCCTGCTTGTGTTCCCTCTCTCGCTCTTGCTGTCTCTCTTTCAAATAAATAAATAAATAATCTTTTTTAAAAATGGGGAATTTTGGGTCTTTGTGATTTTTACCACTATTTTAAAGACTATGTATTATCTCAAAGCACTTGGCAGACATTTTATTTTAATTACATTTATTAAGGAAGAAATAGAAGTTAAAGAAAAAATTCCTTTGTCCAAGGGGCTTTTGGTGATAAGCATCTTGTTACCACATCATTACCAGAAATACCAAAATAAGTAATTTGTTTTCCTAATTTTCTCTTAAGAATCAGACTCCAATAGATACTGAGAAGTTGCTCTGACCTACAAGTCTTTTCAGACTTCTGAGACCAAAATGAGAGAATTTTACTGTTATCTCCCCCTATCATTTGACGTATTAATAAGAGGAAACGGTATATACAACAATCTGGGAATTTGAGCAAAAATCTGGCGAACTTTGGAACTGAAAGGGTAAACATTGAAAATCACAGTTTTTCTCAGTTCAGGCCGATTTGCAAAGAGTGTATGCAGGCAGGCAGTCCCTGCAGTCTGAGGTTCTGCGTTTTGTCCCTCTGCCTGCTCTGGCTCCAGCTGTCAACACAGCCTGTGAGCTGCACATCCCAGGCCCTGGAGGGAGGGGTGGGGGGGGGAAGAGGAAGGAATGGGGGATGGAGGG
>NW_022589781.1:1865908-1905675 GCF_004348235.1 Phoca vitulina | reverse complement strand
GGGGGGGGGGAAGAGGAAGGAATGGGGGATGGAGGGGGAGGGGGAAGACGGAGGGAGAGGAAGGAGGAGGAAGGAATGGGGAGGGGGAGGGGGAAGACAGAGGGAGAGGAGGGAGGAGGGGGAGGGAGGAGGAGGAAGGAATGGGGGAAGGAGGGGGAGGGGAAAGAGAGAGGAAGAGGAGAGAGGAAGGAATGGGGAGGGGGAGGGGAGGAGGAAGACGGGGAGAGGAGGGGGGAGGAAGGAATGAGGGAAGGAGGGGGAGGGGGAAGACAGAGGGAGAGGAGGGAGGAGGGGGAGGGAGGGGGAGGAAGAAGGGAGGAGGGGGAGGATGGAGAGGACGAGGAGGAGGGGGGGTGGAGGAGGAGGGGGCAGGGTGGGTGTTGCAGGGTGAGCAGCCCTCTGTGGGTGGGCAGGTGGGCAGGCGCCCAGGCGCTGAGAACCGTCCCCCTGCAGGTCTGGGTGTGAGGCTCTGAGGTTCCCACGGGAGCAGGCAGCACACCCCTAAATGAAGCAAAAATACCCACTAGGGTCAGAGAGGAAATCACCGAAAGCCCTCCTTTGCCTTTATCACTGACAGATACTGAGAACGGACCACAGTGCTCCAGAAACCTGCTTTTAAAGTCACACTGATTCTCCTATTAAAATGTCCTTTTCTGGTTTTTTTCTCTCCATATTCACAACTTTGTGCGTGGAAGTTGCCCAAAGGACGGTTGTCTCTAATTCTACACACTTCCTCCTAAACCTCCACATTTATGCCAGGTAACTATTAAAAAAAAAAAAAGGCCCCCCCTCACCCCACATACTACATTGCTCACAACAGGACATCTGGAAATACAAGGTGGCGGACTGAAGCAGGGCCCCTGACCTTGGGCCCGGCCTGACACCGTCAGGGGCCTCACCTTTATAAACGTGCGTATCACCCTGTCATCTAGGAGACAAGCCCCTCAGAGAGAAGGCCTGTGTCCGAGGGTTTCCCATCCTCACCGAGTGCACATGCTTGTTGACCGAGAGATCCTTCACGTGCACAATATTCTATTCTCTTATTTTCTTAATAACTTTGCCTTTGAGGTGGGGTGCTTTTATCCGAGTCTGAGGGCTAATAACTGTGGCACCGGGATTCTAGCTGGAGGAAGCGTCAGGCTGTCCCGCGGTGCCGAGCACCCACAGAGGAGAACACGAGGGAAACAGCGATCGGTCACCGCCCTGGGTCCGAATGTGTGCGGCCCTGAGCACCACACAGCTCCGGTCTGGCACGCCTCCTCCAGTCTTTGCCTGTAATTAGTGCTACCCGGGGGCAAGAGTGGAAGGAAGGAAGGATTATCGGGCCATCAGAACTACAAGGAACACATGGAAACAAATTAGGAGCATGTGCACGTGCTTGTATGTCTGTGTTTGTACACACACACTTTAACCAAAGCAAACAACACCTCGGTAACACAGCTCCCGGACGGAGCCCAGGGCAGGGACGGAAACGCCACGTGGACCTGTCACCGAACTCGCGGGCTACAGAGACGCAGTACGCACGACGACAGCAGCATTACCTGGCTGTGGCACTGCGGACGTCGTGGGTCAGGTACGTGGTGCTGCGGGGCTGTTCTGTGCACCGTAGCTCGCCCCCGGCCTGAGCCCCCAACAAGTGTCCCCAGCTGCTGCCCAGGGGTGGGCTGCTGGCTGTCAGGCCGCCCTAGGTCGAGAGCACCGCACTGAAGCCACGTGTCTTCAGGTCTCTGACTGGCAGCCATGCTGGTAGTGGCCAGAGGGCTCTCCCGAGCTCCCAGGCTCCGAGCCGACTCGCGCCTGGAGACCGACCTCGGGCAGCAGCAGCTCCTCATTCCCAGACCCCCATCCACTCAGTGGCCCAAGCGGAGAGTTTCTCCTCCTCTGTCTTTGCCCCTCAACTCTACGGTCCATCCAGCATCCTGTTCATTCACACCAGACCCAGTTCTCACACGTAACCCCTTGAAACGGGCTTGCGTCCGGCGCACCTCACTTCACAGCCTCTAGCTTCACTTCCTCCAGGCAGTCTTCCAGACTGCTCTCGCTGGGGCCTCCACCCACAAGGCTGGTCACCCTCGTGCCCCCTCCTTCGGGAGGTAGTGGCAGACACGGCTCTATGCAGTTTTAGGTAATGACGGCCCGGAATCCTCCTCTGCCGATACAGAAAGAGAATACTACACATGTGTAAGGTTTAACGTTTACTAGTGGAAACCAAATAAAGGCAGGAACCATCTTGTCTGACTCTTGGTTTCAGCTCAGGTTGCCATCTCAGGGTCGTGAGACTAAGGCTCACTCAGTGCGGAGTCTGCTTAAGACTCTCTCCCTCTGCCCCTCACCCCCACTCTCTCTCAAATAAAAATAAAAAAATCTTAAAACAAAAACGAGCGGTTCCGCTGCTTACTTGGCTTTCCTAATCTTTTTACATTTTTAACCCTTAGGGTGCTATTTTAGGAAATAATATCATTTATGGAGAAAAACATTTACTGGAGGTTTGATAATTGCTTTAGCTTGGACTTTTTTTAAACTAAAAAAAGTTAACTCTATTTAACGTATTTAAGTCTGCGGCCCCTCCTTCTCTGAACCACCCACCACCCACGCTGAATAAAGACGTCAGGAATGATGTCTGCACTAAATGTCAACACGCATTATTTTTGTAGCCGTACAATTGAGGGTGATTGCTTTCGTCTTTGTATTTTGTCAGTATTGTTTATTATTTTTATAAAAATAGCAACACGAATACTATACAGGCATCATAAAAGCTGGCGTGTACCAGGGGGGCCTGGCTGGCTCAGCTGGTAGTGTTGACCCTTCATCTTGAGGTCATGAGTTTGAAGCTCACGTGAGGTGTAGTTTACTTAAAATGGGGGGGGGGGGCGCCTGGGTGGCGCATTTGGTTGAGCGTCCGATTCTTGGTTTCAGCTCAGGTCGTGATCTCAGGGTTGTGGGACTGAGCCCTGCGTCAGGCTCTGCGCTCCGTGCAGTCAGCCCCAGACTCTCTCCCTCTGGCCCTCCCCCCACTCATGCACACGCTCTCTCTCAAATAAATGAATAAAATCTTTTTTAAAAAAAGTTGGCATATAGAAACATGGAGGACAGACTCAACACTGTGATTGAGACTCAGTTTCCCCGGATATTTATAATGGTCTGTGTCTATTCACTTCTCAGCTCCTAAAGTTTCTGTTCCATTTCAAATTCCTCCAAGGGCAATTTCTCTATCAAAGATCTAAAAGAACAAAAAAGTGCGAAGAGAGTAAAATCTCAAATGTATCAGTCGAGCATATAACTCTCAATATCCCTTTTATTTTAAGCAAATAAAAAAGAACGGACAATCTCTTCAATTATCAGAATCATTCACCTTTCTTTGGGAGACACAGGCTGAGCAAATATTTAAAGCTACAGATACCTGTGAGAAACACACAAAAACACACCATTTCCTTTACTCACTTTTGTAATGGTTTTTAGGATGGCCAGACGGTCTGCTGGGGGTGGCAAACCCACAAACAGTGTTTTGTCTAGGCGTCCGGGGCGCAGGATCGCAGGGTCAATGATATCTAGAGAAGAAGGGGGGGGTCAAAAGTCTTCAATAAATAAAATAGAATCTTTAAAAAAAAAAATTAACATGAGATGTGGCAAGAGGACTTTTTTTAAAAGAAAAAAAATTGATAAATTAGACTGTATTAAAATTAAAAGTACCTCCTCGTGAAAGTATAACCTTCAGAGAAGTCCGGCCCACGTTCCTGCCCAAACCCGTGTGCTGCCAGGGTTCTCTGGCTCAGAAGAGGATCGCCACACGAGCCTGGAATTCCGGCAGGTTTCTCTCCTTCCTCTGACCTCGGTACCTTCTCCCAGTTCTGGCGGGGGGCCTCCCATTACCCTGTCCTCAGTCAGGCCGAATGTCGCATCCTCCTAACTGGTCCTGTCTCTAAACTCCCCCTCTCTGGGACCCCGTGCAATGCCGCCAGACCTTCCTAAAACACCTGCTGACCCTCACCTGGTGTTCCCTGCAGCAGAACCAAGCCCATATCTCTCACCACAGCACGAAGGCCCTCAAGGACCTGATCGCTCCCATCCTAGCTCCCTCTCTCCTCACATTCTCCACGACTCCCACACCCCACTGACCACACCTCTTGCCGTTCCCTAAACAACCTAAAAGCCTCAAGCCTTCTTCTCTTTGCTCTCAGTAGTTCGTTTCTCCCTAATACTTTCTTCCTCATTTACACATAGGGGGATTCTCAAACAACGCCTCCTCCAGGAAGCCTTCCCTGAGTCCCCCAGAAGAAACTCTTGCCCTCATTGGTGCTCACCAGACTCTCGGTACCAGGAGCAAAGAGCAGGCCCCAAACGCTGCCTGACATTGAGGTTCATTAGGAACATTCCTGATTCCTCCACGAAGAGCCCTCAACCATTCTGGAGAAGCTTCCCATAGCTCACAGTGGTAAGACTGTTGTTCACACGCAGGCGCACCTATAAGTAATGGGTCTCGTGTTTTCTAATGAACACACTCAGACTTAACCATTAATTTATTCTTCCATAAAGAAGTAGAGTTCTTTCTAGCTGAAATTCTGATTCTGTTAGTTTTGTTCTTCAGTTACCTTGGGGAAACTAAATACTTAATTCAATGACCTTTCAATGTTCAACACATTGGACTTTCTCTTGAGATGCTAGGATATACTACTTGGCAATAGGGAAGAAAAGGAAAGTTGACTGCCAAACACCTGCAGCATCATGATGGAGCACTATCCCGCAGCCTGAGCGCCGTCTTACCCTACAGGGCAAAGGACCCCACACAGGTCTCAGGAAACCTTTACAATTTAAAAAATTACTGAGGACCCCACTGTGGCCTTTCCCTGCCACTCTCCCCTCACACCCTCAATCCCCAGGCAGCCGCTCATCTGTTCTGCCACTACAGATTAGTTCACATTTTCTGGAATTTTATAGACGTGCAAGCATGCACTATGTACTCTGCTTTCTTTGACTCAACAGAATTGTTTTCAGGTTCCCCAAAGTTCTTGTGTGCATTAGTACTTGATTCTTTATGGCCAGGTAGTAGCCCCCTGTGTGGATATGCCTTGATTTATTTTTCCATTCCTCTGTTGATAAACATTTGGTTTCCAGTTTTGGAGCACTCACTTATCAGTCTTGGTGTGTGCTTTCCTTGCTCTCTGGTGAGTCCCTAAGTGTGGGACGCAGAGCACTACGGCCACATCCCACCGCAGGGGTAGGCTGAACCTTAAAAACGCCAACAAAGTGTTTTCCAAACTAGCTGTGCCACCTTACATTCCCCTGTCCTTGCCAATACTTGGTATAGTCGTTTTGATTTTAGTTAGATCTAAGGTTTGTAGTGGTATCTCACTGTGGCTTTCACTTGCACTTTCCTGATGACTAACGAGGTCGAGCACGTTTTCGTGTGTCTCTGCCGCGTGCATACCTACAACGGGGAGGGGTCTGTGCAGTCTTTAGCCAATTTTTAATGTTCTTCTGTTGCTGAGTTTTGAGAATCCATTCCATGTTCCGGATATAAATCCTTCATCAAATATACACTCTTTAAGTATTTTCTCCTAGTCTGTGTGGTTTGTCCTTGTGCTTGCTCAGTGGCATCTTATGAAGAGCAGTTCAGTTTATCCTTTTGCTCTAAAAGGTTGTGCTTTTGGGGTCACATCTAAGAAATCTTCACTTAATCCATGGTAGGAAACATTTCTCCTCTGTTTTCTTCCAGGGGTTTTACAGCTATGACTTTTCATTGGTCTTTGATCCATTTTGAGTTAATTTTTGCATGTGGTAAGAGGTGTGTGGATTAAAGGTGATTTTTCTTGCATATGGATATCTTTTCTTTTTTAAAGATTTTATTTATTTATGAGAGAGAGAGAGTGCACGCACGAGCAGGGGGAGGGGCAGAGGAAGAGGGAGAAGCAGGCTCCCCGCTGGGCAGGGAGCCCAATGCGAGACTCGATCCCAGGACGCTGGGGTCATGACCTGAGTCGATGGTGGACGCTTCACCAACTGAGCCCCCCAGGCGTCCCTTGCATATAGATATCTGATTGTTCCAGCACTTTGTTGAAAAGGCTATTCTTTGTCCACAGCATGGCCTTTGTGTGTGTGTTTTCTAAAGATTTTTATTTATTTATTTGAGAGAGAGAGAGAGCAAGCACATGTGCTTTCAAGAGGGGGGGAGGAGCAGAGGGAGAGGGACAAGCGGACCCAATGCTGAGCGCAGAGCTGGACATGGGACTTGATCTCACGACCCCGAGATCATGACGTGAGCTGAAACCGAGAGTCGGACACTTAACCAACTGTGACACCCAGGCACTCCTGCATGGCCTTTGTGTTTTATAAGAACCCAATTATCCAAATATGTGGGGGGATATTTTTAGATCTTACCATGTCTCAATGATCTGTGCATCTATGTTTATGCCACATGGTAGAAATGTGTTTTAACTTAAATATACAAGTAGATCTTAAAGCCAGACCTGCATGCTCAAAAGTAAAGCCTGATGTAAAAATCCCAATTATGATTAGAAAACATTCTTAGGGGACGCCTGAGTGGCTCAGTCGGTTAAGCGTCTGCCTTCGGCTCAGGTCATGATCCCGGGGTCGTGGGATCGAGTCCCGCATTAGGCTCCCTGCTCAGTGGGGAACCTGCTTCTCCCTCTGCCTCTGCCTCTCCCCCTGCTTGTGACCTTGTGTTAGGCAATGATTTTTTTAAGATATGACATGTCAACAAAAGTGCACATGATTAAAAAAAACTGATACATTGGACTTCACCAAAATTTAAAACTTTTGTTCCTTAAATTATACCATTAAGAAAGCGAAAAGACAACCCAGAGACTGGGAGAAAACGTATGCACATCACATATCTGGTTGTGGACTTCTATCTAGAGTAAGTAAGTCTTACTACTCCATAACAAGGCTGAAGATACACTACAGTGAAATGCTACCTCACTCGGGGCGCCTGGGTGGCTCAGTCGTTAAGCGTCTGCCTTCGGCTCGGGTCATGATCTCAGGTTCCTGGGATCGAGCCCCGCATCGGGCTCCCTGTTCCGCGGGAAGCCTGCTTCTCCCTCTCACACTCCCCCTGCTTGTGTTCCCTCTCTCGCTGTGTCTCTCTGTCAAATACATAAAATAAAATCTTTAAAAAAAATAAAAAAAATAAAGAAATGCTACCTCACACCCACTAGAATGGCTACATTCAGAAAGAAAGACATAACAAGTGTTGGCGAGGATGTGGAGAAATCGCAACTCCCACACGCTTTGTTACAACTGCTAGCAGGAATGTAAAATGCTGCAGCCAGTCCAGAAAAGTCTGGCTGTTTCTTGAAATGGTAAACACAATCACCACGTGACCCAGCCATCCCACGCCTGAGTACCTACCCCAAAGAAATGATAATATATGTCTACACAAAAACTTGTACCCGGATGTTCACAGCAACGTTATCACAAGCCCCAAAGTGGAAACAACCCAAATGTCCATCGACTGCTGAATGAATCAAATGTCGTATATCCACCCAAGGGACCATCATTCGGCAACTGGACGAAAGTGTCGCTACGTGCTGCAACAGGGACGAGCCTTGAACCCGGGATGCTGGGTGAAGACAGGCAGAGGCGACGGCCACATTACATAAGCTAGCCAAGACAGGGAAGCCTACAGAGACAGAAGCGCTGGAGGTGGGGGAGGATGGCGAGTGATGGCCAACAGACAGATTGCTTTTTAGGGTGACGGAAATGTTCTAAAATCCGATCGTTGGGATGGCTGCAGGAGTCTACAAATATGCTCAAAACCACTGAATCTTGTACCTAAAATGGGTAAAGTTCATGGTATGTCACCTCTCAATGAAGCGGATTTTCTTAGAAACTGGATCCATCCTCAGACAAGTAAGACCATCGATAATATGCTGAGTGAAAATTATTACAAGATCAACCAGCCTCCATGAAACAGAAGTAGGCCTCGTCTTACGAATCAGTAAGCAAATACTTCCTGGGTTCTCTTATGTACCAGTTCCTGTGACCCAGCAGAAGTAATGCCGGGGCCTAAGGCATCTTTAAAAGGGAAATCCTGTGCCAAAGGGCAAGACACACAGGTCTGACCACGGCCCCTAGGCACTGCCGTGACCCAAGGCTGGACAGGTAAGGGAACACAGCAGTTGACTCAGAACTCGAAGTGGCTGAATGAATAGCCTACGAGTATGAAGTGAATCTCTTCCGTGTAAGCCATACCCCGTCATCCGGCAATCACTAAGGGCTTACAACAGATGGGGACCCTCAACTAGAAGCTTTCTCTCAAATATAAAACCGCGTACCTAATTCTTGTCCAGAAGCTTATCCACCATAACGTACTTATTTCTTTCTTCCCCTGAGCTGTGCACAGAAACTTTCTGGATTCCGTGTGGCTACGGTAGGGCACAGACACCTGCCGAGCGGAAGAATGAGGAACAAGCTGGCGTGGCTATTCGGGTCTCACACGTCTGCATGCCGGGCAGCAGTGTTTTTAACCAGGCCGATGGGGGATGGAGTGGAAACAGACAGTCCCTCGGAGCCAGGAGAAGGGAGATGAGTCAGGGCGTCTGTGGTCTAGCTGTACGTTATGCAAGGCGCTTCATCTCCTGGGATCCAGCACGGGAAGCAGTGTATTTTCAGGGCAGGGTGTGACGCTGGCGGACCCCACACCACAGGAGAGCTGTGGCAGGTCCTCTGAGCACCCACAGGCGGAAGGGTGACACAGCAATCTTTCACTTACTTTCTAAAAACCAATACCTCAAAAAGTAGGGGAAAAATTAGGACAGAAATGGAAATTAGGAGAAAAGAAGAAATTTAAAAGACCAATTCAGGAGGTTAAGACTCATCAAGTCCTAAGCACACACACGAAACAAATAAACAAAAAGTCATATAAGGCATGCCTGAAGGGCCGTCGGTAAAGTGTGTGACTCTTGATCTCCGGGTTGTGAGTTCCAGCCCCATGTTGGGTGTAGAGATTACTTAAAAATAGAATCTTTTTTTTTTTTAAAAGTCACATAAAAAGAATCAGGATGACATAAAACTTTTTTTTTTTTTTAAAGATTTTTCATTTATTTATTTGAGAGAGAGAGCACATGAGAGGGGGGAGGGTCAGAGGGAGAAGCAGACTCCCTGCCGAGCAGGGAGCCCGATGCGGGACTCGATCCAGGGACTCCAGGATCATGACCTGAGCCGAAGGCAGTCGCTTAACCAACTGACCCACCCAGGCGCCCCAACATAAAACTTTTAAGAGAAAAAAATGCATGGCCTACAAACCATGAAAAAAAAATTTTTTTAACTCAAAATCCTGTACTCAGCCAGGCTACCAATCAGTAATGAGTGTGGAAGAGAGATACCCTCAAATATACCAAACTCAAAAAGCCCAAACGGGAGCCAGAGCAGAGAAAGCTCTGGAAACAAGAGCAAAGTACGTCACAGACACAAATAATACTGACCACTATCTGCATATCTGATGAAGAACAGAAACAAAAGAAAGTAAGAGAAAGAAAACGAGAGTTTCCACATCTAAGAATGAAAAAGTTATGTGAAAACAGAACCCTGATCGCAGTGTAACTCCTGGGTCCACGCAGAGAAATAGGTACACGGTCCTGGTAACATAAACAGTGACTGGTGATTGAACCAAAAGTTGTGCAGAAACGGTATTATCACGTGGGAATGACGGGGTAGTGGTGACGGCGGCCGCGTGTGGAGAAACAGTGAACATAACAGAAATCTTCGTGTGCTTTACAAAGTAGTAACAGCACCGTATGAAACTGGTAAGAAACAGCACTATGAGCACGTGGAGAAAATACTGAAGAAACAGCTCACAGACTTTACCAGTGGTTGCCTCTGGGCAGGGACAGAGAGGGTAATTTTATCCTCCGCTTTTCAGTGTCATCTGAATTTTAACAGCTGCCTCCCTGTGTGGGTTTCTCTTTTCATGCTGGGCAGTGTCACAGAAGGCCCAGTGGAGAGCTGACATTTCCACCTCTGCCCTTCCCGGGTCCTGGGGTCGTGGGGGAGAGTACAAGGCGCCCCCACCCTGGGCCAAGGGGATGCTAATGGAGGCCCAGTGGGAATGACGCATCTCCCCACCCGCACAGTGTGAATGGAGGCAGAGCCAGCCCAGGCTTCTTCTCTCAGCCTGTGGCCGTGAGGCTCTTGCCCTTCCCCTGCACAGTCAGAGAAGACCTCAAAGGAGAAAATATAAGTAAGATAATACTCAACGTTTCTTAACACTCAAATGTCCAGGATACAACTGAAAATTACCTGTTGAAACAAGAACCACAAAATCTCAACTTTAATGAGAAAAGAAACATAGAAGCTGGACCAGAGATGACCCAGATGTTGGAGTCACCTGACAAGGGTTTTACTGCAGCCACAATAAAAGCATTTATGGGAGCAATCATGAACAGGCTTGAGACAAATGAAAAAAAAACAAAGTCTCAGCAAAGAAAGAGAAGATGTAAAGAAGTATATGGAAAATTTTCAATGGCAAAACTTAAAAGGAAAACCTCACTGGACAGGCTCAATGGAACCATGGAGACGTCAGAGAGAAGAATCAGTGAACCTGAAGAAGAACAGAAATTACCAAATGTGAACAACACAGAGAAAACAGAGAATAGAAAAAACCAGCACCAGAGCCTCAGTGATTTATGGGACTATAACAAAAGATCTAACGTGTGTGTCACAGGACTCCCGGGAGGAAAAGAGAAAGAGCTAAAAAGTATTTGAGGGGATCCTGGGTGGCTCAGTCTTGGTTTCAGCTCAGGTCATGATATCAGGGTTGTGGGATCAAGCCCTGCCATCGGGCTCTGCACTGGGCGGGGGGCCTACTTGGGATTCTCTCCCTCTCTCTGTCTCAAATAAATAAGTAAAATATTAAAAAAAAAAAAAAAAAAAAAAAAAAGCAGAGCACAGTGACACCCTCCCTGTGCAGTTAGAACATTCAAACGATAGCAGGTCTGTGTTTGGAAATCATGAGTGCTGGCAAGACATGGCACAGTTTTCAGGTACTGGCAGACAAGAACTGTCAACCCAGAACTCCCTATCTAGCAAAGACAGGCTTCAAGAAAGAACCTGAAACCAAGACATTTGCAGGTAAATGAAAACCAAGAAAATTTGCTACAAGTTGAACATACCTAAACGAATAGCTCAAGGAGGACTCCTGTTATCTCTGCGCCTAGCGAGCGCCCCGGAAGCTGCTGCCCCATCCTGGGGTCATGATGGGCAGTAAGATGGCGTCTGCCAGCAGGGTCGTTCAGGTAGTCAAGCCACATACTCCATTAATAAGGTTCCCTGACAGAAGAGAGAATCCTAAACCTAACGTATCAGAAGTTTTGAAATCAGTAGGACTACCGTCTCACTCTTCTTCAATTTCACAGCATTCTAAGGGAAATAAATCCCCAGATTTGCTGGTGCATCAGGGTCCACCAGACACTGCAGAAATAATAAAAACATTACATCAAAAATAAGAAGGAAACTTGTATCTCAAGAAGAAATTGAATTTATCCAACGTGGAGGTCCAGAATAATCACTGACAGTGTGGCTGCTGTTTGTCGTCAGACAAAAGACTAGTCTTTACAATAAAGGACTTCCAAAATGGTGCACGAGAAATTATATAGTAAACAACTTGAATAAATACTCTGCCAAAAAAAAAAAAAAGAAATCTAGAAAATTTAGATGGACAACTGTATCTCCTAATATATGTATCTTGGTCAGCTTCTCCACAAGCTTACCTAGTTTATAGGCTTATTAAAGTATACATTTTTAAATGTTAGCCTATTAATTTACTCTCAATTATCAAGTATTACTAGTGCTGAGCTACTAAAAGCACACAATATCTAGTAAACTATCACAGGTTTCCCATGATTTCCCTTTGGTTTCAGTTTCTTTTTAGACATGGAAAGATTTATTAGAATTGCTGCTTTTGGGAAGTGATTTTCCTGAAATTGGATGAGGATCAGTGAAAGAACGACTCCATTATTTGTTCTTAGTTTTCTTCCCCTTTTTTTCATTCACAAAGTTATTGGAGTATAACTAGTTTAAAAAGTGTATCCTAGGGGCGCCTGGGTGGCTCAGGTCATGATCCCAGGGTCCTGGGATCGAGCCCCGCATGGGGCTCCCTGCTCCGCGGGAAGCCTGCTTCTCCCTCTCCCACTCCCCTTGCTTGTGTTCCCTCTCTCACTGTGTCTCTCTCTGTCAAAAAATAAATAAAATCTTAAAAAAAAAAGTGTATCCTACACTAAATGATAAAAATATAGTCAAGGTAAAACAGGTGACTTTGTGGTATTAAAACTGGGAGTTAACACAAATTTGTAACCTATATTCAGAAGAAAATACCAGAGTTTAAAATGGAAAATAAGAAATCAAAATGAATATAACCTAGAAATAGGTGTTTGATTAGAAATTGCAACTTACTATGTTATTAGGGATGTTAAGAAAGTCTTATTCTTTATTTTACTGTTTTAATTGTCATCATCTGTGCAAATTCTGGAAACCATTAACTTTCTCAAACTTAATGTCTGAAAGTCTCATAAAATCAACCTAAATATTTACCTTACTAAGGCAATTTATGAAACTTTAATAGGGTCTTACAGTACCAAAAGTATGTATTATTGTAAAAGTAAGGCCTCACAAAGCTAAATAAATTTTCTTCCATACCTTGAAAAAAAAAAAAAAAAAAAAAGAATAGCTCAAGGAAGTTCCTAAAACAAAAAGGAAATGATAGAAAAAAAATTAGGAACATCAGAAAAGAAAAAACTATGGGAAGAGTAAAAATGTACACTAAATGTAAATGGTCTAAATATACCAAATAAAAGGCAGAAATTGACAGAGTGGATTTTAAAAATGACCTTATATGCTGTTTATAAGAAACTCACTTCACATGTAATGACATCAATAGGTTGAAAGTAAATGGATAGAAAAGATATACCATGGAAACATCAATCCAAAAAAATCAGAAATGGCTATATTAATAGCAGATAAAATACATTTCAGAAGAAAGAAACTTGCCAGGGACTGAGAAGGACATAACGTAATGACAGAACATAAAGATCAGGCCACCAGAAGACAATTCTAAACGAATATGCACAAGAGAACTGCAAAATATGTGCAGCAAACCTGACGGGACTTAAAGGAGCATCAAGAAACCCACAATTACAAGTTAGGGACTCTATGGTAAGGATGTTTTTCTTTCTTTCTTTTAAAGATTTTATTTTTAAGTAATACCTACACCCAATGTGGGGATCAAACTCACAACCCTGAGATCAAGAGTCACACACTCCACTGACTGAGCCCAACGGGTGTCCCTCTTGCATTTTTAAAGAAGCTGCCAGACTGTCTTTCGGATGGCTGCACCATTTTGCATTCCCACCACCACCGAGAGCGAGCTCCTGTTGCTCCATATTCTTGTCAGCATTTAGCATTGTCTGTGTTTGGATTTCAGCCATCCCAATAGGTGTGCAATGGTAGCTCTGTTGTTTTAATTTGCATTTCCCTCATAACATGCGACGCTGTTGAACATCTTTCCATGTATTTATTTGCCATCTGTACATTTTCACTGGTGAGGAGTCTGCTTAGATCTTTAGTACATCTGTTTCTTTTCTCATTGTTGAGTTTTTAAGAGTTCTTTGTCTATTTTGGATATCAAGCTTAGTCAATTTAGGCTCTTATAACAAAGTACCACAGATTGAGTGCATCGTACACAACAGAAATTTGTTTCTCAGAGTTCTGGAGGCTAGAAGTCTGAGGTCAGGGTACCCACGTGGCTGGGTGCCAGGGAGAGCCCGCTTGTGGGCTGCAGACTGTGCCACCTTCTCATTGTGCCCCTTTATAAGGGCACTAATCCCACTGGTGAAGGCCCAGCCACGTGACCTCATTACCAAATGCCCCATCTCCTATATTCTGACGTCTGGGGTAATGATTTCCACATGATAAAATTGGGGTGGGGGACACACATTCAGTCCATTGCACAGTCCTTTATCAGGTCTGTGTTCTGCAAATATTTTCTTCCAGTTTCTGCCTTGTTTTTTTATTCTCTTAACCATGTCTTTCATAGAAAAAGTTTCTCATTGTAATGAAGTTCAACGTACCAATTTCTTTCCTTCATGGATTGTGCTTTGGGTGTTGTATCTAAAAGTCATCACCAAACACAAGGTCACCTGGATTTTCTCCTGCTCTCTTCTAGGAGTTTTATTGTTTTGTACTGTACATTTGGGTCTATGATCCATTTTGAGATAATTTTTGTAAAAGGGTAAGATCTATGTCTAGAGTCATTTTTGGCATGTGAGGATCCAGTTCTTCCAGCGCCATTTCTTGAAAAGATTATCCTTTCTCCATTCAATTGCCTTTGCTCATTTATAAAAAACCAGCTGACTATATTTGTGTGGGTCTACTTCAGGCTTCTGCTCTGTTCCACTGATTTCTTTCTTTTATTCTTCACCAATACCACACTGTCTGGATTACTGTAGCTTTACACTAAGTCTTGAAGTTGGGTAGTGTCAGTCCTTCAACTCTTTTCTTCTCCTTCAATATTGCGTTAGCCATCCTGGGCCTTTGCCTCTCCATACAAACTCTAGAATGTTTGTCAATATCCATAAAATAACCTGCTATGATTGTGATTAGGACTGCATTGAATCTATAAATCAAGTTGGGAAGACTGACAATCTTGACAGTATTCAGTTTTCCTATCTATGAACATGAGCTTTCTCTCCGTTTACTTGTATCTTCTTTGATTTCTCTCATTAGAGTTTTGTCCTTTTCCTCATATAGATCATTTTTTTAAGATTTATTATTTTTATTTGAAAGAGAGGGAGATAAAGAACATGAGCAGGGGGAGAGGCAGAGGGAGAAAGAGAGAAGCAGATGCCCCACTGAGCATGGAGCCCCATGAACCTGAGATCATGACTTGAGCTGAAACCAAGAGTCAGACGCTTACCTGACTGAGCCACCCAGGCACAGCAACGGTATTGTGTTTTTAATTTCAAATTCTAATTGTCCATTGCTGGTATATGCCAACTGATTTTTGACAAAGGTGCAAAAGTGACTGAATGAAGGATAGTCTTCAAAAATGATGGAGGAATTGGATTCAAAGAGGGAAAATAAACTTAGACGTAAGTTCTATACCTCAAATAAAAGTTAACTAAAAACAGATTACAGACTTTAAGCATAAAAACATAAAACCATAAAACTTTTAGAAGAAAATACTGGAGAAAATTTGGGGTACATAAAACTAAAAAACAGTTCTTAGAAATGCTCCCCAAAGCAGAATATATAAAGGGAAATATTAATACATTGAAGGGTCGCCTGACTGGCTCAGTCTTCTGAGCGTGCAATTCTTGATCTTGGGGTCGTAAATTCAAGCCCCCATGGGGTGTAGAGATTACTTAAATAAATAAAAACTTAAAAAAATACGTGGAGTCTCTTTGTTGTTAAGAGGATGAAAAAATAAGCTGCAGAATGAGATAAAATATTGCGAATCACATAAATGACAAAGGACTCATATCTAGAATATATAAAGAACTCTTAAAAAAAAAAAATGCAGTCCAGGGGCACCTGGCTGGCTCAGTCAGTGGAGCGTGTGACTCTTGATCTCAGGATTGTGAGTATAGATTACTTAAAAATAAAACCTTAGAAAAAAAAAAAGAATGCAGTCCAATTTTAGAAAATGGGCAAAGGACACAAGAGATACTTCAATGAAGAAGATACAGGATGCTAAGTTTCCTGAGTCCCTGACCCACGAAAAGATGTTCTAATGGCTGATGAGCCATTAGAGAAATACAAAGTTCAACCGTGATGCGGTATCACAAGATGTGACAACACAAAATACTGGAAGGAAGCAAACAAGCTGGATCTCTCACGCCATTACTGACAGAGATGTCACATGGTACAGCCACTCTGGAAAAAGGGTTGACAAGCTCTTTAAAAAACTGACCATATACTTCCCGTATGACCCAGCCACTGTGCTCCTAGACGTTTATTCCAGAGAAATCAAACCCTAGGTCCAGGCAAGAACCTATTCACACAGAGGTTCATGGTTTGTGTAACAAAGAGTGGAAACAACCGTAAAGTTGCCCTCGAAGAGAAAGGTCAAACAAACTGCCCCTCCCCTACGACCCAGCACTAAACAGGAGCAAACTGCTGATCCACGCAAGAATCTGAATCCATCTCAAGGGCATTATGCGAGGCACACACAGCCAGCCTAAAAGGTCACGTTTTGTATGATCCCTTGATCATACAGACTCTTGAAGTGATGTGGTGTAGGTTAAGAGAGCAGGTTAGTGGTTGCCTGGAGTTATGGGTGGAGGACAGAGCAGGTGTTTCTATTCAGGGCAGCGGGTGGGAGGTCTCGGTGCTGATGGAATCGTTCTCATCTTGACTGCTGTGGTCATTACAGGAATCTACATGTGTGTGAAACTGCACAAAAATAAACACACGTTATACAAACGTCTGTTTCCTGGTTTTGACATGGTGCACAGTGCCACAGTTATATAAAATGTAACAATTAAGATAAACCGGGTACATGGAACCCCTGTGCACTCTTTATAATTTCCTGTGAATTTATAATTGTTTCCAAATACAAGGTAAAAAAACTAAAAGTAGTCACATATTTTATAAAAATAGAAATACGAACGAAAATGAGATGGTACCACTTCCTCACTCAAAACCCCCCCAGGGCTTCCCATTTCAGCAGAACACAGGCGCACCTTCCGTGGCCTCCAAGGCCCTGCGTTCCCCTCCCATGCCTGCTTGTCTCACTGCAGGCACCCTGCCTTCCGGCTGGTTCTGCAACATGGCAAACATCCTCACACGGGCCTTCACACTGCTCGCTCTCTACCTGGAGCGCTCTCCTCCCAGACTCTGCATGGCTCCATCCTTCATATCGTTTGAGTTCAACCGCCTCCATTCTGACCTCAGTCTGTACTTTCTAACAGAATAGCTCTTCTTTCCAGCTTACCTCTTAACTCAGGCAAAAAAACCCAGCAGGCAGAACATCTGGTAGGAACTGAAACCAACCCCTCAAGCAATAGGGACTGCCCAGAGCCGGCAAGACCCCACCCAGGACTGATCCCAAGACAATGACCGACCTTCACTGCCCACCAGCACGGACCCAGCGACCTTTGTCCCACACCTGTCTTATGCAAACCTGGAGGTATCTGCAGCACTTTGGAGACTGTCTTTGAGATGCTAGGCCCCTGTCTTCCCAGTGTTGGCCTCACTGAAATAGACTCCTTTCCTGTTTGACCACCACCTGCCCCTTTGCCTTTGGTTGTGTGAGTGGTGAGCGGCCGAACCTGGTCTGTCTGGGACCCCCGGAGCCAGGTGATCTCACCCCCTTGCTTCCCGTGCTCACAGGCTACTCCTGAAGAACCCTTCCAGGACCATCATATCTCAATTAGCATTCCTCTCCAACTACCCATCATTTTCTACCCTCTGACCCTGGCTGTCTATCATTTACTCCAGGTGCCCTGGCCCCAAATCAGGATATATACAATTCTTTTGAATTGTTAGCCTCTTAATTCCCAAAGCTTAGTAGGGCCCGGCGTGTAGTAAAAACCCAGTAAGTAGTTGATGACCCAGTGAATCTGCTGAGAAATTAAAGAACATGACACTGATGTGACGGATCTTCAACACCAGACGGAGTGGGGGAGCTACAAGATGCTCGATGAAACAGAGAATGTGAGGGCAGAAACGTACATTCGAAGAGTTCAAGTCACCCAGTTTTTCACATTCCCCCCGTCCCCTGCTCTTAGAGCGGAGCCTCCCTGTCTCTGCCCCCAGCGGTGCCTTGAGGATGCATGGTGGCTTCCACCCTTGTCTCCTGGAACCCACTGGTCACGCGAGAACGAGGATGCAGAACCCCCAGGGGAAGCCACACGGAGGCCCAGAAAGAGGACAATGAGTGGAGGAGGGGGACAAAGATGCCACAGCGTGGCCGGGGAAGGGGGTCCTCGGGCCCGGCCACGTCAGCTGAGGACATGTGGATCACAGGGGGACCTCCAGACAAGCCCTTCCTGAGTCCCTGACCCACAAAATTGTGCGCAAAGCAAAAATGGTGATTTTAAGCCAGTAAGTACTGTAGTAATGTGTAATGTGGCAAAAGTCATCAGGCAAGAAGAGATTTCTGAAAGCTGGGGAGAAAGCAAGTCATAAACAATCAAACATTGTCACAGGTCAGCACACAAGAGAACAGAACTGCCCCAGGCAGGCATAGGAGTGAAAGAGCTAGAACACCTACTTCTGGATTTCTGTAGGGTGCAAGGCAGTGGGATTTGCCCTCAGGACAGAGGGATGGGGGGAGGGGCAGAGCGAGGAAGACAATGTGAGGGACACGGGAGGGGACAAAACACAGCACCGCCTTCCTGTCATTCTTAACCACTGGCTCAACTCAGCACAGATGACTCAGTCCTTGACTCTACTCAGTCCTCGGTTTTACAACAAAGAATCCAGAGAACTGTTAAGAATTCAGAGGTGCTAGAGATCAGGAAACACAACCCAGAGGAAAGAATATGCTCCTGCGCCATTTGGAAGGAGAGGATTAGAGTAAAACCCAGGGACGCTGAAGGCCCTGCTATTTATTCGCTAGGCTACAGAGATTAAGCTAAAGTGTCTACAGTAACCAAACATGAAAACAGTGAGAACCGAAGACAGAATGGCTTATTACAGACCGGAGTGTCTTCTGGAAATCTGTATCTACTTAGAAAAGGTAGGGCTGTGATTCTGTGCAAATCTGAGCGATGTCCCAGGTTTCTTCCAGGATGGCTGAGTGCGTGGCCTCATGACTGCTCCCACGCGGTCACCCAAAGTGCTCTTGGCAATGATGTAAGTCACCGAGCAGCTACTTGCCACACCCCCTGGGAGACGCGCTGCCAGCATCACGTGACCTGTACGACACTCCTGCCAAGTGGGTATCACTCTCCTCATCTCCCAGATAAAGAGACAGCGGTGAGCGGGATAAAGGAAGATGTGCCGAGGCTGACGTGTGATGAATACATTTGCTCTTCCTTCCTGTCAGAAAGCTTCAACCCCCAGAATTTCCTGAGGGAATGGAGTCTTTGTTACGCTAATGAGAGGACTCAAGGTTGGCCCCAAGATAACTCCAGGGTGGGCCAGGTACCAGAAAGACCAAACCTGGGATTAGAGGGCTGGAATTTGGAGCCAGACCTCTGCAGAGAAGGGGCGGCGGTGGAGATGGACTTCAGTCAACCACAACTATATAATAAAACCCCCACAGAAACTCTCTCGGGAAGCAAAGCTCAGAAGAGCGTCACGGTTCATGAGCACAGTGGGGCGAGGAGGGGGGTGTGCCCCAGCTCCAAGGGGAGAGAGCACCGAGGGCCTGCACTGCCCCCTGGCCTGGCCCGACATGCATCCTTTACAACAACCTGCAACTTTAAGTACAGTGACCCTCCAACAACGCAGGGTTAGGGGTGCCGACCGTCCCCCGCCTCAAAAGTCTGTATGTAACCTTCGATTCCCCAAAAACCTTCTAGTAGCTACTGTTGACTGGAAGCCGTGCCGGGAATGTCAAGTCAATTAACACGTATTTTGAGTGCTATGTTGTGCCCTATTCTTATAATAAAGTAGAGAGAATATTAAGGAAATCACTAGGAAGAGAAAATGCATTTATAGGACTACACTGTGTTCAGCGAGAAAAATGTGTACAAGTGGACCCGCGTCACTGAAATCCGTGCTGGTTAAGGGCCAAGTGTATGGCGCTTTCCTACACAGGAAATCCATCCATTGTTCAGCTGCAAAGCTGGCTGGTCAGACGCGTGGCATCCCGGAGACACCACTCGCGCGGACGGGGGGTGGGGAATACCCCTGGACTCACAGGACCTGACGCCAACTCCGTGTGTTCAGTGTCGGAGCTGAACGACAGTCGACTCCTCGGCAGTCAGACCGGTTGGGGTTGGAACGGAACGGCAAGAGATGAAGCGCCACAGTCAGGCCTCAAACCCGGTGCCATCCGACTCCAAAGACAGTACTTTACTATCATCAAAGTCTAAACCGTAACATCTGTGAATTTTTCATATGAAAATGAAGTGGCACATAATTCAGGAAGGTTTCACCTTCCAAAGTAACTTTTAAGACCTGAAAGAACAATTTCATCAGCTGGACTGCCGGCCGACGCAGTTAACACTCGGGTCGATGCAGGGGCTGCTGCGACAGCCTGAGGCTCCTGTGGACGGCGGAGGGTTAAACAACAGGAAGAGAATGCGGGACCCACAGTGAGAGCACCTGAAGCACGTCTGAAGTGTGGAGCCCTTTCTACAACCCTCGCGGCGCTGAAGCTTACACACAACTTGAAGTACTAGTTAAATGCAGGTACAGGGACATGATGCCGATATAAATCCTTGAAAATGCATCCTCGACCTTCAGATACAGTGAGAAGAGTCTGGATCTTGTTTCCTACGAGCTTGAGAGAAACCATAGGACATAAATTCTGATAATACTTGTATGGTCACTTGTATGGTGTACATTCTGAGCTTTCTGCCAACTGGACTACCTTCTGAGCGCCAACATAGAAAAAAATCTCACGAAATCTGGGCGGTAATACTATTGTTTTTTACTCTAGCTTACACAGGAGCTTCCTAAGGTTTTATTTCAACTTATGAGCCCAAAAGCGATTTCCTAAACGTCATCTTCCATTACTAGGATGTATGTAAATCCCATGGCTTTCACATAAATGATCTCCTCACCTGGCCGGTTGGTGGCTGCCATAATGAACACCTCCTGCCGTGCTTCGAGACCGTCCATCTCGGTAAGTAGCTGATTCACCACCCGGACACTTGCCCCCGTCTAAAAATCAATAAAGACAGCTCCATCAGTTCCCAACAAAAGAAAAAACACACCACGTTTTTTCATACAAAACAACGATTTGCTAATTGGAATGAAAACTCTGGTCAAGAGGTAACGGTGATTATTTTCTGAGAGGCGCTGTGCAAAACACATTCTCATCAGGAACTCCCCCGAGTCCTGGTGTCCCGTCTTCCAGAAGGAGGAAGCTGAGGCTCAGAGAGATCACCTGTCCAGGCCTCTCAGCTAGACACGGGCAGGCCTGGCTGACCTGAGTCTCCTGCCTCCGAGTTATTCAAAGACCTGCTGGCCGCAGTGGATTTCCCGTGGGTCAAGTGTAGACTCAGCGCAGAGAGATCCCCTAGGATGTGAGATGCTCCTGATCTTTGGGCTGGGGCACGGAGGCTTTTCCTCTTTTCCTGGAAGCCCACAGTACAAAGCAGAGCTACCCTGGGGCAACATCCAAGAGAAAGGACGGGGGAGGTGGTGGACAGACGGGTAACTCACTCGGACACAGAACTGTTCTAAATGCACAATGGAGGAGACAAGAGAAGTGGGGTGTCTGTGTGTGTGTCTCTATGTATCTGTCTCTGTCTGTGTGTCTCTGTATGTGCGTCTGTGGGTCTCTGGGCGTCTGTCATGACCACCCTTCTTCAATAGAAAGTCCACGGGCAGAGGTGGTCATGAGTTTACCTGAGGATTTCTCCAGAAAGCAGCTGGCACACGTCACCACTCCTGGGAGACGCAACACCAACAAATCAGAGGATGAAGATAATTATAATCCAGACTCAAAACAATACAGCAACACATGGGATTTAGAACGTCACAGCGGCCAGGATGACCAGGGAAGGGCCTCTGCCCTGGCCACCGACGTCACCGTGAGAGACAAGACTGTGGAGGGATTTTCTGGGATGCTAGTGAGGACTCCTGGATGAGGAAACAATCTTGCTATGACATGGGTCATACGGACATGAGTTAAGTTTTGTTCTTGCGACTCTGGAAGGCTTCTGGAGATTGTGAGCAAAATGAGGCATTTAATAACTGTTTTATAACCTTCCGGGCACGCGCAGAACAACTATGTGAAGAAAAATCACAAAAGAAATAAAATCACCTCCTTAGTCATCTCGCCATGAATGTCCTTATCAGAGAGTCTCTGCTACCTGTTTCAGAAAGGCCGTCTGTTCCTTACGGGAGGCTTTGTTCCGCTGTGGACTCGGAGACAAGCGTCCCTGTGGTAACAGCACTCCAGCCACTCACCGCACCGGAATTCCTACCAACTGTGACTCAGCACAGTGACGCAGGGGTGTCCGGTGCAGACAAGGAGCACGGCGGAGTCTTAAAGCCCGGCCCTATTTCAAAGGGATCTTAAATTACACTTTCTCCTGTCTCCAGAAACCATGTGTCAGAAGAGAGTCACGATCACGAGGTGGGCTCTTCGAAGCCACGTCATTCCCGTTCCCGACTGCTCGCCGGCATGACCCAGACCAGTGCAACCAAAATCATGTAGACAGAAATGGAAGCAGAGGCCAAGAAAAACCAACTGTCACCCCCAGGGCCTCATTTCGAATTACTAGGTTTCTTCACTGCAAGAATCGCAGTGCTCTTGGGGAACGACTTTGTCAGAACTCACAAAAGGTTTATTAGGGCACTTACACCTACCTCCCGGTCTGACCTTCGAGGGCACAGGGCGTCCACTTCGTCAAAGAAGATGACACAGGGTGCAGAGCTCCTGGCTCGCTGGAACACCTGGCGGACTGCGCGCTCGCTCTCACCGACATACTGACACAGCAGAAACAACACAGAGACGGGTCAGCCCTGGGGTTGCGGTCAAATCTCGGTAAAACTAGTTCTAAACAACAGGTAGGTATCAGAGTCCAAAAAGCATTCGGTTGAACCACATGCAACTGCTGATAGGCACCCATTTTTGATGCATAAAAACAGCCAACGTGTGGCTCAATGTAATAAAATCAGCTATTATTGGTGCTTATACATTTCCTTGTTTGCCAAATGAATATAAGGTCTCCTCCAAGTCAAAAATAATCCCATAATCCTACTGTGTTTTAGAACCGATCTCCTAAGCTTGATCACGTAAGACACCCAGCTGTAACTCTCGGGACTTCAGCTGTGTTGTAACTGCTGTCTGCCGCTCTGCCGTGTTTTCCACACGGTCATGCTGCCGTCATACACTATCAGAGGAGGCAGGCGAGCCAGCGAGGCCTCCACAGGCTCCTCCGTATGACATACTGTACGTTAAAGTCTAAATCAAGGGCGCCTGGCTGGCTCCATCAGAGAAGCATGCGACTCTCGAGTTCGGGGCCATGAGTTTGAGCCCTGCGTTGGGTGTAGAGATGACTTAAATAAATAAAAACTTAAAAAAAAAAAACAACCCAAAATCAAAACATACAACAGTAAGATCAGTCAAGAAATACAGCAATTCACAGGCAGCTATAACATTAGAAAGTCACATGTGAGAATATGTTCTCACTGTTGGCAAAGCGCAAAAAATTGTTCTTGTAAAATTTCGAACTGGTTAACTAAGAAAAAGCAGGTTTTTTCATAATACAACAGCTGAATCAGACAGAATCTGAAAACTCCAAGTATCTCCTGTGCTGTTTTATGGTAAAGTCACACAGGCATGAGGCGCACCATGGACGACAGTGACGAAAGTGTAAGTTTCCCGTACTTCTGCTCATTGTGCTTCTCATGTCTGCACTGCTTCCCAGCCTGCCCTCAGTTCTCCCAACTGTCTGCCGACTCCTCTCCTTCACGGCATCTCTGCTACTGTAACCTGCAGCTTGTGCACCTTCGCCGTGTCATAACGGGAAGTCCTCGGAAGGACGCGGCACTCGCACATTCATCTCCGTCATCACACCGTGCACTCTGCACAAATACAGTAGACTGGTTCGGGTTCCTAAAGAATCTAAGTCAGAACAAGTTCTACCTGGAATGCTGAACCAACATCATCAGACATTTACAAGAAGAGCTAGCCGTGAGTTGTCAGAGGTAAAGTCTCCCACAGGGACAGGCGGGAACAGTCAACATGGCACGAGGACTGTGGACTTGGTAAACCACAATGACCAAGAAAAGGAAAACTTAATTTAGAGAAAGGTAAACCTCAAGTTTCAAAAGGACCCATTAAAAGGTCAGTTAATCTTAACAAAGGCAACACTGATTAAAAATAAACAAACAAAAGAAAACCCCACTATGTTGGCCTTTAAGAAATATTTCAAAAAAGACTATACCTATCATTTCTAATTCTGTATTTAAGTTTTATTTATTCATTTGAGACACAGAGATACAGAGAGAGAGCATGAGCAGAGGGAGGAGCAGAGGGAGAGGGAGAAGCAGACTCCCCACTGAGCAGGGAGCCCGATGCAGGACTTGATTCCAGGACCCTGAGATCATGACCTGAGCCAAAAGCGGACACTTAACCATCTGAGCCACCCAGGCGCCCCTGCCATTCAGTTTTGAACCTTGATAATCTAGATTTGCAAACACAATTACTGAAAATACTCTCCCTAAAGTCACTAACGACCTTTTAGTAGTTGCCAAACCCAAGGTCCTACTTTCAGTTCCTGGTACTCGGTCTGGTTACACTGACAAGGTTGAAGAAGTTAGCCGTCCCGCCCCGCACCCCCCCCCCCAAGGTTTTCAGCCTCAGAAAGTCCTGGGCCTCCTCCCCCTTCAGGAGACCAGCCTGCTTTGCCAACTTTTCCTTCCTTGCCCCAGAGCCATCAGGGGCCCCACTCAATGCACCCCCTAGTAGACCCGGCCCGTTCCCAGGGTTTCAGGTGCCACCCCAAATCTCAGCGCTCCAGACTCACATCCGTGCATCTGCTGGACATCTCCAGACCCCCTGAGTCTGAAATTCCCCAAATCAAATGCATTTTCTAACCCCGAGAGGTCAATCTTCCTCAACAGACCACCTCATCTCTGCCCCAGTCATGCTGGACTCTGCCGCAGACCTCTTCCCACACCTCTCCCTAGAGAACAGGTGAGACCACCATGAGATGACCAGTCACACTTCTCAGATCTGACACCACGGCGCTGGTGAGGCCGTGGGGACCCCCAATCACAGCCGGGGGACGTGTAACTCAGCAACAACCACCTTGGGAAAAAAGCTGGCAAAACTATTTTTGGGGAAAAGTGCACACACTGTAGAAGAGACAGCAATTGTCTTCATGTACACACCCTTGGGAAATAGCTCCAAATGTATGTATATATGTGTATATAAAGTTCGACCTAAACATCCATCAAGAAAGCAGCTCATTTTTTTGTAAAATGTGGTTATATCCATTCGGTGGAATACCACACAGAAGACTAACAACCTCGAGGGAAACATACCAACCAAAATAAAATCTGCGATAGAATGATTCAGAAGAATTACTTATTAGGTCACTCAGATATATATGGTCTTCACCCACAGTTTCTGAGAACCCTCAGGGCCACGAAAGTAAAAGGAGGTGTTGCTCATCAAGGTGAATTTGGACCCCACCCGAGGGCAGGGCTGCTGCCAGGAGGACGTGTGGTCAGAGGAATGGAATTTTCAGTCCTCCTCACCCCCCACCTCCTGGTACAGGACGGTGCTGGAGACTGAATCAGCCAAAGGTCAGTGACTCAGCCGATTATGGCTATGTAATCACACCTCCACAAAAAACCAAGACGACAGTTTTTCAGTCCTTCTATACCAGGTAAGCAGTTTGCCACCCCATACCCCAGAGCCAGGCCCCAAGCTCCAAAGACTCCTGTTTGGGACTTTGCCCCATGTACCTCTTCATTTGGAGGTAGATTCTTATCCTTTATCATATCCTTCGATAAACACAAGTGTTTTCCTGAGTTCTGGAGCTGCTCTAGTAAATTAGCAAAAGAAGGAGGAGGCTGTTGGAACTTCCAATCTGGTGACAGCCTGGGGCCTGGGCCTGGTATCTGCAGTGGAGGATGGGGGACCCCGCTGTAGGACTGAGCCCCTAGCCTGTGGAGTCCGATGCTGTGTCCTGGCCGACTGTGCCAGAATGGAGTTGACCTGAGTCGAGTTCTTAGACCCCCTGCCGGTGTCTGAGATTGCTCGATGTTTTGGGGGGGGGGGTGATCCCTTCCCCCCCGGAACTGGGTCCGGGAACTCTAAAATAATTATAATGTTCAACAAAAATAACAATAAAATCAAGTTACAAAAGAACACGTACCACTTACATAAAGTGTGTTTTTTTTGTTTTTGCTTTACTGTTTATGAAAGCGTTCCAAACACGTAACAAAAGTAGGCATAAGAGTATACTGAACCCCAAACATGCCCATCACCCAGCCTCAATCATCATCTGCTCAATTCCTGACCAACCTTCACCTAACAGATGCTCCGCTTTTCATTCTTGTCATTTTGAAGGAGAGCCCAGACATCGTATTTTATTTGTAAATATTTCCCTATCTCTAACGAAAAACAATGGTTTCTGACAACGACATCATCACACTTAAAACTGGTTTTCCTTTTGTTTTTTCAGTTTTAATTCCAGTGCTGTGAACACACAGTGTAGTATTAGTTTCGGGAATACACACGGTGATGCACACCTCCCCGCCTTACTCAGTGCTCATTAGGACAAGTGCACTCCGCATCCCCGCACCGAGTTCACCCTTCCCTTAGAAGTTATTTTCTTAACATCAAATATCCACTCAGTGTTCAAATTTCCAATTGCCCCCTAAACAATGATGAGACGTGTACAACAATACTGTGTGTTGCTGAGGGATAAATACACAAAGTAAATGTAGAAAGTACACGGAATCAATGAACAGCAAATTCAGGATTATGGTAAATTCTCCGGGAGAGAGAACTGGGTCATGGTTAGGGAAGGTCTGCAGGGGCGTCGAACATCTTGGTTTTGTGTATTTTTTAAAGCTGGGTGACAGATACAGAGGATTCATTCCATTACTCTTCATAACTTTTTCTGTGCTTGGGATATTTCATAATAAAGTTAACAAAACGTTACACGCTTGCTTTACGGCCTCCTGGGTCTCCGCGATTCTGGAGAGGACACCCCAGCTCTCGCGTGGAGGACGGCCCTTCACTGTCCCGCGGGACCTTCTTTTCCAGCCTCATCCCTGATCAATCCTCTCCCTCCAAGGATCACTTCTAACACCTCCTCTGCCAGAGTGCTGAAATGAAGTACAAAAGAAGTACACACATAGAAAGCCCACAGGAGGGGCGCCTGGGGGGCTCAAGTCGTTGGGTGTCTGCCTTTGGCTCAGCTCATGATCCCAGGGTCCTGGGATGGAGCCCCGCATCGGGCTCCCTGCTCGGCGGGAAGCCTGCTTCTCCCTCTCCCACTCCCCCTGCTTGTGTTCCCTCTCTTGCTGTGTCTCTCTCTGTCAAATAAATAAGTAAAATCTTAAGGAAAAAAAAAGCCCACAGGAAATGCCTAAATATGAATCCTTACTTCAGGAGGAAAGTATCACACAGAATAGGAAACACATAAAAACTGGTAGGGGGGATAAATTTAAAAAGCCTTTTATTTAATTTTTTTTAAGATTTTAAGTAATCTCTATACCCAAGTGGGGCTCGAACTCATAACCCCGAGATCAGGAGTTGCACGCTCCACTGACTGAGCCAGCCGGGCACCCCTAAAAGACCTTTTAAAACAAATGATAAGGAGCACCTGGGTGGCTCAGTTGTTGGGCGTCTGCCTTCGGCTCAGGTCATGATTCCGGGGTCCTGGGATCGAGCCCCGAGTCAGGCTCCCTGCTCGGCGGGAAGCCTGCTTCTCCCTCTCCCACTCCCCCTGCTTGTGTTCCTTCTCTCACTGTGTCTCTCTATGTCAAATAAATAAATAAAATCTTAAAAAAAAAAAAACAACGATAATACTTTCACTTCTTCGTTTGAATCACATGACAGAACGGCATTTTTACTTCTCACAGGGATGAAGAGATAAGAAGATATTCAAAATCTCTTAAATTTGAGACACTATATAAACTCCTAATTACAGAAAGAAGTTACTACATAAGATGGTAGTATTTTTCCCCCGAAGTACTTTTATTTATTAAAACTTAAGTCATTTGGGGGGGCACCTTGGTGGCTCAGTCGATTGAGCGTCCAACTCCTGATCTTGGCTCAGGTCATGAACTCGGGGTCATGAGTTCAAGCCCTGTGTTGGGCTCCGTGCTGGGTGTGGAGCCTGCTTTAAAGAAAAAAACAACTCGAGTTGTTTTCGCCACAGGACACGAGGGCAAGGCAAGCAGAGAAGGAGTCACGTAACCGAGACTCAAACCTCAGCTCTCCTCCCCCAGCCCTCGGACTTTGGCCAAGATGCGTGCCGCCTGCAGACTTCAGTTTCCTTGTTTGGAAATCAGGATTCAGAGGAAACAATAATTCGTGTCTCACAGGGTTGTTGAAGAAGAATGCAGGTGACCCTTGAACAACAGACGGGGTTAGGGGCACAGACCCCCCTCCCCACCACCATTGAAAATCTACGTGTAACATCTGACTCCCCCAAAACCTAACCACTAAGAGCCTGCTGTTGACCTTCAGAAGCCTTACCGACAACATAAACAGTCAACTGACACCTACTTTGTATGTCCTGTGTATCACACACTGAATTCTTACAAGAAAGTTATTAGCAGGAGAGAAGAAAATATGATTAAGGAAATCGTAAGGAAAATACACTGCTAGGACCGTATTTACTGAAAAGTCTCTGCATGTAAGTGAGCCTGTGCAGCTCAAACCCAGGCCGCTCAAGGGCCGACCACGTGTGTACAGCGTGTGACGGACACTCAGCACAGAGCACACACTTCAAATGTTATTTCCATTTCGCAGGTGGGAACACGGAGGCTCAGAGCTGAGGAGACTTACTAAGGAGAGCAGCTACACACACTCGGTACCGCCTGCAGCGGAGATTCTACCAAAATGCCGCGTCCGTAAGTGGAGAGGCCGCAAGTCTCCTAAGCTATACTCATGGCTGATGCCACAGCGACTTACCATGTTGAGCAATTCGGGGCCCTTGACAGATATAAAGTTCAGTCCGGATTCATTTGCAACAGCCTAGGGAAAGGAAACCAAAGGACACAAGTCAGACAAATATAGACTAAAGTAACAGTAAATCGTGACAGCGCAGGGGCTTTTGCAGTTTATGCTGTTCCCCTTCTCTTACAGCTGTGTTTTCCTTCTTAGACGCGCAGCTCACATATGGGAAAAGGAGAAATGGGTTAAACAAAAAAAAATCAATGGAAGGTTCACCTACAACCTTCTAAGAACCACTCAGACTAGAAATCAGATGGAGATGACACAAACATCTATGTCAGCGTTTTGTTTCTGTAAACTCGCTCACATACATACATTTGCACATTCGTAGCTCTAGCTTGGAATTCCAGTGAAACCATAATCTCTGCATCCAACACGCCTTGCCCAGTGAAAGCAATCATTTGCTCATGACCTCAAATTCAAAAACATCAGTATCAGCCTTGGCCAAGGGTCATTGTTTCCAGATTATTTTTAATAACAATTAAACCTCATGGCTCAAAGCCAAAGAGAAGCACGAAGGAGACACATGCGGTTATAAGTGTGGAAGAATCTGACAAAGATCATCTGAAGGTCACCTGGATGCAGAGATGAAACCTGAGCGAAATCACCCAGAGCTTCACAAGGACGAGGGAAGGGAGTTCCTCCCTCTCCTCCCCTTGGAGCCTGACCTCGGAGCTCCAGATCTACACCCAACATACTGCTCGGCATCTCCCTCCTGATCGGACACGCATCTCAAATCCGTCATTACCAGAGCGGCACACCTGGATCTGTCCCAACTCCCTCCACACCCCACACTTCCAATTCCAACAGCTTTTAGCCCCAAACCGCGGTGTCCCCTTGACCCTCTGTCTTGTGACATCATCCAATCTGCCCGAAAGTCCTGTTAGCTCTGATGTCAAAATGCAGGAGTCCACCACTCTCTGCTTCTCCACCACACACCCCCTCATGCAGACAGCCTCATCATCTGCCTGGATATGCAAAGAAACCAAACCAAACCGAAAAGACCCTGACTGGTTTCCTCTCCCTCTTGCTTTCCTCTGACCCATTCTCACACTGCACCTCGCACGCTTCTAAAAACGTCAATCGTTATCATTTCCCGAGGATTCGCATTCATCTTTGAGTACGACGTGAAGTATGCACCACAGCTCACAAGCCTGCAGTCTGGGACAGGACAGCTTCTTCATGGTCCAGACACTGGCTTTCTCTGGATCTCAAGCTCAATCAAGCCCTTCCCCACATCAGGGATTTTGCCACTGCCGTTCCCTCTGCCTGGAAGAGCCTTCCCCTTCTGTCCCTGGTGCCTCCTGTGGCCAGCCGGTCCCTTAGGACACAGCCAACTGTCAGCATCCCCGAACATCACTACCTCAAACAGTCACCTCCCACCCAATCATTCACCACAATCTGCTTATTTCCAGCCTCACGTAGCTGAGCCTCCAGTGTTACCGTAGGACTCGTTTCCTGCCTGTCTCTCCGGCCAGACCGTAAATACCACCAGAGGAGGTGCCTGGTTCACCTCCAACAGCTGCCGGCACAGGGTAAGGAAGTCACAGGAACGCACGCGAGCTCTGCCACGGAGGGAGCGCTCGGCGGTCTCTGTCCTAGCTTTCACTCAGCACAACACGGAAAGGGGAGTCAGGGAGCGCATCTAATGAAGGCTGACGCACCCACATCAGGTTTTCAGCTTCCACCCATCAGATTCCCAAGATTTAACCCACTAACACCCCCAAGAGCTCCTGAAGTTGTTGGAAATCTTGTGTCCTCGGTGAAGTGCAGTGAGCACAATTCACTTTTTCCTTCGTGGACATCAGCCTGAGCCTCCTGCACATGGTCAGGGGCTGTCTGCTTCGGGCCAGAGCCCCAGGCACTCACTGACCTTACTCCTCTCTCTGCAGTTTCCTCGTCAGTCATCAACGTGCAGGGTGCCGGCTCCGGCTACCACATGCCTTGACCCCACACTACTCGCACACTTCCCATGTGCCAGGGTTCAGAAAAACGTCATCTTACTGTGATCGTTGAGTAAACAAAACCACCAAGGTTAGCCCAAATCGTCATTTTATGGCCCAGTCTAGGTGCCGGGCTCTGACCCGCAAGTGGCTCCACGACCTTCCTCCAGTAACACTTGCTTCTGCCATCTAAGGACATTTTCCACCATTTCAAGATTTTCAGGCACATACCTCCTGGAGCATCTGAAGAAAGTGGTGAACCCTCTCCCAGCAAAAAGTACACAGCCGCACAAACACCGCCTGGGCTCCTGGGCCCAGTGAGCCTGAAGGCCACCCATGGCATGCTCGGTAAGATTCCCCACTCCACATGGGCAGGGGCCGGAACGCGGGCGCACACACAGGTATCAAGCTGTTGGCAGTCGGGGGAGGCAAGAGCAGGGGGAAGAGGAAAACCTGGTCGATGGATTTCAAATAACCCAAGCTGTCTCCCTTCTGCCGCGGAAAGGCTACTCAAAGGCAGATGTAACTAATTAAAAACAAACCAACGTGACAAGGCACCCAGGCCGGAGTCCTGCATCCGCCTGCTGAATTTACACGTTCACAGGCATGACCCTCCTTCTGGCTCTATCCTTCCAGAACTGCTGCCCTCTCCGTGGCGCCCTCTGCCCCCCCGTGGCTCCCACACTCCGGCAGAGCCAGGCCCTAGAAGAGTGCCAGAAGCACGGAGCAAGGAAATGTAGTCGTATCAGTAAGTTTGGAAAACTTCAAGTGTGTTATTTGACACGTGGATATTTGATATTTACTGTGGCTACCGGATATTTACTGAGCAGTCACAAATTCTGTGGACCCTGTGGCACTTACTAAAAGTGCTATTAATTTTCATTTCCTATTTACAAGTAATTCAAATACTTTAAAAAGCTGATGAGGGCTAAGTAAATTATAGATGAAACATTATCCAGACATTAAAAATGACAGCCAACATACCTTACAGATAAGGAAAAGGAGTCTAATATGTATGATTCCAAAGGAAAAAAAACCACAGACTGAGAAATTTGCCCACATAAATATGAAAAAAAAAAAAAAACACAAAAAAGCCATGTGTCAAAAATATGAAGTCAAAAGTGTCAAACTGATAACATTTACAAATATGACAGATTTTATTATATGAAGAATGATTATATAATTACACACATATCAATGGAAAAACAGGCAAAGGATATGAACAAACAGTTCATTAAGAAAAATAGCCAATAAATACATAGTTTGACAAGCCCACTGGTAATTTTTAAAATGTGAATTAAAAAGTATCAGATACCATTTTTGCCTCCCCAACCATCAAAGATTAAAATCAGCATTATCAGCTCTTGCTAACGCAGGGTGTGGGGGACGATACGCTGATAGGGTTGAATCTGTACAAACCACCTGGAAGGCACTTCGGTGATGGAGCAGATGTAATCTGGTAATGGGTAACTTTGATCAAGTGGTAATGGGTCAAAAGGTTTAAAAACATGCATTCCTTTTATTGAAAATTTATTTAGGAATTCATTCTAATCAAATGATCAGCTGAGGTACCAAAAATGTAAGTACAGGACTATTCAAGGTAGTGTTTCAATGGGGGATCATTTCTGTAAGTTACAGAATATCTTTATGTCAGAATACTACACAGATGCTAAAAATATGGAGGTGTATATATGTTGACACGTTCAAGAAATACTGCTCTGTGGGGAAAGCATCATTAAAGACCTTGTATTTGTCAAAACATGTGCATCGGGACAGGCGAGTATGGAGAACGTCTGGAAGGACTGACCATGGAACAAAGCGGCGGTTAGCTGTGGTGAGAGGATTATAAGTAGTGCGACCCCTCCTCTGGCTTCTCTGTATTTTCTATTGCAAGAAAACAATTCTGTGAAACAATTGTTAGGGACGTAGAGGAAAACATTTAAGTTATAAATGATAACTACAGCGATGCAGGAAAGAAGGTCAGCTACAAACCACAAGTACACAACGGTGCTCGCTAAAAAGCCAGACAACAGAAAACACGGTAAATGCTGTGTTAAAATCAATGGGGTGATGGCTGATGCACAAATTTTTTCTTTTGCAAATTTCCAATGATGTACTTTTTGTAATTAAAATAAAAGTGGGAAACCTTTCCGAAGAAATGGTCAGTCTTGCTAGAATGAGCCTGTGACAGAGATTATATAAAACCCGCTCACTGTAAGAGGCTGCAACCTGAGGGTTCAACTCCTACTCTCCTCCCCGACAGCAAGAAAGAAAACAGGGGCAGCTGTGTGCACACTGTACCTTTGCCAGCAGCGTTTTCCCACAGCCGGGGGGGCCAGCCAGGAGGACCCCAGCGGGAGTCACCAATCCAAGAGCTCTGAACTGATCGGGGTTGCGCACCGGTGCCTGTGAACAAGGCCCACGTCAGTCGTGACAAATGTCCACTCTGTACTGCGTGTCTGAATGACCTCGATGCATGCTGCCGACACAGGTGATAAATACGGGACTCCCTGCTCTAGAGGAAATCACTTAAACATAAGTTCTGAAAACGTTTTAAACATTAGGATACAATACTTCAGCATCTTAAAATCATGGGTTTTTTTTAAGTTACCTAAATTCCCAGGTTATAAAGCTTTCAGGCAGGGCCGTGCCGTGAGGCTCAGAAGCAGGAGTGCCCTGCGTGGTCAGGGGACACAGACACATGCTGTACCCCTGCTCTTCGCTTTTAGCAGCCCCACACCTCAAAGCAGATCATCCTTCATTAACGAACCACAGAATGCTCAGGAAGGTAGAAAAGTAAGCATGATGAAAATTAATCTGAAGTTTCATGGGCACTAAACCGCTCTGACCCTTAGAGGGTGAGAGAGTTGAGAAAATATTTCTCAGTCAGCTCTTGGTTGAAAGCTACATTTTTTTTCGTTCACTGCCAAGAATTCAAGCACAACCATGAGAGTAAATCTAAAACAGATGTCAGAAGAATGAGAAACTGCTGGATGCTTAATTAGAATCTAACAGGACCCACGGAAGAAAGCTACAGCCAGCCCATTTAGACACGCCGCCTCATGCACATGCCGGGCGCCCAGTGGCAGACACACCTACCAGTATCGCCATGGTGAGCTCCTCCCGGATATCTTCCAGGGCGCCGATATCTGCCCAGGTCACATTGGGGACGGTGACAAAGCCTTCCCTTTTGGCAGAGGGCTGGACGGAGGCCAGGGCAGCAGTGAAATCACCCCATTCGATGCACAGCCCCCGCAGCTGCTCCTCGGACAGGGGCTCGTGGCTCCTCAGCAGCTCCAGCAGCCGCTGTAACTCCTCCTGACAGGAAGCGATTGAGGGGGGAGATGAAGAAACGTGAAGTCTGTTGACAAAGTTATTTCGTACCTTTAAAAACTGCTACTGCGGTATTTCTTTCAGCTATAACGAGCCAAAAGGGGCAGGTCCCCTGACTGGAATGGAACGCAGGAGGATGGCCAGGGGCCACCAGCAGCTGATCGTGTTCAGGTCCACAACCACCAATTCCCACGTTTCATTTATAAGGAATTGAACAGTAGCTGAACTCTGATGGAATTAAACCGAAGTTACGCCGGTGGGAGCATCATTCACAGCACGGCTCCCCAGGGGCTTGTCCCCCACACAGAGAGCAGGCCGGCATCCTAGGACTACACTGAACCTTGAGCTTCAAAGGCAGATTTCTTGCTTTGTAAAGAATTTTATGAAAGGACGGGTGAACACTGAGTAATTCAATTCATAAAATCCCAACTTACGTACAGCATTATATAAGGACTAAGATTATTGTGAATTTTAACAGATATAGTAGTGGTTCCAAATGAGTAAGGAGGGAAAAGACATCTGAAACCACAGACCGAGATGCCCGCTCTGGAGAGCAGAGGCCGCGTGGCTCGGGCAGGCCACGGCCTCTTACGCTTAACCCCTCTGATCACAAGCCGCGTGAAGCCCCCGTGCAAACCATCAAGTGCTACACAAATGTTGTGCTGAGCTTCACGACTCACACAGCTCGCGGCTGCCGCGCGGACCGTGCTCTGAGCCGCGTGCAGCGAGCTCACCATGGACTGCGCCGGTGCCCGTGACCAGACGGTAACCAGGAAACAGGACCGAGTGCCCAGTGCTCTTACAGCAGCGGGCGAGCTCTCTCTGGCCAGGCCTGCAGGGTAAACACTGTAGGCTTTGTGGGACTCCCGTATGAACTGAGAAGCGTGACAGCAGGGAGGCGATGTGTAAATGCAGCTGTGTCCCTCCGTAACTTCGGTGTCCATGACAGGCAGCAGGCGAGCAGCCCACGGCTCGCCAACCCCTGCCTCCACAATTTCATAATCCATGCTGTAAAAGGAATTTACTCAGGATCAGCTGAAAAAGTAAAACAACTTGTACTTTCGAAAACACAGCCATTCTGGGTGTGACTGATCATCACACCGCGGATAAAATGCCGATAAAACCAAAAATCATACACCTCAACTCCACCGACACCTGCTACATGGCCAACGTCAGGACTGGTGAAGGTACCTGCACAGAAAGCGCCAGTGTCCCAGGAGCGGGCTCGGCGCCTATCCGGTCTTCCCGGCCTCGTCCAGACAGCAAACCCGCACTCGCGGGATCCGGGGACAGGTGCTCCTGCAGCACCATCAGGACCCTGCTGACCGTACCCATGGCTGCCTCTTGGCACAGCGCCATCAGGTCCGCACCAACGAAGCCTGGCGTCAGGTGTGCTAAGTGACGGAAAGGGAAACTCTCCGGGAGTCTAAGTTTTCTGCACAAAGTTCGAAGTATTCTGTAGGAAAGACAAGGGCAAAAAAATTCAGATTATTGACCCACTAGTCAAAACAAGTTACTGTTTATTTGAGGTAAATTCCACTTTGAGAGTAGATTAAATGGACATCTGCCAGAAATAAAAGCCACCAGACTCAAGTAAACCATCAGTTCTATCCATCACAGAAAGCCAGGTTGATACACACCTTAACACCCAGTTTCACGTTAGGACAGTTACTTCTCCAACTTCACCGTACTGCACGTGTGAGAAAGCTCGCTCACCTGAAGTGGCACCAGGTAGGGCCAGGGAAACGTGGGCCTCCAGGTAATGACCATCAAAGGAGGACCTCAGACAATTTGCGGTAAGAGCTCGTGAAGAAACTCACAAGCCGTACAGACAATCAGCACGGGAGCTCAGAAGCCGGCTTGGCCGCTCGCCAGCCTGGGCCCATCACTGCCCTGCGCACTTGGGTTTGGTCGCTTGTTAGCTATGAATTATAGTAGCGCTCACTCGCAGGGGTGTCGGCATGAGCACAGCTAAACCCCCAGAACAGTGGCTGAGCTCCGGTGAGCACCCAAGTGTCAGTTACTACGATTCACATACTGTGATGTTACCGATGAACTTGGACAGGGAAATAGTCTTGAATTTCCAAAGTTGTAGGGCAGAGGAGTATTTTCAAATGTCAAGCCGATGGAGAATAAGTCCCAGAAAAGTCACTTGAGATCATGTAAGTGAACAGAAAAGCAGCAGATAAACATTACTGACCAATGAAAAATCACTCACTCAGACACTCTACACAACAGAAAGCAAAAAAACGTTCCAGCGTAAAACCATTTTCACATGAAAACTAAGATATTCAGAACGTTAGGAGAAATAGCTAACATAAATAAGTATCCTTTTCTCAGTTACAACTTCTATTTCTGAAAATATGTGGATATTTCCAGTCACCTTGGAAACTCCAAAGGAGGGGAAATTACCCAGGAAGAGATTTCCAGTTTCAAGATGGCAGAGTGACTGTTGCAGAAACACTTCCTCTGCCCAGAAAAATAACAAGAATCGGAAGCACGAAATCCATAGTCCATGGAACCAGGAGGCGTCTGGACTCTTGCCATCCCGAGCCCAGCCCGTTCTGGAAGGGAGCCACAGGAACGGGCAACAAGAGCATCAGTCTTTATTTGTATGAGGTCCTTCAAAAGCCGTCACCACTGGTCTTTGGCTCCAGGCTCCAGCGCAGCTCCATGTAGAGAGAGCTATTTACGCTGCTAGGACACTCAGGGGACGGGTGTTCGGAGGGTTCTGATGCTTGCTTACACGTCTTACTACCTAAGAAGAGAAAGGCCCTCCGACACGGGTCTCTCTGTGTCAGCTCTAGCTGATGCCCCAAAAATCCCCTAGAAAAGATTCAAACAGTAGGGGTTCCCAGAATAAATGATGCAGGTTTAATGCTGTATTTGACTATAAATAGGATGAATTTTAACTCATCTTTAAAAAATACACCTTTTATTTTGGAAGTTTTAGATTTACAGAATTATTGCAAAGACAGTACAGAGTTCCATATACCCCACACCCGTCTCCTACTACTATGGGCAATTCTGAGGATTACTGGCCCAGAATTTTGTAGAGGACCCCTCAATGGGATTAGTCTGATATTTTTATGGTGGTTAGACTAAGTTAACGTGTTTTCGGGAAGAAGAGCGCAGAGGCGGAGCATTGTTCGCGCCCCTCACCACAGGGACGTGAACCCCGACCAGCAGGCTGGACGCCATGTTTGGCAGGGTCTCTGCTGTGAGGTTGGTCCTTCCCGCTTCCACACTGTACTCTTTGGAAATAAGTCACTATGCCCAGCTCGCATTCGAGGAGTAGGGAGTTAGACTCCACTCCTTCAGGGAGGTGCATCCACATAAATCATCCAGAATTCTTCTGCACCAGAGACTTGCCTTACTTCTTTATTCAGTCATTTATTTATATCCGCACAGGCCAAGCAATGCTTGACTGCCCATACTCTCAAACCGCCATTTATGAAGAAACGAAGTGGATGATAAATGACGTAGGAGAGGGGACAAAGTCAGATTAACCTTCCTCGGAGAGGTGCACTAATGAGGAGGGAGGAGATTTGTCTGGTGAACCCCAAAGAGCGGGGACTGGAGGCACCCAAGTGCTGGGCGGCAGAAACGGGGGCCACAGAGGAGCCCCAAAACCAGCAAGTTCCGGACAGCCTGCATGAGAAGCACTAAGACCCCACATCCTCTGCACGCCCTCAGTCAGCAGGATCTCCGGAGTGCACTGCCTGCCAAGCCTGAAGCAGGAGAGGGGAGGTCCGGGTGCGCGGACGACCGCAAGCCCCTCCACCAGGAAACCGGGGTGTGCGATCCCGCACTCCTTCCCTGCCCGTGTCAGGAGTCCAGCAGCTACAGCAGCTAGACCTGCGGCCCACGGTGCTGTCTGCTTCTGAAAAACCTGAAGTGACTCAAGAAAAACATCTACGAAATGGACACATGGAGTTCTCTAGCTAAAATGTTAGCTGGTCGTCTGACTGCTTTATAGTGACACTCAGGCTTCAACAAACCCGCTCACACCGCAAATGTCCCATCGGCCACGGTCGGCCACTCGAGGAAAGCACCCACAGGAAATGATACTGCTGAATCCATCGTCAGGACTCCCAGCACAGCAGGCACTGTTGCTCAGACTGTGCCCATGATGCTCCTCACTGCCTCTCCCTGCGACACAAGGCACAGGACAGACCAGAACACACACGCATGCAGACGCGGAGGAAACAGAGAATATAAAGAAGTTGCAAGAGGGTTAGCAAATGAAAACAATACAGCAATTATGAATTCCAGAACAGTTAAAATGGTGAAAAAAAGGTCATATGATCCTGATACAGGACTTGGGTCAGCAGGGAACAATATTTATACAGAGGAGAAATGAAAATGCTAGATACGGATACCTGAGCTCGCCCCTCCTAATCAGGTGCTCCTCTTTGTACAACTCAGACCCCAGGGCCTCTATTTTCTTTCTTAAATTCTAAATCTCGGCTCCCTCCTTGCCTGAACCTAGACTGTTGAGCATTACTCTGGGAAAGAAACCCCAAGACCAGGCCTACTGGTGCCATTCTACACCCCAATCCTAAACACTGCCTGAAAATCCCGTTACCCTAGCTGGCTCATCTCAAATCATCCAAGAACATCATTTCAGACTTTCATCCTCCTTCAGCCTCTATCGGTCACGTGCCTGACTTTCATCAGACGATCTCATGGCTTGATTCATAGAGAAAATGCCGTTTTCCAAGTACCCCAGCAACTAGCCCCCTGGCCTGTGCCCCCTTCCCTCCGCTGCTGCTCCAACAGAAGCGCCCCGGCACCCCGGCCAGCACCCCCGGGTTCCCATTCCCCATTCCTCCCACTCCCTCCTTCCCACAGCATTCCAAGGCATTCTGGTTTCTCCTATCCTATCCCCCCCAGACACCCCAATATCCCCCTCGCACGGCCACTACCTCCCTCTCCCCCTTCGCAGCCAAACCTCCCTTCGGGGAATCGTGGAAGTCCGCTCGGTTACTCCTTCTCTTTCCACTCACTCAACCACTCGACCCACCGGGATGCTGCCCGATCAGTCCACTCACAGGGCTTTCGGCTCAGGTCACTGGGACCGCAAGGTGCTCCGATTCCAGCAAAGGTGCTCTGGCCCTGCCCTCCTGCGGGGAGCGCTCGCTTCCCTCGCTCCCATTACAAACATTCTCCTTTCCCCAGCACTCCGGCTCCCTCTGTCCCCTGAGCCTGCCCCAGGACCTCTGACCTCTGCTCCTCGTGCTCCGGCCAATCCGCTCAACTCTCAGAACTTCAGCTGCCTTCAATATGCTGATGATTCTCCAATTTTTACTTCCTCAGAGCTCCAGACTCATCCAATTGCCAAGTTGACATCTCTACTTGGACAGCCTGTAGGCACGTCTAGCTCAACTGCCCCGATCTGCTTCATCCTCCCTAAATCCTCTTCTAACACTGGCTTATCTCCAGGATTTCCTATCCCCTCAGAGAAAACCAGGAGCACAGATGCTTAAATCAGAAACCTGGGAATATTCCCTCCTGTTTAATCACAGCCCCCACCTTCACTCATTCCTTCTGCCAAGAAATGCACCTGACTGGCTCTACTTGATAAATGTCTGATTACTCCAGCTGTGCTCTCTCCATGCTCCCCACATTGGGCATCCCCCCAGCTGTGCCCTATCCACGCTCCCTCCACCAGGCACCCCCCAGCTGTGCCCTATCCACGTTCCCCC
>NW_022589781.1:1759794-1865508 GCF_004348235.1 Phoca vitulina | reverse complement strand
CCCCCTACCAGGCACCCCCCAGGCTGTGCCCTGTCCACGCTCCCCCCACCAGGGGCCCCCCAAGCTGTGCTCTATCCATGCTCCCCCCACCAGGCACCCCTCCGGCTGTGCCCTATCCACGCTCCCCCAACCAGGGGCCCCCCAAGCTGTGCCCTATCCACGCTCCCCCCACCAGACACCCCCCAAACTGTGCCCTATCCATGCTCCAGTTATCTCAACCTATACTCCCACCTCAAGCCCAGCACCACCTCATCTGGATATTACAACAGGCCCCTCCCTGGGCCACCAGAACCCATTCTTGGTCTTTTCATTCATTCTTCACACTGTAGCTATAGTGATTTTTTCAAAATAAAAAACCTGTTTCCATCACTGTCCTACTTAATTTAACTGCTTTCATTCTCTTCCACCACTCACAGAGAAGTCCAAGATCCTTACCAAGGGTATGTGAAGTGCCTTCTAGTGCCTTCTGCTTTCCCTGCCAGCCTTTCTACACCCTATCTCTTCTATAGCCACAGTGTTCTTCTCCAGGTCCCTGCACTCACCGAGCTCAGTCACCCCAGGGCCTTTGCACGTGCTAGTCCTACCTGGAATACTCTCATCATCATGTAATCTGCTCATTGCTATTATTCTTAAAGTCTCAGTTTCCTCGGAGAAGCCTTTAAAAACCCCCAGACCAGGTATGCTTTGCCTGATACATCCTCCCTCAGACCCTGTTTTTTCCTTTTTATACTCACCGTTCTCCTAATCATTTACACTAGTGACTGAAATGCCAGCCACTCTGCCTCCCTCCTTAGTACACAAAAGATGCTTAAATATTTCCTCAATTAATGAATAACCTTCTAAGAACTACAGATACAAACACTAACATACCTCAATTCTACTTATATGTTATCCCCATCTTAGAATTTAACACATTAGTACCTACATACGATAATATAACTACCTTGCTTTTGCACTCAGAACTAGACACAAGTATAAAAATAAGAAAACTGCATTCTGCCTTTGTCAAAGACTCAGTCAGAAATACTCTTTTTCTTGGGGCGCCTGGCTAGCTAAGTCGGTGGAGCATGTGACTCTTGATCTCAGGGTTGTGAGTCCGAGTCCCACGATGGGTGTAGAGATTGCTTAAAAATCATAAAATCTTGGGGCGCCTGGGTGGCTCAGTCGTTAAGCGTCTGCCTTCGGCTCGGGTCATGGTCCCAGGGTCCTGGGATCAAGCCCTGCATTGGGCTCCCTGCTCAGCGGGAAGCCTGCTTCTCCCTCTCCCACTCCCCCTGCTTGTGTTCCCTCTCTCACTGTGTCTCTGTCAAATAAACAAATAAAATCTAAAAAAAAAAAAAAATTTCGTAAAATCTTAGGAATGCCTGGGTGGTCAGTCAGGTGAGCGTCTGACTTGATTTCAGCTCGGGTCATGATCTCAGGGTCGTGGGCTCTCTCTCTCTCTCCGATAAATAAATAAAGATAGATAGATAAATCTTCAAATAATAATGATAAAATCTTAGAAAAAAAGGAAATACTCTTCCTTGGGAGGTACAATGGGTATGTAATAGATACTGAATGTTAATTTTGCAAGATGAAAGTGCAACATGACAAATTCTAGAAATTTGCTGCAAAGTGAATAAAGTTAATATTACTAAACCGTGCTCTTAAAAATAGTTAAGATATTAAGTTTTATGTGTTTTTTTACCAGAATAAAAATGGTACTTTTAAACACACTTCCTTAAAAAATTCTCACTCCTAATTCTATTCAAGAGCTATCCTCTTTCAGGATTTGAACCCCACTCTCCCCAGCCAGCCTTAAGCACAGAGACTCTCACACCCTCCAGTCTCTGATACAAGTCCTGTGTGGAGCGCCCGGCCTGCATGAAACACCACAGCACTGACTCTGAGTCTACAATGGAGTTTGGACAAACTGACAACGGCAGCCATAGTAACTGTAGATATCAGAAATGTCTGGATTCCAGTCAAGTGGACAAGGCAACTTTAGAGGAGGAAACGCTGACAAACTTCCTAACAGAGTAACCGGACTTAACATGACCACAAAGTGACACCGTGAGCTTCCTGACATGATGCTGAGGACAGCTCACCGCCTAGGCCGTATTCTTGCCAAAGCATCTAACCTGACTGTCACCAGGAGGCAACAATCAGGAGTGTTCAAATTTCACAGCACCTGGAAAACACCACCGTCATGAAAGCGCTTCCTCCCCAAAGAGGCAGGCTGAGGTTACAGGGTCACGTGGACTCAGCCAAAACTACACAAACAACTACACAGGGACATCCTGGGGGCAACTGGAAAATCAGAACAGACTGTACGTTGAAGTAGTACTATTGCATCAGTATTAAATTTCCTGGAATGGTGTGACATAGAATGACAGTCACGTTGGAGAAGGACTTACGGCTAAAGTGTCATCATGTCTTCAACCATCCTTCAAAGGGCTTGGCAAATAAAAAGGTACACACGCACACAAATAATTTTCTCCAGAGGCTGAAGAAAGTGTGGACAGCGCTAGCGAGGGGTAAATCCAGCTGAAGGGCTTACAGACACTAACCATACTACTCTTTTAACTTTTCTGTAGGCTTCAAATTTTTCAAAATACAACCACCAACAAAAGCCCTTAAGGACTCTGTCGATGAGGGACACTGGGCAGATGAACAGAGGTTTTATCCAACAGCAAAGATGGGCCCCGCTGTGTCTATGTCTCCATGTCATTTGGGCTCTGGACAAAACAAAGGCTTGAAGAAGAACACAGGCCTGACTTCTAGAACTCTTACTGGACCACATGCGTCCTGAAAGCAAGGACTCCTACTTCTCTGCGTTCGTCGTATCGCCCTCCACAGTGGTATGTGCACATGCCGTATGCTCAACACGTTTGCTGAATAAATATGAACCACGGAAATGTTAAATATCACTGTGCTACGGGTTTAAACATGAGTGGACGAACCTGAATGGCTGAGTGACTGTGCAAGACCACGCGTGTGGGAACACAATCAGCACGTGCTCGACTGTGGCCATGGCAATGGAGGAAGAAACTGGCTGACAATCCAAAGCTGAAGGACTTACGAGCCGGGAAGGAGGAAGGACAATGCCTTCTCCCCACCGCCGCTCCTACCCACGTGCCTAATGAGCACTTCTCTGTCCTGCATCCCCTGAGCCTCCCCCTCTCTGCAGCTCTCTCGCCAGCCCATGACTGTCTCCTCGCACTACACACCACTCTTCCTGAAAGCTGCTGGGGACCACAGATGCTGACACTGGCGTCACGAACCCTGAGCCAAAAGCCACCACGTATCCACTGAGCCGGGGTGGGCCAGCAGACCTCTCTGCTAGATTTCCGCTCCTCAGCCTCACCGGTGCCTCCCGGGTGGTCTTTGCTTACTGACATACTGGTGGAGCTTTCTTTGCTCTACGGACACTCGACCCCACCTACTAGGACAGGCTGGTCCTGCAACGAACACACACAGCTTTCAGCTCTCTGGCTGCCTTTTGTCGCGACACCTGTGTCTTAAGCAGGTTAACGCAACAGGTGAAAGTTCACTGTAACCTCCATGTGGGCCAGCGAGCACGGCTCGGCTCCATGGCTCCCCACGCTATCCCTCAGCTGATCAGCCGACTGAGTGACACCAGCCGTGGGTTCCAAACCAACGTTACTGGCACGAGAACAAAGAAAGAAACTACGTGGTACTTCTCAGCCCTCGTTTCCAAAGCATTCAGTTCAGATGACACAGCAACGCACAAACTTCATCTTTCAAGAGCGTACCTTTCCCTGGAGGCTTCGTCTGGGATCCCGAGGCATATCTCTCGGTCGAACCTTCCTGCACGTCTCAAAGCAGGGTCTAAGGCGTCCGGTCGGTTGGTGGCTCCAATGACGAGGACCCGGGCCGTCGTGGCCATGGTATTCAGATCTGGTAAGAAGCAGACACAGGGTGAGCGGTGACCAAGACACCAGGATGGCAGACAACGGTGCTTATGTAAGTCTTGTGAGTGGTTAGAGAGTAGTACATGTTTGGACGTCAATACACATAGAAAGCTAACATTTACTAATTACCCATTATGTGAAAGATGCGAGGAGAATAAATACACACTTTGTCCTCAAGCAGCTTGCAGTCTATTGAAAAACCCACCGAACAAATCTTGTGACGCATGGCGACGGGTATAAATAGAGCGTCATAGTGAGACAACAGAAGACAGCATGGATTCACAGGCACATTCAGGGAAAGCCTTGAAGGAGGAGTAGGATATTCATAAGCAGGTCCACGTTAATGAAGCTGTGTATGAACAGAGGCTGGGAGGGACAGCAGAGGCACACATGTGTGTGGCGAGCTCAGAGAGGGGGGCCGCCCAGCAGCGGGGAGTCTGGGAGAGAACGCGCAGTGCAGGTCTCCAAAGAGCCAAGGGGCATGGACATGGCGGGGGTGGGGGAGGTGTGCGCCTATAGTCTTCCATTGCTCTGGCGTCATCTAGAGACAGTTTTAGGAATGGCAGAATGCAGGGCCCACCAGGTCTCCTTCCAGAGTCTTCTTTCCACTGAGCCTGGGGGGGGGGGGGGGGGGGGCGGGGCAGCAGAGGTCTGACCTGAGGTCTGAGGTCACACTCCCCACAGGTAAAAGTAACAAGGTAGGAGGATGCTAATTCAGTACCTTAATGGCTGGGTCACGAGGAATCTTTAGAATATTCCTTAGCCCACAGGAGGCCAGGAAAGGTTTTTCTCAGATGTGTGTGTTGGAAAGACAATTCTAAAAGTAGAGAGGAACAGAGGGGAGCAGAGCTCAGTGTGATTTGACAGCAGCCATCAGGGGACAGAGGACACAAAAAGGCAGGAACGCGGGGAAGAAGCAGGAGAGGCCCAGCTGCAGGGCAAGGCTTCAGATGCAGCCCAAGGCATTAAATCATTCCCCGAGGAGGGTGTGAAGGGCGAGGGGAGGGGAGAGACCAAGAGCACTCAGGTCTGGACAAGCAGGGAGGTGACGCTGTGGAGAGCACGCAAACAGGAGGGCAGAGGGACAGAAAGGGGAAATGGGTCTGGCCCGGGCACACGGAGCGTGGGGTACCCGGCAGGCAGCCGGGAAGAGGAGTGTGACACTGATCAGAAATCGAGGTTACGGATGCATTCTTGTTTCCTAAAGAGCTGCTCATCAGGCAGAAGGCAAGACGAGAAGGGCAAGTGGGAAGCCCTACAGGCCGCCTCTGTCTAAGGGATAGGGGAACGGCTAGGAGCTGCCGCAGAGCCAGAGCAAGGACACAAAAAGGGCGCTGGCGCTCAAGCCACGCGTGCCAACAACGCCCAGGACGCGGTGGTCGACGAGCACGAAGGCTCTCGAGAACCACTGTGCTGACGCTCACCGGTGGCTCGCTGCGTGCCAGGCGCTAGGGTGCAGTTGGCCCCTTGGCCAACCCCCGCCACCCCTGTAACAGGTAGGTTTAGAGACGAGGAAACTAAAGAACAGAGGATCGGACAGATGAGCGCTGAAAGCCACCAGATGCGGCCACGAGAGGTTCCCCCACGACTGTCACAGGATTAGCCTCAGTAAAATGTCGGGGACAGACGAGTAGGGACAGGGTGTGGTGTAGACCGGAAACACAAGCCTGCACTTAGCTGATAGTGACTACTCCTTTGATAAATTTTGGCTTGAGTGAGACAACAGGGCTCTTAAATACTTTCTGAAAACTGCATAAAAGCTCAAGGAAGAGATTCATGATAGGAGAGGCCACTGAACTCGAACACTCTAAGGAAAAGAGGTGGCACCTTGTAATCATGAGCCGCACACGTGCTTCCTGTGAGGCCGTTCTGGCTACGCCGAGCGCCCGGCACCAGGGCAGGGACGGGGCCAGAGCTGCTCCCCGGCGGGCTCACGTGGCTCCAATACCCACAGCTACAGCCGCGACCAGGGGCGCTTCCTTCTTCCAGGTCGGGTCACTCAGACACTGTGGTCTCGGTGAACTCACTCTGAGCTTATCGGGGGTCAGTAACAGAATTCAATGAGAACAGTCATGGAAAACTGTGAAATCTTCAGGCATGAAAAATACCCTTCCACAGGAAATCAACAGTCAGCAACAGAAGCGCTTATGTCAAATGCTATTTTTTCCTGACGCATGAAAGATAAAAAATCAGACCTCACCTAGGACTGGCTGGCATCTCCTGCCAGTGACTTCAAGATAAATCCCATTCTTCTTCTCCCTCTTCCCCAATATGATATGATCATGTTAAACTGACATTACACTAGCCACAAGTTTGAATTTTGGAATATTATGGAAGAAGCAAAGTCGTCTTTCTTTCTACACAGAACAAAACCTGTCTGTGGGGCACCAGGTCTCCTAAACAAAGCACGCATTTGCAGACAGCCCATCAGCCATATACATGTGTGTAGACATCTGGAGCCTAGCCCAGGCTTTGCCAATGATCCACTGAATACACCAGGTCCTGGCTCACTGTACATCACTTTCCTCATGGACAAGATAATATTTTAAGATGCTTTCCAGCTCTTAATAATTAGAGTTATGCCTGAGTTTAAGTTTCTGAAATTAGGTAAAATTAGTTCTCTTCAGTGGTCTCCTTGTTACCTTGTTTAAAATAATTTACTTAAAAGTTTTAAATTATTAAAATTCAAATTTGTTAAACTCTGAATTACTATTTTTAAAAAATTCTCAAACTGGAGGGGAAAAACCACCACCTGGGACAGACTACTTGGGGCATGACTGTGTCTGCTGAACTGTTGAATGTTTTCTCTATTCTGTTTGCAGAGGGGACCCTAAAACACACACACACACACACCGGAAACCCCAACTAACCCCAACTTTCAGTAAAGCTCTAGTAATGGGTAATCTGCCTAGTCCCTGTGCTTGTTCCTTTCTTCCACATTGTAAAATCTCTGAAATCAGAATGCTTCTACCATCATGGGATAAGCATCGTGTCTCAGTATGACTGCTGGTGTCTCTCTCCTTCTTAGAGAACCACGTATCTTATAACGGGTAACACTGTAGCTTCGATATGATAATTCAGAACAGAGGCCTCAAAGCATGGCAAGAAAACTTTACTACGGGAAAATAAAGGAGCAGAATAAGCAACCTGCAACCAGCACCACAAGGAGCCCAAAACCTGTCCTACTTCAAATTATCTTGTGTACGGAAACCCCACAGTATTTCACCAGAGGCAGGATTTAGTTCCAAAAGTGTATCTACCTTCCCTCCAAATTTCTATCTAAAAACAAATGAACAAAACTGAAAAATAAGTTACAGACTGGGAGGAAATAAATGCGATACATTTAACAAGGAGTCTGCTTCCATAACAAACTAAAATATTCCTTCAAACCAATTTTAAAAAATTCAGAAACACAGCACAGGCTGAGAAAGGGATTTGGAGTGATACACATAGTCAAGAAATATGGAAAGACAATCAACCTCCAGTGAAAACAGGGAAATGCAAAGAACAACAAGGTGAGATCTCCATCATCACCACCAACTTATCAACCATGAGAATAGGGTGACAGTCGGGGTCATGGAGAGACCTGGACACAGGGCGTCTCAGATGGGGAAGTGCACACTGCAAACCCTTCTGAAGTCAGTTTGCCATTTCCCACAAAATTTAAAGTGTATAACCCTTAACCATCACCTTAATTTTTAGTATTTATCCTAGAAAAATATGTATGCACCAAACAGGCCCACTTAGGAGATTCCCTACAGCTTCTTGCACAGCAAAAAACAAAACAACTTAAACATTTATCAAAATGGGAATGCTTGTGTTCAATATAATAAACCTGTCCTAAAGAATACCACGTAGCACATGAGGAATTTGAGAAACAAGACAGAGGATCATAGGGGAAGGGAGGAAAAAATGAAGCAAGACGAAACCGGAGAAGGAGACAAACCATAAGAGACTCTTAATTTCAGGAAACAAACTGAGGGTTGCTGGAGTGGAGGGGGGGTGGGAGGCATGGGGTGGCTGGGTGATGGACATTGGGGAGGGTATGTGCTATGGTGAGCGCTGTGAATTGTGCAAGACTGATGAATCACAGACCTGTACCTCTGAAACAAATAATACATTATACCTTATTTAAAAAAAAAAAAGAATACCACACAGCAGTTAAAAGGTAAATTTAAATGCATTAAAACAGTCACATTTCCAAGAAGGAGCATTAAGATACACAAAGCAAGTCACAGAACAATGTGAATGGTGCAATCGCAGCATTGTAAGAAGCAAAACGTTAGTGCTTGTGTGTATGTATAAACGCATTAAAATAACCATAAGATGTACTCCAAAAAATTAACAAGACAATCCTTTAGGAAAAGGATTTTTTACTCTCAGTGTTATTCTACCTGAATGTCTCATATCCTCACGTTACTTACACTATTAAAAAAACCCACAATTTATTATCTGAAAATGAATTATTTTAAACTGACCATCCATGCAGGTGAGGAGCTGGGCTACAATTCTTCGTTCCATGTCTTTTGAAGCAACTTCTCTCTTGGGGGTAATAGCATCAATTTCATCAATAAAAAGGACACAGGGTGCGTTTGACTGGAAATAAAAGTATCACAGAAAACAATCATAAAGACATTCCCCACACTGCAGCATAGTTCAGTCTGTATGTTTTAAACAATCCTGGAGTCCGCAGGTCGTTCAGCAAACGAGCAGCGCTCAAGAAGGCAGTTCCCGGCGTTATCACTTCTGCTTTCATCGGACTTAAGATGCTGCACAGAGGGCGGGGAGAGACTGCACACAGGCTACCACGCTTCCAACCCTCTCATCCACCCCTGCTTTGTGGTGAGCAAGTCACTGAAATTCTTTCATCAACGAGGCATATCCTCGATGCTACGAGGTACGACCAGTGAGTGAGCACACGCTGAGCCAGAGAACCAGCAGCAGCCGTGAGGACCGCGCTGAGGAAGGGAGGGAGGGGAGTCCCCGGTACTGCCGTGTGGACGACGAGCACCCTCCCCGTGCGTGTTCTTCAAGGCGCAGACTGGACAGAGTGGAGACAGGAGGTTCAGACAGAAGCACCAACTGCCGGGAGCAGAGCCACGGCGGCCGGGGGCTGGGGAGGGAAGGCGCGGGTCGGTGGCCCAAGAGCATGCGTTCAGGCTGGGGAGATGCTGGGGGTGACGGTCACACAACGCGTGAGCGTCTTACTACAATCACAGAACTGTACTCTTAAAAATGTTTAAAATGGCAAGTTTAACATATTTTACCACAATAAAAACAAACAAAAAGAGAGGAGGATCAGTTAACATGAAAAATTTAAATAAAAATATCAAGAGATGCAATCACCAGCACGCTCATTCCTAGTTCTTCAGTGACACTGATCAAGCTAAGGGTCAGACTCTCAGCCCGGCTAAGGCGTCTCAACACCACGGGGACCACGGCAATTTATATGGAAGATCTGGCCCGTCACTAGCCGGCTCGCTTCCCAATCCTCCCGGTGACGACTCGGGCACGGGAGCAGCGAGGACTGCTACAGACAGCACCCAGGTACGGAGTCAGGTCACAGACAGCAAAGGTCTCGGGGGCGAGGACAACAGTATCTGCCCAGGACCGGAAACTCAGTGAGAAAAAGAGTAAGAAAGTAAGTGATGGTCATCAGAATTCAGCCGGAGGAAAGCCTACAGTCCTCAACAAAGAACCACGTGATCCGCTTGGACTGTTTTGTTCTCTGACCCACACACCCAAGCGTGCTCTGTTCCATCAGGTAACAGGGACTGGTAGAGAGGGGCAGACCCTGTGTTTACTGAGCATCTGCTGTCACTCGCGTTTTAACAGCAGGATTTACAGTTAGGATAAAATCCGATCTGTAATTTCTCTGGTAACAGGATTTTCTTTTCACTGGTTCAATTAGGCAAACAGAGAAGAGTTTATCCTGGCATTTCTATGGCTACTTTTATAATGTGATAATCCTAAAGATGAACAATTTTCACACAACTTACAAGCTATCTGCTAAACTTAATTTGGGGAAAGTAAAAGTGAAAGGAAACACCACCAGGATAATCTATTTTCAACATATACCCAGTGGCTATGACAACCCGGAACTCCTTGCCAATTACAGTTCTGCCTGACAGCAGATTCAACAGATTAGTTTGGCCAACAGTCTGTACTGTGCATCTACTTTAAGTATTTAGCCATCGCGAGTTCTCTGTCATAACCACAGGTGACCCGACGACCCGACGACCCGACGTGGGTCGGACTCACCACGGCCTGCTCAAACAGCTCCCTCAGCTTCTGCTCAGACTCCCCAGATACTCCGGACACAATCTCCGTGGCAGCTACCTTCAGAATTGGGAGGTCCAGTTCCTGGATAGAAATACGTGAAAGAATGACCACACTGTCAGAATTTATCTTCCCTACCTGTTCCTCATTCAGTCCCTCTCTCAAAATTTTATGTTTTTTAAATCTATTTTTTTAAGACTTTATTTATTTGACAGAGAGAGAGAGAGAGAGCACAAACAGAGGTAGTGGAAGGCAGAGGGAGAGGGAGAAGCAGACTGAGCAGGGAGCCCAATGCGGGGCTCAATCACAGGAGCCTGGGATCATGACCTGAGCCGAAGGCAGACACTCAACTGACCACCCAGGGCACCCCTCAAAATTTCATTCTTTAAATGCCCAATTTTCTGAGAAACTTCATCTTTTTGTGTTGGTCTGATGAGAAACATTATTTAAAGATCTACGGTTTTAGGTCTTGATCCCAGGACCCTGAGATCATGACACGAGCCGAAGACAGACACGTCACCGATTGAGCCCCCCAGGCACCCCGGCCACTTGTTTTTACTTTACTGAAGGCACTGTGCAACCCCGTTGTCAACTCTTCTGAGTAAAGGGTCTTGACTCTCCAGAGATAGGCTCCCCCTGCTTATACTGAGCCAGAACAATTCCAGTTATTTCTCTGCTGGAAAGGATCGGAGGGGTCGTGACACAGTTGTGTCCCACTGGCCCAACCGGCACGTCTCATCGGGCTCCCAGGGAAGGAGCCTGGTATCCTTCAGAAGACAGGCTCCCGAAGTGAAGGAGGGGCAAGTGCCGCTGCCGCCCCCCGCCCCGTACCCCACCCGTGGCACACACGGCACCCAGCCTGCTCGTTCTACTCCTACCCGTTCTGAAAATCACCGTGTCAGCCACGGGAGTCCCACAGAGACACCGCCCACGTGCTGTACCCCGAGTCCCCCACTCGTGACCGCCGTGACTGCGGTCGTTTGCTTGGGTGATGGCTGCCTCACGCGGCCTCTCCTACGAGACTGGGTTTGCTGCACTCATCCCTGTTTCAACATCTGCCATGCGGCGGTCACACGACCATTTACTCAACAAAGGAACCAATGAGGCAAATCCATTAGTTCTCCTGTAAGAACGAGCTCCCTGCACAGAGCACTAACCTATTCGTCACTGGTATAAAACGCTATTCTTCAAACTGTAGTCACTCGGACGTTGTGCATTTTACCACCCAACACAGTTTCTGAAAAATCTGATAGGACAAAAATAAGATGGCTACCTTTTCATTTTGCCACCTAAGTATGATCACCATTTTAGAAAGGCTATTTTCACACTAAAAAGTACAAGAACATGGGGCGCCTGGCCAACTCAGTCAGTGAGTATGTGACTCCTGATCTCGGGGTTGTGAGTTTGAGCCCCACGCTGGGTGTAGAGATTATTTAAAAATTAAGAAAAAAAATCTAAAAAAAAAAAGTATAAGAATATGACTGGAATACAAATTCTGAGTAAATTTAGTTCTGGGAAAAACAATACAATCCTTAGTTTTCTCATTTACTGCTTCTGAGAACCACTGGCTTAAAGGGAAAGAGAAGTAACTGAAACAAACTGCGTGCTGCAAGAAGGGTGTTTAGGCCCCATCACCTTGCTTCCCACCCAGCCCCTGCCGTGTAAATAACTGACTGCTCTGAAGCAACAGCATCTCATGAACGGCAGCAGGATGGGCAGAAATGCAGAGGGGCCGGTCCTCCGGAGAATATGCCACGTCTGGTTCAAGCTGACCGAAGAGGAACAAGGACACACGGAACAAAAGCAACCGAAGCAAAGGCACGTGGGCAAACCTCACCCCAGCAACGGCGTGTGCGAGCAACGTCTTCCCGCAGCCTGGCGGCCCGTGAAGGAGGACTCCGCGCGGCGGGGTGGCACCCAGGTGGTGGTACACCTCGGGGTGACGCATGTGGATGAGCATCTTGCACACCTCCTGGAGGGAACGGACAGGAAAGAAGTCTTTCTCGGCCCAAGAGGAGAAAGAATCCGTGTGGAAGGAAAGTCTATTCTTTTGGCAAGTTTGAAGCCCGGTCTGAAGCCCAGCTCTGGTGCCTAATGGACTCCGGCAGGAACCTCTCCGCACCCCCTCTCCCAGCTGTCATAACATCTACCTCACAGCCTCGCAGACGTGACTCGTGGTTAACTGGAACAGAGCAGACGCTAAGTAAACAGTAACCGTCACTCACTTCTGCTAAAGCAGTATCACCCACAAAGCACACATCTTCCGCACACCGTGATCCCCAGTGGTGGAAAAGTGGAAGGTGCAACTCTTCCTTTACCCCTCAGCACCCTGAAGGTACAAGCCAGGGTTGCCCTTCTCCCCTCACCCAGGCCCCTTTCCACCCCCAGTTCCTACCAGAAACAAAGTGGCAATAAGCTCATCCGAGTAAATTCTGCACTCAAACTAACCTTTAACGTCGTATCATTGCCTCCAACATCTTCAAACTTCACCTTGGAGACCTGTAACTCTAGCCCCCTGGCTTTAGCTGGTACACAAAAGAGGAGAAGGAAACATTAGTGATTCAGTAGTAATTCAGAGTTCTATTGAATAATGTCTCAGCAAACCGAGGTCTATGGGTCACTGAAGGCTTTTCTTATAGACATCACTGCACACGGTAGGTACCCCAAGCACAAGGGCTGGAACTGAGGACGCCGCTCCTGAAGCCCATCCCACCCCCCACCCCCGCCCCAGCCCCCAGGACTCGCAGCTCACCTTTCCGCTGCAGGACAGCTTCTATTTCTCCATCTGCTTCCTGAAGGTCTTTCTTCTTTTTGCTTCCTTTGCTCTTCAGCCTGACTTTCCTTTTTTCACTACACTCCAGAAGAGAAGCATCTTTGGGATCCTGGAAAGAAAAGAAATCTCAACATGCCTTGCTTGACATCACAATACCAGTGATGTTTCCTTCAACACGGGCATGACTGAAAATAAAGCATTCCTGCCGGGCACTGGCACCTATGCCCACCCTCCGTGCTCAGGCATGGTCTCTGCTGCGGATCGGCCTTCTTTTCTGCAGCTAAAAGCTCAGTTTCTAGGGGCGCCTGGGTGGCTCAGTTGGTTAAGCGACTGCCTTCGGCTCAGGTCATGATCCTGGAGTCCTGGGATCGAGTCCCGCATCGGGCTCCCTGCTCGGCAGGGAGTCTGCTTCTCCCTCTGACCCTCCTCCCTCTCATGCTCTCTGTCTCTCATTCTCTCTCTCTCAAATAAATAAATAAAATCTTTAAAAAAAAAAAAAAAAAGCTCAGTTTCTATCCCGCACGTGAAAACTTCCTTTCCAGACTCCTCCAGTTAGAATTAACTCACACTCCCAGAACACTGAATTTGCAAGTGCAGGATAGCCTGCCATGATCTGCCTTGTATGTGAGCACTTCTGTGTCTTTCACGGAACTGTGAGCTTCTAGAGATGAAACACTAACGTTCATCTTGTACTTCTCACCGAGCCTTTCACCAGTGGGTCTTCATGTGATGTCTGATGAATCACTAAATTAAACAGGACTACAGAGCTGCTTTGAAAGCCATAAAAAAGTATGATTCAACGTAAGAGTCAAGCTGTTTCCTTAGCCTTTGCAATAACGTTCTCTAAAAACAGATGATTAGGGCACCTGGGTGGCTCAGTCGTTAAGCGTCTGCCTTCGGCTCAGGTCATGATCCCAGGGTCCTGGGATCGAGTTCCACAACAGGCTCCCTGCTCGGCGGGAAGCCCACTTCTCCCTCTCCCTCTGCCCCGCTGCTCCCCCTGCTTGTGCGCTCTCTCTCTCTCTCTAATGGATAAAATCTTTGGAAAAATAAAAATTAAAAAAAAAAATTCAGTCCCTCATTTACACTAACCACATTTTGAATGTTCAAGAGCCACACGTGGCTAGCACTTGCCACGCTGTTCAGTGAGCCCCAGAGGCGTCCTCATGGACTATCATGGGACAGATTACTGTGAATCCTCTCATTCTCTCGGGCGTTAAAAACTAGTTAAGGTTGGTGCCCGGTGTGTTCACTTTGTGGTAATTCATCCAGCTTTACTTTTATGTATGGTACAGTTCAACTCAGGTTAAAAAAAGGGTGTCTACTAATTCTGTACATTTTTGTGGTGTACCCATTTGTGCAGGCCCCCTCAAAGCATTACCCTAAGCTCAAAATGAGCCATACACTGCTTCTGCGCTAACTTCCCTTCCTCCGACAACGACCAACCTTCTGTAACACATGCCCAAGGTACCTGTTCTTTAACTTGCACTGGTAAATGCACCTTGGAAGGCTCATCAGGCACTAATTCAACAAACTGACAACTACATGTCAGATGCATTTTTTCTTTTTATTATTTTTAAGATTTTATTTGTTTTAGAGAGCACACACATGCACGCACAAGTGGGGCAGAGGGAGAGAATATCAAGCAGGCTCCACCCCAGTGCAGAGCCCTATGCTGGGCTCGATCCCAGGACCCTGAGATCATGACCCAAGCCAAAGTCAAGATTCAGACTTTCAACCGACTGAGCCACCCAGACGCCCCCTGTTAGCTGCATATTAGCCAGGGAGACATTATTAAACAAACCAAAGGTCCTGTTCCCCTAGGGCGGACGTTCTAGTGGAGAAAGTCAAAGAAAAACCCCAACTAAACAATTACACAGCAAGTTCTAAGTGGTCTTAAGAGCCTGACAAAAAGGAGATGAAGCAAACGGTATCCAATGACGTGGTATTTTACATATCAGGAAAGGATGCTGCCAAGATTCCAGGGAAACAAGATGTGAGTCACAGGAATCTGGGGACAGTTCCAGACAGAAGCACAAGTGCACAGGCCCAGGTGAGCGTGCGTGGCGTGTTCTAGAAACAACCCAAGGCCATGGAGGCCGAGGAGATGACTGAAGAGCCAGCAGGGCAGCTGCGCGCACATGGCTTTGCTGGCCACTGTAAGGCCTTTGATTTTAGACTGAACGAAGCCATTTCTAATACATGAATGAGAACAATCTGACTTGTAAAAACAACATCTATGGGGCGCCTGGGTGGCTCAGTCTGTGAAGCATCTGCCTTCAGCTCAGGTCATGATGCCGGGGGCCTGGGATCCAGCCCCGCATTGGGCTCCCTGCTAAGCGGGGAGCCTGCTTCTCCCTCTCCCTCTCTCTCTCAAATAAATCAAATCTTTTTTTTTTTTTTTTTAAAGATTTTATTTATTTATTTGAGAGAGAGAATGAGAGAGAGAGCATGAGAGGGGTGAGGGTCAGAGGCAGAAGCAGACTCCCTGCCGAGCAGGGAGCCCGATGCGGGACTCAATCCCGGGACTCCAGGATCATGACCTGAGCCGAAGGCAGTCGCTTAACCAACTGAGCCACCCAGGCGCCCCTCAAATAAATCAAATCTTAAAAAACAAACAAACCAAGAAACGACATCTGTGTGTGGAGAATAAAGTGAGGGGAGATTACTTCAGTAGTTAAGGCTTGGACTTGGACAGAAACGGTGGCAGTAACAGGACGTGCCCACGTTCTCTGTGTGCTTCCAAATCCCCACGCCCTTCATGAAACACGAGAGTCTGCTGATGCTACATTCAGGAAAAGGGGGTAATGTGCTCCAACTACTTAGGGCTAAATTCCACAACAAAAATACCTCTATCTCAGATCCTAGCTTCTTGTGATTACTCTTCTCATCTGTCACGTCCATCTTTCCACCAGTTCTGTCGATAAACCACCCTTCCTCAGAACCTCTGGCTGGGGTCTTCAAGGGGATGGAGCGTGTTCCGGAAGGTGTCCACGGGGTCAAGCCAGTGGTTTCTCTGGGCTCCATCTCAGGAGTCCTTGAAACAGATTCAGGATGTCCTTTCCGATATAAGGAGAGCAGGGAGCTGTTCATGTGATTTGCTGCCTGGCAAAAACACGACGTCAGCATGAATTCCTCACAGGTCCTTGTGGAAAGCTGGTTACCAGTACATTGCACTCCCCACAGCTTCTCTCATAGCATTTTAGCCGGAAAACACCGGGGTCCACAATAAGACGCTTCAAACATTTACTGTTCATAAACAATGTCCCCCCCTTCACCTCAAGTTAATGCACCAATTCATACATGGAAGTTAAATAAAACCAAGTAAGTGAGCTCGCTTTTAAAAAGTACAAAAGAATCAGGTATAAAAATGAGCTGGTTGTCAAGGAGAGTCACTACTAGCCCATCAAGTCAATACTGGATCAGAATAACTCGTTATCATCCTGACTTTGTTAATAAGTTAAAAAACTGAATTACCGTTGGGGAAAAAATAGTAAGTTACAAATCATCTAGCAGGGATGCCTGGGTGGCTCAGTTGGTTAAGCGACTGCCTTGGGCTCAGGTCATGATCCTGGAGTCCCAGGATCGAGCCCCACATCAGGCTCCCTGCTCAGCAGGGAGTCTGCTTCTCCCTCTGACCCTCCCCCCTCTCGTACTCTCTCTCTCTCATCCTCTCTCTCTCAAATAAAATCTTTAAAAGAAAAATAATCTAGTATATTATTTCTACGTTTCCCTTTAATTGAAACCTACTTCTTGGCAATGCCAGCCCTTTGGTAGAAAATGTATCCTTTTCTCAATTTTTACTGTTAATTCCCCTTTCTCTTCCCATGTGCCCTTATTTCTGGCCACTCTCTTCCCTTTTTTCCCTATGAAATAGGCTATAAACACAAATACTGAAAAGATAGCCATCCGGAGATTTCTTCAACACTATACACAGGAAGTATTTTAATTATTTATTGATGGAGATGTTCAAAGTCTCTGATTCTATTCCACACTGATTTTTTTAAGGAGGGTTCATAATAATTAAAAAAAAAGAAAATCAAAGTGGGTCCATTAAATGTCTGGCTTACCTGTGGATCTGGGTAGTCTTCCATATTTGAATCATCATCTGAATAGCTTTCAGTAAACCTCAGTAAGAAGAGGGAAAGAAACATTTTAAAGGCTTTTCTCCCACATTCTAAAAAATTACTACCCTAAACAAAAAATATACTATGGCAAAATATTATGGTGGTTAAGGGTCCAGGCTCTGGAGTTAAAAGAAATCTGGATTCAAAATACAACACGGCTGGTTTCTAGCTTCTACTTAATCTCTGTGAGGATCAGCTTCCCTATCTATAAAGAGTAAGAATAAATAACGTCCACCTCACTGGGTTATTAGAGGATTCAAGAGAAACTCCCCAAGTCCTTAGAGTATATAATAAATGCTTAATAAACTGTGGTTATCTTAATCCTAGCAATAAATAAAAGTGAAATGCAAATTCCTATCAGACCCAAGGGTCTCATTAGGAATATCAGATGCCCAAAAAAAGGAAATATTCCAGCAAGCCATAATTAAGTAACTGTGTAACAAATTCACAAACTCCACATGACCCAGCCACGTGACCAGGTACAGTTTTCCCAAGTCTGTCCATGAGAAATGAAGGTACAAAGAGGTTTCCATATCATACAGCGAGGAACAGGCATAAATCCTAATAACTACAAACTGAGAATGCAGTCTCAGTTCATCATAACTCAGAGTTGATATTGAATAGCTTCAAGTAACTACAGGACCCTGCTACTATTTAATAAAATGTCTTTAGAAAATAATTAAATAAGAAAAGGACTCTTCCTAAGTAAAAAGGTTTACATGAATGCTATGACCCACCTTCATAATTAAGACATGAATTCTTTTGTTTTTCATTAAATTCTATTAATATAAGTTCGGGTTTGTTTTTTTTTTTTAAGATTTTTATTTATTTATTTAACAGAAATAGAGAGCACAAGCAAGCAGAGTGGCAGGCAGAGGGAGAGGGAGCAGGCTCTCTGCTGAGCAGGGAGCCCGATGCAGGGCTCGATCCCAGGACCCTGGGATCAGGACCTAAGCTGAAGGCAGCCGCTTAACCGATTGAGCCACCCAGGCACCCCAGTTTGGGTATTTCTAATCAATGTAAAGAAGGTGGATTATTCAACTATTTGGGGAAAAACCCATTCTGCCCTATGAGTCACACCCTACAAAGTTAATTACAAATGGATTAAAGAGTTAAATGTAATGCTATAAATAAACAAAGAAAAAGTACAGGCAATAATCCCATATACTCCGGTGATAGGTCTTTCTAAGCACATCCCCATCAACCATAAAGGAAATGACGGACAAATCTGACTAGGTACAGATGCAGAACTTCTCTAATCAAAAGACACTTTAAGGGGCGCCTGGGTGGCTCAGTCGGTGAAGCGTCTGCCTTCAGCTATGGAGCCCCGCATCGGGCTCCCTGCTCAGCTTCTCCCTCTCCCACTCCCCCTGCTTGTGTCCCCTCTCTCGCTGTGTGTCTCTCTCTCTCAAAAAAAAAAAAAAAAAAAAAAAGACACTTCAAACAAAAATAAAAGGCAAATGGCAAAATGGAACAGTCTATAATACATATAAAAGGAGGTGCTATTAAACAATGAATCATGGAACACTACACCAAAAACTAATGATGTAATGTATGGTGATTAACATAACAATAAAAAATTTTTAGGGGCACCTGGGTGGCTCAGATGGTTAAGCGTCTGCCTTCGGCTCAGGTCATGATCCCAGGGTCCTGGGATCAAGTCCCGCATCGGGCTCCCTACTCCTTGGGAGCCTGCTTCTCCCTCTGCTTCTCTCTCTCTCGAATAAATAAATAAAATCTTTAAAAAAAAAGAATTTTTTTTTAAATCTTTCTCTGGGGGCCCCTGGGTGGCTCAGTTGGTTAAGCGACTGCCTTTGGCTCAGGTCGTGATCTCAGGGTCCTGGGATCGAGCCCCACATCAAGCTCCCTGCTCGGCGGGAAGCCTGCTTCTCTCTTTCCCACTCCCCCTGCTTGTGTTCCCTCTCTCGCTGTCTCTCTCTCTGTCAAATAAATAAATAAAATCTTTAAAAAAAAAAAATCTTTCTCTGATAATCTAAAAAAAATAAATAAATAAATGGAGGTGCTATTTTATACAAAGGAATCTGACAACTAATATGGAAAATTCAAATACCTCTCAAAGAAAAGACAAAACCCATAAGCAAGCAACTAACCGAGGAAACATGAAACAGTCAAATATTTAACCTCACTAGTTATCAAAAAACTACAAATAAAAATATATCAAGGGGCGCCTGGGTGGCTCAGCTGGTTAAGCGACTGCCTTGGGCTCAGGTCATGATCCTGGAGTCCCAGGACTGAGTCCCGCCATCGGGCTCCCTGTTCAGCAGGTAGTCCGCTTCTCCCTCTGACCCTCCTCCCTCTCATGCTCTCTCTATCATTCTCTCTCTCTCTCTCAATAACTAAATAAAAATCTTTTAAAAAAAAATCAATTTTTGCCCAGGAAACTGGCAAAGATTAAAGAATAGTACTACTAGGACCTCACGGGTGCAGAGAAATGAAGTCTTTATACAAAGCTGCTGGGAGTATGAAACCAGGCAACTTTGTTTGGAGGACAACTCCAAATGTACCAGAAATCTCAAAAATAGTATCTTTAACCCCAGAAACACCACTTCAAGAATTTAACACTAAAAAAACAAAGAAATGTATAAAAACATACATGTGTGCTAAAGGATTATTTACTGCACATACGATAGTGCAAAACTGGAAACAACCAAATGTCCACGAATACAAAACTAGTTAAGAAAATGATGGTAAATCCAAATGAAAAGGCAGCAAAGTGAAAAGGAGCTACCAACACAGATCCTATAGACATTAAAAGGAAAATGAGAGGATATCTTGAAAACTTTATGCCAACAAATTCCACACCTTAGCTGAAATGGACATGTTCCTTTAGAAGTACAATTTACCAACACCGATAAAAGAAGAAAAAGAAAATAGGAAGAGCCCTAGATCTAGCAAAATTGACTGTTATCCAAATCCTCTCCAAAAAGAAGCCTCTAGGCCAAGATGAATTCTAGGTGAATTCTAACAAACTATTTAAGAAAGGTAACAGTAACATTACACTAACTTTCCCATCAAATAGAGACAAGAAACAATTTGTGAACTAATTATTATGAAGCCAGTATAACCCTAATACCAAAACCTGAAGAAGATCCTGCAAAAAAGAAAAAAATTCAGATCAATATGAATACAGACATAACCATGTACAAAAAAAGATTAGCAAACAAGATTTTACAGTATCTAAGAAGGATAAGATAATACATCAGGACCAAGTACGGTGTATCCCAGGATGCAAGACTGGCTTAACACTCAAAAAATCAACGTAATTCACCAAATTAATAGAACAAAGGGAAAAAACCATAACGAAATCTTTCAATAAGTGCATAAGAAGCATTTGACGAATGTAATACCCATTCATGAAAAAAACCCTCAATATTATTTCTTAAACAACAAAATTAGCTGATGATACTTTTTTACATATCTGGCATTGTATCAGGTCAGAGAAAAACAAAGATAACAAGACGGGTCTTTTACAGATACACACATGTAACAATCTCAACACCCTATGACAAGCATCATAACAAACATCTGTAACCAGGGGTTAAGGAAACATGCAGAAAGGCATCTAAGAAAGCCCAACAGGGGCCCCTGGGTGGCTCAGTCGTCAAGTGTCTGCCTTCGGCTCAGGTCATGATCCCAGGGTCCTGGGATTGAGCCCCGCACTGGGCTCCCTGCTCAGCAGGAAGCCTGCTTCTCCCTCTCCCACTCCCCCTGCTTGTGTTCCCTCTCTCGCTGTGTCTCTGTCAAATAAATAAATAAAATCTTTAAAGAAAAGAAAAAAAAGAAAGCCCAACAAAGGCACTGACGTGGCCTCTTGAAGGCTGGGTGGGAGTTCATGGCGGGAAATGAACACTCCAGCTACAGAGAGCCACTCATACAAAAGCACAAGAATGTGTCCTCTTTAGGCAACTGTGAGCATTCAGTAGGCCCAAAGCAAAGGTCTGGAGACGTTAGGTAAGTATTACATGCGGCCTGATGGTGATGAAGAGCCACTGAAAATTTTACAAATAGAAATGTAATGTGACTGCGTCCATGGTTAAGAAAAACACCCCCTTGGGGCACCTGGGTGGCTCAACTGTTGGGCATCTGCCTTCGGCTTGGGTCATGATCCCAGGGTCCTGGGATCGAGCCCCACATCAGGCTCTCTGCTCGGCGGGAAGCCTGCTTCTCCCTCTCCCACTCCACCTGCTTGTGTTCCCTCTCTCGCTGTGTCTCTGTCAAATAAATATATAAAACCTTAAAAAAAAAGAAAAACACCCCCTTTTCTGTAATCCTTACTCATTATCCTCTTCACCTTGTCTTGCTCTTTTTGCCAGATGTTCATCTTCTAATTCTGTTAGATCCTTAAGTTCTTTCTCACTAGTAATTATGTTAAATACTGAAACAAAAAGAAAAATGTTATGAGCTAAAACAACTCTTTAACTTCATGAATAATTCAGCTCTAACACTAAAAGACTCACCTTTTTCTACCTGAATCCTAAAAGCATTTCTTTTTCTTCGACCATAGTCTACACTGAAAAACATAACAAGAATCTTAGTACAGTGATCTCCACCAACATTTTACCATTAAACTCAATCTAAATTGATCACATTAATTTGCACGAGTACATAAGTATGTCACTGTATTCACCCTGCCCATAAACTTATTTTCAACCAACTTCTGAGTTTACATTTTCAGTACTGTAAATGTTTTTTTTTTTTTTAAAGATTTTATTTATTTATTTGACACAGAGAGACAGCGAGAGCAGGAACACAAGCAGGGGGAGTGGGAGAGGGAGAAGCAGGCTTCCTGCAGAGCAGGGAGCCCGATGTGGGACTCGATCCCAGGACCCTGGGATCATGACCTGAGCCAAAGGCAGACGCATAACGACTGAGCCACCCAGGCACCCCTGTAAATGTTTTTTTAAAAGATTTTATTTATTTATTTGAGAGAGAAAGGGAGGAGAGAGAGAGAGAGCATGAGCAGGGGGGAGAGGCAGAGGGAGAAGGAGAAGCAGACTCCCTGCAGAGCAGGGAGCCTGATGCGGAGCTCGATCCCAGGACCCTGAGATCATGACCTGAGCGGAAGGCAGACGCTTAACGACTGAGCCACCCAGGGACCCCGTAAATTTTTCTTGATTAGAGATGGGGTTACAGCATCAGAAACACCAGGAGCTTGTACTGGAAGAGACTGGAAGGATGAAGTGAAGGAATGCTGCCGGAGTTCTGGGATTCTACAGGATGGGCCATCAGCTGTGGACAGGCATGACCCTTCAAGGAAAGGGATGAGTGAGGTGGGAGGGCTGCTGCCACCACCCTGGGTGCAGGGGGCCCAGGTCCAGGGAGTGGCACTGTCTCCTCGGATCCAAAGGGCAGGGTGGCCGTCCTAGGGGGCCCACAGGACAGAGCACTGAAGCAAAGTAATCCAATACAACTGGTGTTTCTATAAGAGTAAGAGGGGTGCCTGGATGGCTCAGTTGGTAGAGCACGCGACTCATTTCAGGGCTGTGAATTTGAGCCCCACGTTGGGTATAGATTACTTAAAAATAAAATCTTAAAAAAACATGAATAAGAGATTAGGATACAGATGCACGGAGGAAAGACCACGTGAGGACACAGGGAGAAGACAGCCACCCGCAAGCCAAGGAGAGACCTCAGGAGAACCCAACCCTGCCAGTGCCTTGATCGATCGCTGACTTCCTGCCTCCACAACTGGGAAGCCTTAAACTTTTGTTGTTTAAGCTCCCCCGCCTCTGGTACTTTTTTATGGCAGTCCTAGCGAACTAGTATACGAAGGAAAAAACAGAGACTCTGAAATACACAAAGTGGTGATAATTCATGGAGTGAGGTATCAGGAAAGGTGGTGTTAGAGACACAAGAAAAAAACTAAATCTGTAGGGGGAAGCCTGGAGACATTTCGAGGTAGCCAGGAAGCTCAGGGAGATCATGCCTGATGGTTTTAATTCTTTAATGAGACAGGAAAAGAGGCCATACTCCTGACCAGACTGTAAGGTACTGAAAAGGAAGCAGCCATTCCCCTTAGCAACAAGGACAGTGCCTTGCATGTAACAGGTAATTGATAAGTCTTCAGTAAACTGAATTCTAAACTTATGGACTGATGAATGAATGTCAGCAGCGATTAATATCAATTGGAAATTTGGGCAGGATGGAGACTAAAAATAAAGGCAAGAATCTAGAGATTACATCTCTTTACCTGTACATTCTTTGCAAATCAGATGCTAAGACTCCAATGTCCACGTATTTGCCACATTTGTTGCTGGTGAGGTACTAAAACAGAAAACATGACAAACATTCAACACTCAGTGATTTTAAACAGAGATTGAGCTATTCAAACATGTTATGGTTTAACATAAACATTATTAAGTATATCAGAAACATAAAAAAAATCACTACATAATCATCAAGCCTGGAATCAGAGAATTTAATTAACATTATTAATCACTATGACAGCACAGTACCAATAATGAGAATAACTATAGATTAGTAAGTGAGGGCTTATTATATCCTAAATTCCCAAATACCCCAGAACAAAGCACTAAGCTCACAAAGGCATCAAGGGCTATTTACATCTGAGGGAGCATTATAATATTTGCCACCTGTCCATCACTGCAGGAACTTCTAGCCTGAGACAATTCATGGTTTCCATATTAAATCACCTCTTGATGATGTCAGATCTTTGCAAAACTGGGTTTTCAGCAGTTGCTGTTAAGTAAATCCCTTGAAAAATTTAATATGGAACAGGAAATGAGAGTGTCAGGGTTAATCTGACCCAACGGGCACACAAACCCCATTCGTATGTGTGATTATTTAAGAATGAAACCAACTATATTAATTTTCCTTCAATTTTTATATATCATTTTTTCAAAAAGCTACTAAATTATTTGGATTAAATAATCAGGAAGCAGCTTGAACCTAACTACTTAATAAACAGACCCAGTAGGTACTCCTTGGCCTGGAGGCACCGTGAAACACTCCCGAGAAACTGAGGGCTCCGTGCACCTGCTGCAGGGTCTCTGACACGTTCTTCTAGCAGCACACACAGTCCCACGAGGGATGTCGGTTTCCCCCACCTATCAAAGAGACTTTTAAAGGCTACTTACTTACTTGGCAGCACGTAAATTATAGGGCCAGATTTCAAACCCGGAATGTCTACCAACTTCCATGTTTCAAGGCTTGCTGGTCATCCAGTCAAGGCATGCCTGACTTCAGACAGCAGTTTCTTCTCAAGAGTCCCTAACACAGGATAATGGTCTCGGCATAAATGCCCCCAGTGCCAAGAGACCAGGTATCCAAAGCAGACTGTTCTAGCGAATCTTCCCCTTCTCTGGATTCCTAGAGCATGCTGTCATTTACTACAGTTAATTCTGAATTAGACATATTTGTGTACATCTCATAACCGCTACAAGTGGAACAGTTCCTTGATGGCAGCAGAAATACAACCACTTTAATCTGCTACATTTGGGGGTGGTCTGTTATGCAGCAATAAATAACTGATATGCTAGTTAAAAGGAGACAAATGTACTACTTGTGGGAAAAGTCCTAAAATATACCAATAAGTGAAAAAAACAAGCAATAGAATAAATGCAGATGAGGCTTCTTGTGTGTATATACATATATATATATATATATCTAAGTGCGTACATGCATACAAAATTTTAAGGTAAAATAGAAACTCGGCGTGGTTACCCCTACAGAAATGAAGATGAAGGAATTCTTTCTTTTCTTTTATGCCCTTCTGTCCCTTCCATTATCGTTTTCCATAATTAGCCAAAGCAAACGCAATAGAGAAAAACGGATAATGTCAAATGGTGAAGAGCTGCAAAGGGCCCCTGGATTCAGCCCTTAGGAATCACTACTGAGGCACCTGTTGAATGAAGTATAGGAGCCAGTGGTGGGACTATCCAGAGCCAGCTGTGGGCTGGGGAGCGAAGGTCCTGTGCTTGGCCTGCCTGAGGTCAGTGTGGTGAAAGCAATCGGGACAGCAGAAGAAAACAGGAGGGGCACCTGGGTGGCTCAGTTGGTTAAGGGTCTGCCTTCAGCTCAGGTCATGATCTCAGGGTCCTGGGATCGAGTCCCTGCATCGGGCTCCCTGCTCAGTGGGGAGGCTGCTTCTGTCTCTCCTTCTGCCCCTTGCCCTGCTTATTCTCTCTCTCTCACTTTCAAAAAAATAAAATCTTAAAAAAAAAAGGAAGAAAACAGAACGAAAAAGTAGACAGGGGCCAGACTATGTCGGACTCTTTACGATGGGTTTTTCTCTAGATATTCTGGGACTCCACCGAAGGGGTTTTCTGAGCAGGGCCCTGCCAAGCTCCCTTTAAAAGAACCTCCCTGGCTGCCCTGGGAAGAACAGACCTTAGGTAGAACTAGAAGCAAAGAGATCAAAGTGGTTTGGGCTATGATGGTTGGAGGCACAGTCAGAAAGGAGTGGCCGGGTTTGGAGTATATTTTGACGGTAAAGCCAGATAAACTGCTGATTAATTGGTTACGGAAAGCGAAACAAAGGAGTAGTAATGGTTGTTAAGGTTTTTGGCTCTGACAACTGGATGGATGGTAGTGTCATTTAACGAAACAAAGAACACCGAGAAAGGACAGGTTTGGAGGAGAGTATCAAAATATTCAGTGTGGACATGTTGTGGGAGATACCCATCAGATACCCAAGAGGAAATGTCAAGTAGGCAGCTGGATATTCAAGATGAAATCCACACTGGACACATTGAGTCTTGGAATATATAGGCAGTATTTAACGTGGATATACAGGGACACCTGAGTGGCTCAGATGGTTAAGTGTCTGCTCAGTTGGTTAAGCGTCTGCCTTTGGCTCAGGTCATGATCCCAGGGTCCTGCTCAGTGGAGACTCTGCTTGTCCCTCTCCCTCTGCCCCCCCAACTCATGCTCTCTTTCTCAAATACAGTCTTAAAAAAATAAAAATAAAAAATAAAGTGAATATATATTTTCTTTTTTTTTTTTTTTAAGATTTTATTTATTCATTTGAGACAGAGAGAATGAGAGAGAGCACATGAGGGGGGGAGGGTCAGAGGGCGAAGCAGACTCCCCGCCAAGCAGGGAGCCCAATGCGGGACTCGGTCCAGGGACTCCGGGATCATGACCTGAGCCGAAGGCAGCCGCCCAACCAACCGAGCCACCCAGGCGCCCCTAAGTGAATATATACTTTCACTGAATTTATGTTTATATAGTCACAAATATATATTGAATTTTATATTTACAGTAACTTTAGTGACTGTATAGATAGCATATAGATAGCGTTTAAAGGCTTTACACTGGACGAGATCACCTAGGAAGCAGGTAAGAGGAGTATGAGGATGGAGAAACAGCACAGGAGTTCAGGGCACTTCCAGCACTTCCTTAGGGTTTGGCAGGAAGAGACCCATCCGAAAAGGAGACTACAGCACTGGCAAAGTAAAAGAAAAAGAGAAAATATAGCTCCCAGAGTGCAGCGAAGAGAAATCTCTTCTTCCTCCTAAGACTGCTTGCAGACTGGGCCACTGCAAGACATGTACCACACACTGCTTTCTACAGATGGGTATAAAAATGAAAAATCCTCGGGCAAAAAGCCTATTACGAGGTCAGATCCACGCCAAGCTCCCGCCCCTCTCCCGGCTCCTCCGGGGCCGCACCCGCCCGGGCCCCAGCTCTTCTCAGGCCGCACCCGCCCCCCTCCCGGCTCCTCCGGGGCCGCACCGCCCCTGTCCCACCTCCTCAGGCGCTGCACCTGCCTGGACCCCGGCTCCGGGCAGCCCCGCCACGGCAGAAGGGCGGCCCGCGCACCGCCCAGGACCCGGGCCGCGGCGGGCGGCTAGTCCACGCGGGCCTGGGAGCCGCCGAGAAAGGGCCGCGTACAATATCCACCTGCACGACTCGCTGCTTCAGCCTGTTGTCCACGAAGCCCGCGGGTCTGGGCTTCATCCCGCGCGTCAGGTCGGCCGCAGCCTCGCCGCTGGCTCCACGGGGGCCGGGGTCCTCGCAGGGCTGCCCGCGGCGATCGCCGGGCCGGCCGCCCCGCCTGCGCCCGCCCGCCCGCGGTCCGCGCCGTGCCCCGGCCCTGTCCCACCGCGAGTGAGGAAAACGCCCCCGAGAACAACGACACGTGCCAGCACCAGGGACTTCCTGGGAGTCTTACTTTGCAGGCTTGTCCAGCGGGCCCTGGATGACAAGGACCCCTTTTGAACACGCTCAACTTTATTGTTCCTCGCTGTGCGGACACGCGTGCGCGCGCCGGCTGGTTGCGAGGACCTTCCCGGGGGCGCCGCTCCGCCTGGGTTCCTGGGTCGGGTTCCACCCACACCGTGCTCCATGCAGCACTAGTCTCGTCCGAATCTTAACGAACCCCCAACCTAGAGACGCCTGGGACGATAAAGTCGGGGAAAAACTCGGCGCCACCCAGCTCGGCAGGGAGGCCCCACCTGGGCGCCGGGCTCGGCCGGCAGGTGCGCGCAGGTGACCCCGGCGTCTGCCGCGTTGGGAAAGCTGGTCATCTTGCGCGATTTTCCGCCGCTCGTTTGTCGAGCACGTCCAGGGCAGGATTACAGCTAGACCTAGAAGCTGCCCAGGATTTTGGTAAACGTCCGTATTTGCAAGTGAGGTTTTATTATGCAGTTGAGAAGACACAAAGGGACAGTTAACGTTAACACACACCCAGAGTTGCGGGCTTCCGTTTCTGTGTACCTTCTTGGTTCCTCGCGTTTTCAAAATTCCCATTTGAGGTTTTATTTGGCTTATGACAACGGTGTTTATTAAGGTTGGGGGGGCGGAGAAGGTGGATTTAGAAGCTGTGAGATGTTAGCACATAACCGTCTTACTCAGGATGATGAGGGAGCAGAAGGCTGGCTGAGCACAAAGCGCAAGCCGACACCCTGAAAACTCCTCCTCCCCCAGGGTGGGACAAGTGTGACATTCCTCCAGGAAACTCCCAACTGTCTTCTTGTTAATGCCTTGCCAGAGGAAAAAACAACCTTAACTTGACAATGGCAAGGCCTCCGGTATCCTGTGAGTCTTTAACATATGAAAATCCTTTTGAAACCTCCCTTTTTCTTACTTACCTCCCCCAACTCCCAAGTAAAAAATCAGCCACCCCTTACAACCCTGGGGCAGCAGCTCTTTCTGCCCACGGGTCCTGTCCCCGTGCTTTAATAAAATCACCTTTTTAGGGGCACCTGGGTGGCTCAGCCGGTTAAGTGGCTGCCTTCAGCTCAGGTCATGATCCCAGGGTCCTGAAATCGAGCCCCACATCCAGCTCCCTGCTCAGCAGAGAGCCTGCTTCTCCCTCTCCCTCTGCCTGCCGCTCTGCCTACTTATGCTCTCTATCTCTGTCAAATAAATAAATAAAATCTTAAAAAAAAAAATCACCTTTTTACACCCAAGAAGTCTCAAGAATTCATTCTTGGCCCTTGGCTCTGGACTTCACCTCGCCAAAGCTCACCTATATTCCAAAACCACATCAAGGATACCACAGGCTTGTTTTTCCCTCAGAGTTCAGGTCACATCACTGCCCTTTCCAATGGTTCTTATCCGTGCACTGAATATAGATTCTCACTGTGATATTCAAAACTTGGGTTAACTTGGCTCCAGCTTCCTCTCCTACTTCTTCACTGCATGTATTGGGTCAGTCCTGAAGGGCTGCTATGTTGCGGACACTGGTTCCGCCGGGAAGAAACAAGATTCCTGCTTCCAGGAAGCGTCCAGCTCTACCAGAAGGTAGTACTGAAACATAGCACTTGGCTTTCACTGACATTTCCTCTTGTCTACAATGCCCTTCCTGGCCAGTCTGTGGCTTCTCTCCCGTTTGGCCTTTCCCGATATTTCCCTTTGTTAAAATCTCCACCCATTGAACGAATATTCAACACAGATTTATTGAGTGCATACCTGTTTCAGACCCTGCCCTGTCCTGAGTCTTGTGGGGAAGAGCAAAAGAATTACAATTGTACCTTTTTATACCATCTTTTTTTTATTTAAGTATTTATGTACTTGATTATATTAAACTTTAGCAAAGATTTCCTACAGTAATTAGCACAAATAGAGTCAATGCCTAATAACTGCTTAAATGTAATTTAATCGTGAGCATGCCAAATGTACCGCACGGAATAAAAAGGGGCTGACAGGCCCAGCAGCATCACAATATATATGAAACAGCACACTTAGTATGTAATTTGTCACGGAACACTATCTACATTTAGGGTTGGCTTCATGGGTGTGTGACCTGTGCCTTCACAAAGGCCTTAGTGCTTAGAAGATCCCCACACTGGTTTAAGGGTCTGCTGTTGCCACCTTGACATTCTTTTTCTTTCTTTCTTTTTTTTTTTTCCAAGTTTAGGCTAACGGGGATCATCAATGTCTTTGCCCTGAGATCATCAAAGCCATGTGTCCACTCTAAGAATCTCTGGTGACAAGTGAGAGCGCGTTGAGAGGGCCAGAAAGGGGGCCTCACTTATGAACCCCAAGGAGAAGAAAGTATACAGCACCCATACAAACCAGTCCTTGCTTCTCCCTATGGTTTATCTGTATTATGGGTTACAAATGTATTTTTTTAAAACATACTTTGCTTGGGGCGCCTGGGTGGTTCAGTTGGTTGGGCAACTGCCTTCGGCTCAGGTCATGATCCTAGAGTTCCAGATGGAGTCCCGTGTCGTGTCAGGCTCCCTGCTCAGTGAGGAGCCGCCTTCTCCCTCTGACCCTCCCCCTCTCGTGCTCTCTCTCTCAAATTAATAAACAAAATCTTTTTTTAAAAATTTAAAAAATAAATATTTTGCTTAATGTAATAGTATGCACAAGTGTTTCACCATGAAAAGCACTGAACAGGGGCACCTGGGTGGCTCAGTCATTAAGTGTCTGCCTTTCACTCAGGTCATGATCCCGGGGTCCTGGGATCGAGCCCTGCATCGGGCTCCCTGCTCGGTGGGAAGCCTGCTTCTCCCTCTTCCACTCCCCCTGCTTGTGTTCCCTCTCTCACTGTGTCTCTCTCTGTCAAATAAATAAATAAAATCTTAAAAAAAAAAAAGGAAAGCACTGAACATTTTAAATGTGTGGTATGAAGTGCACCCCCTTCATTAGTTATTTTTATTGACCATATTCTTGCCAACTCTAATTTTATTAAGAAATTTAACCCCCTGGGGTGCCTGGGTGGCTCAGTCGTTAAGCCTCTGCCTTCGGCTCAGGTCATGATCCCAGGGTCCTGAGATTGAGCCCCGCATCAGGCTCCCTGCTCCGCGGGGGGGGCCTGCTTCTCCCACTCCCCCTGCTTGTGTTCCCTCTCCCACTGTGTCTCTCTCTGTCAAATAAATAAATGAAATCTTAAAAAAAAAAAAAAGAAAAGAAATTTAACACCCTGACACTATAGAATCTTAAACTTGTTCTTTTTAAAAATTTTTGTATGGCTGTCAAAGAAAGGTATTACTTTTAATAAATATAGTATTCCTCATTGTTCTGAATCAAAAGGATTTCTTTCTTTTTTTTTTCTTTTCTTGCCACATAGTGTTTCCACCTTGAAATTCTTAATACTTTTTAAACAAGTGGCCCCTTATTTTAATTTTGCACTGGGCAAAATTTGCAAATTATGTAACCCATACCAACCTGAAGTACTTTCCAGAACGGCAGCTTCTCAAGGGCGAGCACCATGTTTTTAACCTCTTTACTGCCTCAGGGACTGCAGGCAATAATTAAAAGTAAGTTAATACTAGGTATCAATAATGGTATGTTTGAACACTTTCTGCTGGAATTACTTTTAGCAGTTACTGCCCTGAAGACAAATTTCCAACAATTCCGGTGTACCATACATCCAAACCAAAAAGATGACTGACTAGTACCCTGAGTGCACATGTAGGTCAAGAGCTTCCTGCAATGATGGAAACGTCCTCTGGTCTGTAATGATGCAACCCCACCTAGCGGTAGTGGTACATTCCACCGTCTGTTCACACCTTCGCCCTCCCTGACTTTAGCTCACTAACAAACAGCCTCTTGGCGGATGGTGCTTTATAATTTGGGTGATCTAGTCCTGACTCAGTCCCGATTTTTGCCTCTTGATGCAGCATAGTTATTAACAGTGCAGTAATTTGTGGAAATAAATGAAAATCACTCAAATGAGAACAGGCAAAGACTGTCCAGAGCTCACAGCAGCAAGGCGGCCGCCTCCACCACGTTCTGGCAGAGGCTCGAAGGCAGACAGAGGAGCGGCCAAGCTTTGTGGCTGGAACAGGGGCGGCTTCCGGGGGGTCCCCGGCTGGAGGCTGTTGGCCTGGGGAAGCTGCAGGACGGCTAACTAGAAGCAGGGCATCCTATGTAACTGTCAGGGCAGTGCATTTGGCTTTCTCGGGCTGGTCCTGAAATGGGAAGTGGGGACAAAAACCAGGGAAGCTGTCAGTTATTAATGGAGTCCTGGCCATCTGGGGCCAGTTGTTACAGGATTTACTGTTGGCCTCCTGGATCGTTTGCTGCAGTAATGGTCTGACGTCCTACGAGCCTGAGGACTTCTAGATGAGGGCTTTCTTCCTGGGACGGATGCTGCCGAGTGTAAGTCACAGCTCTGTTTCTATATAGGGTCAGGCTGTTGTTCATTTGTATATTTGGTTTCTCACCTTGATCTCCCAGAAGGGTCCCGTCTGGACAATAAATGATATGGTCACCCCCTCTGTATAATAGGGACATGGAGAAAAGGCGAGAGAGTGTGCATAGCAGAGATTTCTTACCCAGGTTCACAAGGGAGGTTGCCTGCTTGCTGGAAGCTAGAGACTGAGTCTGTGTCCTTGTTTTCTGAGGTTCGGGGGAAAAAAACTTTGAGTTATTTTATCTGGTAAAGGCTAATAATTCTGTTCACTAATAAGGTTGGTCCTCCTTTGAGATGATTGCCTCATTCATGTCCCTAATTTTAAATAGAATGAAAATAAGATTTTGGGCTGGCATTTTATGCATCAAATCCACAAATGTTTGTTGTCTACTCTGTGCCAGGTCTGTGCTACTTGAGAGAGTGACAATCAGACAGATTCGGATCTGGAGCTTAATGCTCTGGTGAGGGGGCCACCATAGGCTGGCAAAACAATAAAGCTATAATTAGAATAATGAGAAATAGCAAGGATTTCCCAGCTCTTGGAGTAGTCCCTTTCATAAGAAGGTGTTTGGTGAAGAAAATAATCAGGGTCCTGTGGTATGGAATAACAGAGCGAGCCTGCCTCCGTCCGTCCGAGTGGCCAGGGGAAGACTTTCTGAGAAGGTTACATTTAGGAACCTTGAGATCAGCAGGGACTAGTTGTGTCGGAAGAGAGTTTCCGAAGATAGGGAGAGTGTGCAAAGGCCCTGAAGCCTTTGACCTGTTCAAGGAACAGAGAGAAAAAATAAACTTCGTTCTCATTTAAATCACCATCATTTGAGGTTTCTGTCATTCACAACCAACATTAATTTGAGCGATTGTAGGTTATTTGGAGGAATTTTAAAGGCTGAGTCTAAGGTTAATGGGAAAGAGCAAATGGCCAAGAAGAGCCCAGTGATTCCTGAATGAGAACTCAGCACATCACTCTTTCTTTAAAATCTCTATTGAGGGGGCGCACGGGTGGCTCTGTCGCTGAAATGTCTGCCTTGGGCTCAGGTCATTATCCCAGGGTCCTCAGATTGAGCCCCGCATCGGGCTCCCTGTTCAGCAGGGTTCTGCTTCTCCCTCTGCCTCCCCACTTCTCGTGCTCTCTCTCTCTCTCAAATGAATAAATAAAATCTTAAAAAAACTCTATTTTTTTAAGGTGTCATTTATGTGTAATAAAATGTACTCATGTTAAGTGTATTTTTAAAATCGAGGTAAATTTTACATAACACAATACTCACCATCTTACAGTATGAAATTCAGTGGCGCGCCATATGTTTGCGGTGCTGTGCGAGCATCACCACCATGTAGTTCGAAAACATTTTTCTCAGCCCAAGAAGAAAGCCCAGGCCACCCAACCCTTGCCTTCCGCCAGGCCCTGGGAACCTCGAAGCTTCTGTCTGTCTCTAGGGATTTGCCTGAACAAAAAGCCCCTATTTGCCCCTGGAAACCACCCTTCCACTTTCTGTTTCTACACACTTGACTACTATAGATACTTTGTATCAGTGGAATCATGTAGTATTTACCTTTTTGTGGCTGGCTTATTTCAATTTAGTATAATGTCCTCAAGGTTCATCCATGCTATGGTATGTGACAGGGTTTCCTTCTTTTTAAAGGCCAAAAGTATTCCACTTTATTCATATACCACATTTTTGAAGTCCATTCATCCATCAGTGGACATGTGGGCGGCTTCCACCTCCCTGCTATCTTGAACAATACTGCAATGAACAGGGGTGTGCAAATATCTCTTTGAGATCTTGCTTTCAATTCTTTTGAAGAGATACCCAGAAGTGGGATTGCTGGGTCATATGGTAATTCTACTTTTACTTGTTTTTAAGGAACTCCATACTGCTTTTCATAGTGGCCGCACCATTTTGCATTCCCACCAACAGTGCATGGGGGTTCCAGTTTCTCCACATCATCGCCAACACTTCTAATTTTCTGCATTTGTTTGTTTTTTGTTGTTGTTGTTTTGATAGTGACCAACCTAATGGGTAGGAGGTGATATCTCATTACGGTTTTGATTTGCCTTGGTTTGATAATTCATGGTGTGGAGCATACTTTTATCTGCTTGTTGGCTATTTGTATGTCTTCTTTGGAAAAATACCTGTTCAAATCCTTGCCAATTTTGTAATTGGGTACTTTTGTTTTTGTTGTTGAGTTGTAGGAATTCTTTTTTTTTTTTTTTAAGATTTTATTTATTTGACAGAGAGACACAGCGAGAGAGGGAACACAAGCAGGGGGAGCGGGAGAGGGAGAAGCAGGCTTCCCGTGGAGCAGGGAGCCCAATGCGGGGCTCGATCCCAGGACCCTGGGATCATGACCTGAGCTGAAGGCAGAGGCTTAACAACTGAGCCACCCAGGCGCCCCGAGTTGTAGGAATTCTTTATGTATTATTGTTAACCCTGTATCGGGTGTATGATTCCAGAGATTCTCCCATTCCATAGGTTGCCTTTTTTCGCTCTGTCAGCTGTTTTATTGATGCACAGGAGTTTCTAAGTTTGATGTAGCTCCATCCATTTTTGCTTTTGTCGTCTGTGCTTTTGGTGTCATATGCAAGAAATCATTGTCAAATCCAACATCATGAAACTTTCCTGTATGCTTTCTTATGGGAGTTTTGCATTTTTCTTTACTTTTAAGGACAATTTTCTGGATATAGAATTCTTGGTTTCAAATTTTTTTTTGTATTTGTTTTGTTTTCTTCTTTCAGCACTTTGACTCTGTTATCCCAGTATCTTCTCGTCTCCAGGGTTTCTGGTAAGAAATCAGCTTAATCTTATTGAGATTCTGACTTTAATCTTATTGAGATGCATGAGTAGTCACTTCTCTCTTGTTGCTTTCAGAATTGCATCTTTGACTTTAAATAATTTGATTAGATTGTGTCTTAGTGTGGATTTCTTTGAGTTTATTCTAGTTAGGATTAATTGAGCTTGTTGGATGTGTAGATGCATGTACATATTGGTCATTATTTTTTGAAATATTCTTCCTGTTCCTTTCTCTCTTTCCTTTTCTGGCACTTCCATTACACATATGTTGGTATTTGATAGTGTCCTGCAGGTTTCATAGGGTCTGACCATAGTTCTTTTTTTTTTTTTTAAGGTTTTATTTATTTATTTGACAGAGAGAGACATAGTGAGAGGGGGAATACAAGCAGGGGGAGTGGGAGAGGGAGAAGCAGGCTTCCCGCAGAGCAGGGAGCCCGATGCAGGGCTCGATCCCAGGACCCTGGGATCATGACCTGAGCCAAAGGCAGACGGTTAATGACTGAGCCACCCAGGTGCCCCCTGACCACAGTTCTTTATTTTCTCTTTCTTCTTCTTAGACTATGTAATTTCAATTAGTCTATCTTCAAGTTTGCTGATTATTTTTCTGCCTGCTCAAATATAATGTTGACATCCTGTAGTGAATTTTTCATTCTAACTCCTTAAATCCTATTCGGTTTCTTCTGTTGAAATCAGTGGAGTGCTTCAAGTTGGGTGTTTGGCTTTTTTTCCAAAATTGTCTTGGCTATTATAAGTCCTTTGCCTTTCCATATAAATTTTAGAATATGCTTTATATTAGTATTAAAATCCTACTATGATTTTGATTGGGCTTACATTGAACCTGTAGATCAGTTTTGGAAGAATTAACATTTTAACAACATTGAGTCTTCTAATCCATGAACATGGTATATCTATTTAGGTCTTCCTTTATTTATTTCATCAATGTTTTAATCACATACAGGACCTGGAGATATTTTATTAGATTTATCCCTAAATATTTCATGCTATTTTGGTGATATTGTAAGTAGTACTGTTTTAACATTTTGATTTCTGTTAATTGGTAATATAAAAATATAACTGATTTTTTCTGTATTGACTTCGTGTCCTCCAACCTTCTTAAAAAGACAATCTACATAGACAGAATTGATTTCCTCCTTTCTAGTCCATATGTATTTTTTCCTCCCTTATTATACAAACTAGACAGCAGAGAACAGAAAGGATGTACAACTGAAAACAGGAAGATTAAGTGAATGTCTTCAGACATGAAACCCCAGCTCCATTTCCCCATTCATCTCTCTCAGAAATATGACTAGTTTGGCTTATACTCTTCCAGGCAAGAGCTTGGATTCTTTTCTGGACTAATTAAAGGGCCCTAGGGAACAGATCACATTTGAGGAGGTGAGGGTCAACCACTGACCAACTTGGTTACCACTGATCAACACACAGTGAAACTTACTAATCAACCAGACCTGCCCATCTACACTGAGCTCTCAACCACCTTTTCTTTTGCATTTTTAAATGTAACATATGAACAGACTGTCAAGGATTAAAGTTAATCTCCAACATGAAGTATAGACCAAAACAAAGTAATGGAAAAAGAGAAATTAGAGGAAATAGAGAATGCACAGAGCAGAATATGTCGAGTATACTAAAATTTATATCCTCTTAGAAATGAGAAAATACTGTATCACTGAAATAAGAAGAGTATACTATAAACAAGAACAGAAGAAAAAAGGATCTCTTATAACTTAAAGAGATGACAGTAAATAAGCTTCATCAGAAGGTTTGTCAGGTAAAGTTGAGGAATTCCCACAGAAAGTGAAAAACAAACAAACAAGATACACAGGAATGAAATTGGAGAGGAAATATCCTGGATCTGGGAGGTCCCAATGTATGACTAAAAGATGTTTTATGAAGCAAGAATGTACCTAACAGAAGCAAAATAAATAAATAAATAAATAAAAATCAAGGGGCGCCTGGGTGGCTCAGTCTGTTAAGCATCTGCCTTTGGCTCAGGTCATGATCCCAGGGTCCTGGGATGGAGTCCCAAATCAGGTTTCCTGCTCCACGGGGAGAATGCTTCACCCTCTCCCTCTGCTGCTCCCCTGCTTGTGCTCTCTCTCTCTGTGTCAAATAAATGAACAAAATCTTAAAAAAAAATAATCAAGCAACACTTGAAAATTTATCAAAACTGGAAGGCATGTGTTTTCATAATCAACCAGTGAAGCACAGTGAAAAAGACATGTTATCATGACATTTCAGAATGTCAGGGAAAAGGGAAGTTCCTAAATTTTCCAGGGAGAACAGACAGAATACACCCATAGGATCAGGAATTTCAGAATGCCACAAAATTTTCAACTTGTGCACGATACAAACAAGAAGACAAGGGAGCAATGCTGTCAAAATTATTCTGGAAAATAATTTCCAACCTATAATTCTTTTTTTGTTGTTGTTAAAGATTTTATTTATTTATTTGACAGAGAGAGAGACAACGAGAGAGGGAACACAAGCAGGGGGAGTGGGAGAGGGAGAAGCAGACTTCCCGCTGAGCAGGGAGCCCGATGTGGGGCTCGATCCCAGGACCCTGGGACCATGACCTGAACCGAAGCAGACTCTTAACAACTAGCCCCCCAGGTGCCCCCAACACTATAATTCTGTACTAATTCAAACTATCACTCAAGGTAGGAATAGAACAAAGCTAATTTCAGACATACTAGGTCTCAAAAATGTATATCCATGCATCCTTTATCTGGAATCTGCCAAAGGAAGTCAGCCAGCAAGTGAGGAAACCATTCAGTTTGAGAAGAGTGTGTATTCTCCTGTTGGATGAAGTCCTCCATAGATGTGAATTATGTCCAATTGATTGATGGCATTGTTGAGTTCAGCTATGTCCTTACAGACTTTCTGGCTGCTCTGTCTGTCCTTTTCTGTCAGAGTCGTGGAGTCTGCAGCTATGATAGTGGACTCATTTATTTCTCTTGCTAGTTCTGTCCTTTTCTGCCTCACATATTTTGACACCCTGCTGTTAGGCGCATATGCTTTTTTTTTTTTTAAGATTTTTTTAAAATTTATTTATTTGACAGAGAGATAGAGAGCACAAGTAGAGTGGCAGGCAGAGGTAGAGGGAGAAGCAGGATCCCCGCTGAGCAGGGAGCCCGATGCGGGGCTCGATCCCAGGACCCCGGGATCATGACCTGAGCCGAAGGCAGATGCTTGACCGACTGAGCCACCCAGGCGCCCCAGGCGCATATACTTTAAGGATTGTTGTGTCTTCTTGGAGAATTGGCCTTTTATCATTATGCAGTGCTCCTCTTATCCCTGGTAATCTCTCTTGCTTTGAGGTTTGCTTTGTCTGAAATTAATATAACTTCTCCCACTTTCTTTTGATTAGTGTTAGTGTAGCCTATCTTTCTCCATCCCTTCACTTTTTTTTCCCTCCAGCTTTATTGAGATATAATTGACATACAACATTGTGTAAGTTTGAGGTGTACAAAGTGATTTGATGTGCATATACATTGCAAAATGTTCACCACAGTAAGATTAGTTAGTACATCCATTTTGTTGTTGTTGTGATGGTGAGAACATTAAAGTTTTACTCTCACTGCAACTGTCCCTTTACATTTGATTTATATGTGTCTTTATGTTTAAAGTGAGTTTCTTCTAGACAACATATAGTTGGGTCTTGTTTTCTGATCCACTAGGATAATCCCTGTCTTACAATTTGTATATTTAGACCATTGACGTTTAAAGTGATAATCAAGGGGCGCGTGGGTGGCTCAGTCGTTAAGCATCTGCCTTCGGCTCAGGTCATGATCCCAGGGTCCTGGGATCGAGTCCCACATCGGGCTCCCTGCTCGGTGGAGAGCCTGCTTCTCTCTCTCTCCCACTTACCCTGCTTGTGTTCTCTCTCTGGCGGTCTCTCTGTCAAATAAATAAATAAAATCTTAAAAAAAAAGTGATAATCAGTAAAGCTGGATTCATAGCTATCATACTGGTTTCTATTTGTTGCCTTGGTCTTTGTCCCTATTTTTGTCTTGTACTCTTTTTCTGCCTTCCGGGATTTTATTTATTTATTTATTTATTTATTTATTTATTTATTTTTAAGATTTTATTTATTTGAGAAAGTGTGAGAGAGCGAGAGAGAGTGAACAAGGTGAGGAGCAGAGGAAGAAGCAGGCTCCCTGTGGGAGCCTGACACAGGGCTCAATCCCGGGACTCTGGGATCAGGACCTGAGCCCAAGGCAGCCGCTTAACCAACTTAGCCACTCAGGCGGCCCTTATTTATTTATTTTTAATTAAGCTTTACTTTAAAGGAAATTTAAAGATTTTATTTATTTATTTAGAGCATAGGACCTTGGGTGGGGGGGCAGAGGGAGAGGAGAGAAAGAACCTTTAGTAGACTCTGTGCTGTCGCAGCCTGACAGGAGGCTCGATCCCACAACCCTGAGATCGTGACCTGAGCCGAAACTGAGAGTCACATGTTTAACTGACTGAGCCACTCAGGCGCCCCACTGCCATTTGGGATTTTAATTGAGCATTTTATATGATTCCTTTTTCTCTTCTTTCTTAGCATATCAATTACACTTCTTTTACTTTTTTTTAGTGGTTGCCCTAGAGTTTGCAGTATACATTTATGCTTAAACCAGGTTTGCTTTCCAGTAACACTGTCCCACTCTAGCATTTTCAAATGGCTACTTTTTTGCCTTCCCCTGTTGGAAGAGGGTTTTTCTTTGATCTTCACTAGGAAAACCTTGGAGAACTCGAGGAGGTAAGATGAACAGTAGTGTGGCCCCCTGGAGTCTTTTTCTTTATTGTTTTTGTTCTTGGGTTTTTTTAGAGAGGGAGGGGGAGGGGCAGAGAGAGAATTCCAAGCAAGCTCCAGGCCCAGCGCAGAGCCCCACACGGGGCTCGATTTCACAACCCTGAAATCATGACCTGAGCTGCAGTTAAGAGTCAGACACTTAACCAGCTGAGCCACTCAGGCGCCCCAGCCCTCTGGAGTTCTTATATTCAGGCTGGTCCACACTGAGCCTCCAACTTCTTGTCAGTGACTGTTCAGGTTTTCCTGCCCCAGTACTGGTTCCCGGAGGTTTCTGCCTTGGTAAGTTGTGATTGTACTGGTCTGTCTGTCTCCCCTGTTTGGAGGAGTGACCTCACTTCTTTGAGTGATCTAAGAATTGTTGATTTTTCAGTGTGTTTGGCTTTTTATTTGTTGTTAGGACCTAGTGGTAGTCTCCAAGCTCTCCTTACAAGCCAGACTGGAAACCGAAACAGTTCAATTTGGACTTTTAAAATATAACCTATGGGCGCCTGGGTGGCTCAGTCGTTAAGCGTCTGCCTTTGGCTCAGGTCATGATCCCAGGGTCCTGGGATCGAGCCCCATGTCAGGCTCCCAACTCAGCGGGGAGCCTGCTTCTCCCTCTCCCTCTGCTGCTCTCACTGCTTGTGCTCTCTATCAAATAAATCAATAAAATCTTAAAAATAAATAAATAAAATAAATAAAAAATAAAATACAACCTATATTTTAAAACAAAAGTGTTGATCTCTCTCTTTCACACATATGCACACACACACACACATATATACACACACATCCTACTTACTGTTTTTTAATCTTGATCAACATCCTTCTGTAAAATTTTGCCTTCCCCATAGTTTTGACATTGCAACCATGTTTTGAGTTTTCAAGTAAGATGAGACAAAGGCTATCTTAATTAGAACTGGTAACTCTAACCCTTGATGATGGTACCACCTTTTTTATTAACTCAGAATAAAGCAACAGATAACGAATATGGGATAGCCTGTGTTTTCTGCTCCAACTTGAGAGGAATGGGAGATGAGGTTTATGTTGTTAAGAAAATCTGGAATAATTTTAATGACTCCTTACAGTCAAAATAAGTCATTCATTTGGCAAACATTTCTGAAACTCCAGCTATTTACAGGATGGAAGGTCCTGGGGGCACAAACACTAATAAAATCTGTTACTTTTATTGCAATCTAAGGCATGGCTGGCTGGGCATGTCCAGGAGTGGTGTGTGAGTGGTCAGATAGAGGTGTGGACAAGGTGCAGAGAGTGTAGTAATAGCTGGTTTATAAATAATCTGTTACCTGTCTGTCTGGCTTTAACCTATGGACCTTTAATGATCCTATGAACTTATGCTGTGTCAGGCAAATCCTGTTGGTTTGCCTTCATACTAATATACCAATTCCCCTATTCATTCTTTTCTCTCCTAAGTGGTCTCCTTGCAAACTTGTCCCCTTTTCATACGTTTAGTGCACCAAACAGAAGGATATTTTTAGAATGTCAGAACAAGGTACTTTTTTTTTTTTTTTTTTTTAAGATTTTACTTATATATTTGAGAGAGAGAGACTGAGAGCACATGAGAGAGAGAACAAGCAGGGCGGGAAGGAGAAGCAGATTCCCCACTGAGCAGGGAGCCTGACAGGACGCTGGATCCCAGGACCCAGGATCATGACCCGAGCCGAAGACAAAGGCTTATCCGACTAAGCCACCCAGGGGCCCCCACATCAAGGTACTTCTATACTTAAAACTGTCCTGTGGTTTATCATCACATTAGAAGTTAAACTCTTTGCCAGGGTTCCCAAGACGTGTGTGACCTTGCACTGCCCCCTCTGATGTCCTCTCAAAACTCTCACACCCTTCTTCATCCTAGTACAGCCACACTGCTTTCTCTCCTCTTCTTCAAGACTGCAAGTGTCTGTGAGCAATCGGGTCTGTGCAAACACTCTGCCTGCAAATCATCAGGGAGCTATTGTTCAGATTTCAAATTAAACGTCAGTTCCTCAGCCTGGCTTTCTCTGATGGCTCAGTCTGCAACTGTTTACCCTCCTCTGTCCTCTTCAGATTTCTTAAAACTGCTTGTCATTAATACAATTTTGTTGTCCTCTGTCTCCTCCACTGTAATGGGAGCTACAGGACTGCGGGGACTTTTCCCCATCATGTATCCCTAAGGTGCAGTAACTGGCATATGCTAGCTGCTCAGAAAATATTGGGTGAATGAATGTATGACTTTGATATAATGTGCCTTTAAGATGACCTTTTCCCTGTATTTGGTCGCTACTTATTGCCTTGTCTGCCTCGCACATTCCTGTATCTCGGGTGTAGGGCAGGTCGTGGCAGGTAGCGGGGCTGGAGTCAGTAACTAGCTGTTGAATGAATGGATGAGATGACAACACTTCCAAAAATCTTAAAGTCTAGAGTGGAGAGAATCGCTGCTGTCACAGAATAAGCAAGGGACTGGGAAACCTCTGGAGAAACGGAGATCAGGAAAGGCAAGACTCAACCTGTAAGCCAAGGATTATTTCGGCGCGACTTGGGCTTCAGGAGAAAAACCTCTTAGCATTGCCAAGTCCGGGATCCTGTGGACCCTGCGCGGAATCCAAAAGAAAAATCGCACATGATAACAAGTTGTACCAGGTATCCAGCAGATTACCAGCGCTCAGTAATTAATTAGCTCACTAATTCTTTTTTTTTTTTTTAAGATTTTATTTATTTATTTGACAGAGAGAGACACAGCGAGAGAGATGACACGAGCAGGGGGAGTGGGAGAGGGAGAAGCAGGCCCCCCCGCAGAGCAGGGAGCCCGATGCGGGGCTCAATCCCAGGACCCTGGGATCATGACCTGAGCCGAAGGCAGACGCTTAACAACTAAGCCACCCAGACGCCCCTGCTCGCTAATTCTTGTCATAAATTCTGGAAAGAAATCAGATTGAGGGTAGCGTTCAGCCCGTCCCCTGCTCAGGTGTTGTGCTCATGAACTACACTTCCCAGCATGCACCAGAACTACGGCGGCCGGGTGGTTCGAGTGAGGACTACAACTCCCGGCATGCCGCGCCGTTGCGCCCGCACTACGCGCCCAGCGGCCCCGGCGAGGGCCTATCAGGGGCGGGCGGGCGCGGCGGGCGCGGCGGGCGCCGGAGCAGGTTTGACGGAAGGAGCGGCGGCGGCGGTGGAGGAGGAGGATGGAGGCGGTGGTGTTCGTCTTCTCTCTCCTCGACTGTTGCGCGCTCATCTTCCTCTCGGTGTACTTCGTATCCTTGCCTGAGGCGGGCGGAGGCCGGCCGGGCCCGGCGCCCGGGGGACGGGGCTGAGGCGGGGCCCGGCAGGTGCGCGGGGGCAAGGGCGGCCCGGCCGGGACCGGGACCGGGACCCGGGCGGCGAGCCGGGCGGGAGGACGGCCCAGCCGGGAAGGCCCGTCGGGAAGCCCGCAGCTCCCGCCGCCCCCGCCCCCGCGCACCGGCCCCGCCCCGAGCGGCCGGGCGGCGGGCCTCCCTGGCGGGGCCGCGGGGGGCGCTGGGGTCCCGGGCAAGCGGACGCGACGTGCCGCCTCTGGTCGCTGTGGGCGACAGCCCCCGCCGCCCTTGTGGCGCCGGGGCCTTGGCGGCCGGGCCCCGCCTGGGACTTGGGCATCGTGCGGGGCCTGCCAGGGCCCGGGACCGGAGCAGCCCTCTGCGGGGGACCGTGCGTGGGACCGTGCGGGGCCGGGTGCACTTGTGTCCGTGCCGAAGCGGCGCCCGCGCAGAAGACTTGCTCCTGTGCTCGTCCTCAGACTGGGGTCCAGGCCCGCACGTGAGGTTTGGACCCGCACCCTGCTCTCGGGGAGCCACCAGTCTTCGTCGTCGCCCAGTGCACCCTCCAGTTCAAGTCGTTAACGTGGGAAACAAACATGCGGAATTGCATTGTTTTTCTTTCCTTGGAATTCCCTCGTAGTGCTTTCTGATGGAAGTAAACTTCCTGTTTGACAGAACACCCGGCTTTAGGGTGTTTGTAGCGTGTGCTTTCAGCGTGACCTCCTGCTGTACTGTGGACGGGCAGCCCGCTGGAGAGGAAAGGGACGGAATTTGCAGTCAGAACCCCTTACTTAGCTAGATGTTTGCTGTGCGCAGTGCTTCACCTCTCTCCGCCTGGGGTTTCTTATCTTTACCGCGGGGCCTGTTCACTCCCCAGCTCTGGGTATGTACAGCGAGAACGCGGCTTCAGCGCCCCCCAGCACCATGTCTGCCTCCCCGGCCCCAGTTAGCTGCACTTTTTACTTGAACTGATGAATTCTAATGAGAACCTTGAGTTGGTTTTGTGTTTTTTTAAGATTTTATTTCTAAGTAATCTCTGTACCCAGGCTGGGCCTGGAATTCACAACCCCAAGATCAAGACTCACATGCTGTACTAACCGAGCCAGCCAGTCGAGGGAGAACCTTGAGTTTTCTTAGGTTTGGTGAACTGACTGAAAGGGCAGAATCACGGGCCTAAGTTTTGACGACCTATGTCTCTCTTGTGACCTAAGGAACTGGGACTTCCAGAGAAATGAAACATGGATTTCTGTATTTGCAGTTTGGCAAGCTCGGCTTAATAGTTCAAAATAGGCGTGGCTTATACCAATTTATGTGCATGGAAAAATGTTAGGTGGAATATTTGACTTAGACATTCAGGTACATTTAGGGTGTGTTTTGATGAGATTCAGCATATTGTATTACTGTATTTTTGGATAGTTGCACTAGCTTAATATTAGAGGCAAGAGGTAGAAAATGGTCAGAGTAGAAGTTCTGTAGGGATAGAAGTTTTCCCGGACTTTGAACCATGGAGAAAACCATGGAAGGAAAGGGGTGGATATTCAAAATCGGGCAAGAGCAGAGGTGCAGATTCGGGTGTGTTTATGGCATTTTTTTTTTTTAAGATTTTATTTATTTATTTGACAGAAACACAGCGAGAGAGAGAGAGAGAGAGAGAGACAGGGAACACAGCAAGGGGAGTGGGAGAGGGAGAAGCACGCCTCCCGCGGAGCAGGGAGCCTGATGCGGGGCTCGATCCCAGGACCCTGGGATCATGACCTGAGCTGAAGACAGACGCTTAACGACTGAGCCACCCAGGCACCCCTATGGCATTTCTGGATGACCGGGTTAAAGAATGGACCATCTGGAGGACGTGGTTGATTTTGGTCGTAGTAGAAGGTCAGGTGGGAAAGGCTGGATTAGAGCAGATTTTGAAGGGTTTTGGTGTTAAGGCGGGGAGGGCTTTCACTTTTATCCTCTAGGCAGTAGGGAGCCATTGAACATTTTTACATAAGCAAATGGAGTATTAGGAAGATGAATCTGCAGAGTGGGTTGGAAATGGGAAAGACTGGAAAGTAAACCGTTGGGGAGTGGGCCCGTGTGAGTTTGAAACAGCTCTGAGTGTGGGCAGGTGAAAGGAGGGATTCATGGGTGGAGTGAGGAGGAAGGCTGGGTGTGGGATATGAAACAGATGACAGAAATAACTTGTCGTGGTTTGAGCCTGGGCAAATGGTGCTTGTGTCATCGACAGAAAGAAAACACATTTGGAGGCGGGCAATTTGTGGAGAAAGTGATGAGTTTGACTTTGTGTTGAGATGTTAGGGGGAATATCCATATGGAAATGTTTAGAATTTAGGTGAATTTATTTATTTATTTATTTTTACTTGTTTCATTGGACATTTTCAAGCATAAAAGTAGAGAGCGTAGTGAAATAAACCCAGTTTCTGTCACCAACAGTGACTTTCAGCATTTTGCTTTCTCCTTTCCTGGGTGGGGAGGGGATGTTGGAGCGTTTCACAGCAAATCTCAGGCCTTGTATCGTTCAGTTGAGGACTTTTCCTTCTGTGTCACATGTCCTCGAGAGTTTACATTTGGTACTGAAAACCATTTTTTGCTTAATTCTAGTATAAAGTATGTTTAATGTGTTTAAGGTTTAGGAAATTGAGAAAAGTATTAGGAAAACAGATCACCTGGAAGGAGACATAACCAGTACGGACATAGGACCACCCTGTATTGATAGTTTTTTTTTTAAAGATTTTATTTATTTATTTGAAAGAGACACAGCGAGAGAGGGAACACAAGCAGGGGGAGTGGGAGAGGGAGAAGCAGGCTTCCCGCAGAGCGGGGAGCCCGATGCGGGGCGGGGCTCGATCCCAGGACCCTGGGATCATGACCTGAGCTGAAGGCAGACGCTTAACGACTGAGCCACCCAGGCGCCTCTGTATTGATAGTTTTGTATCTTTTCTTTTTTCACATCTTGAGTCTTCAGAGACAGTTTATGGATCTGTCATAAATAAACACTTTTCCTATTTTTGGGAATTCAGGTTTTTCACATTTAAATTGTTTTTAGAGGTCTTTTTTCCGTTTCTTAACAGTCACTGATTTTTGAGGAACTCCGATTGAATGGTCTCGTGTGGGTCACTTTAGAATTGAGCATAATAAGATTATTTTGAAAATAGTCTGTTGAAGGAATATAAATCAGAAAATTGAGTTGTCTAATGAGTGAACTTTACGGAAATAACTAAAAGTTTTTCAAGTCAAATCTAATTCTGCGCTGCAATTGGGTTTCTGTCTGAAACTTAAAGACAAAAATAGTTGTTCTCAAAGAAGTTTTACAATTCCTTATCTTGGTCCTCAGATCATTACATTGTCTGATTTAGAATGTGATTACATTAATGCTAGATCATGTTGCTCAAAATTAAACAAGGTAAGACATTTCTTTACTCATTTCTGGCGCTGAAGGTGGTTCTCCATTTTCTGCGTTAGATAACCAACCTATGTGTATTTATAGATAACCAACCTATGTGTATGTGATTTTGAAGTGCGTGTTGCTGCTTTTTCATTGGAATGTTTGTAGAGCTACTGTGTTTTTGCAGTATTTTAGATCGTGAACCAAACTAGAGGACGTCACTGGAAATTTTGTTTCTTTACTGTGCTTCTTCCTTGTCCCTGTGCCCATCAGTACTTAACAAAGGAAAGGCTCATTATGAGGGTAATTGTATTTGTCTTCTGTGTCTAAACCCATCCTCCCTGCTCGTGACAAAAAAGCTCAGGCTGTTTTTTGTTGCATAAAAGACGACCTTCTTTTAGTGGCTTGCTGAGAAATGGAATTAATGAGTTGATTTGTTTCAAGGCCATTTTACCTTTGGTATATAGTCAGAACTTTACGTTGGCAAGAATACCCTGAGTTGCAGGGTTTGTCTGGATGGGGGGAAACCAGTTAGTCCTGATTCATTTTATGGGCTGAGCAGACCGAAGAGCGTTCTGGATAAAAGTTCATATAACAATTCCCTGAATACTGAGAGATGCTTTTCGCTTGACCTAAAAATTATTCCCATGTGTCTTTTCACCTCTTCATCTGCTTAACGTTTCTCTGGCCCACGAGGGGAAAAAGTCACATGTGGAAAACTAAAATTACTAATAAACGATATTCCTCCTCTTCTTGTTTTCTTTATTTTGAATTTTCCGGAGCATGGTTTAATACAGTGATAGATTTAAGTAAAAGATTTTGTATTTATCTGCTGTACTTTAAGACTTTTAAAAAAATTGAGATGTAATCAGTATTATATTAGTTTCAGTCCTCATCGTCTTCAGAAGAATGATTAAATATATATTTTACCAGCTGGGTTGTATTTCTTTTTATATTTCTTGCTTACTCAGTATTTTAGAGGGTATTTTAGGGGGCATTTAATTGGGTTTTTGTTCATAAAAATAAAAATTGAAATGCAAAGATAATATTACCTGGATTCTTCTACTGAGAAATTACCCCTTCAGTTTGAAGTTAAGTCACTTTCTTTAATGTTAACTTTTACTTTTGTGAAGGTAATACTTGCACACAACCATACTCAAAAGTACTACAAAGCTTACACTGAAAAACAGCAGTCCCTGCCTGACCCCTTTGAATCCAATCTGTCATACTTTTTAGGGGCAGCTGATTTCCACACTTGAGCTGTTAATTTGTTTCTGATATTTATATCCATATTTCTCTTTTAAGTGCTTGTACTGCTATTTCTTGATTTATCAATTTTAAGTATCATCTCTTGACTTCTGAGTCAATATGATAGATTGAGTTTTTAGGTACCTCCTTCCCTAAACATCACCTCTCCTGTTTTCCTTTTTGAGTTAAATTGATATTCAGTGTTTACATTGTTACAATGTACTGTTACAATAACATACTAAATCTTTTTTGGTACTGAGCCTCATAGTAGACAGTGATCATATTTTTCTTTCTTTTGTGTTTTTCTGGATAGCTTTCTCTTTCCCAGTGTTAATAATTGCTGCATTTTAAAAATTTCCTTAGTTTTTCTTTTTTTTTTTAAAGATTTTATTTATTTATTCATGAGAGACAGAGAGAGAGAGAGACAGAGGCAGAGGGAGAAGCAGGCTCCCCGCGGAGCAGGGAGCCCGATGCGGGACTCGATCCCAGGACCCTGGGATCACGACCTGAACCGAAGGCAGACGCTTAACCGACTGAGCCACCCAGGCATCCCAAAAATTTCCTTAGTTTTTCACTTACCTGTTACGAAGTCTTTTCAGATACGTCTTTAAAGCTTTACCGTACTATTTTCTACGTGGGTCAAACATTAAAATAATCTATCGGGGAGCTCTTTTTCCAGGTGACCTTTCTTCTTGAGACCACTGTCCTTGCTGTGGTCTGGACTGGCCGCTTTCAGGCCCACCCCACAGCCCGCATCCTGGGACCCCTGGTCTGGGCCCTCCTTGGAAGTCAGGTCTTCTTTTCTGTTGGCCCACTGCTCCATTTTGCTGGAGTAGCTTCTTGAGATTTGGTACATGGGGACTAAATTCGGAGGCCTTGCGTGTTTGAAAATGTCTTGTCCTTATCCAGGAGCGATAGTTTCTCTGAGCATAGCGTTCTAGGTTAGCAAAGATTCTCTTTCAGAATTTGAAAGACATTGGTCAGTAGTCTTTTGACTTCCAGTGTTGTTCACGTCGGGCAGTATGATGCCGTTTTGATTTCTTCTTTCTCTTTTATGTGATCCCCCCCGCCCGTCTTTTTTTTTTTTTCCCCCCTTGTGCTCTCCAGAAGTTGTAGAACCTTTTTTTATCCTTGGTGTTTGGGAATTTTGCAGGGCTTTACCTTTGTGTGCCTTTGCTGAGGCCTTTTTCAATGCACTGTTTCGGCCACTTTTTTTTTTTTTTTTTTTCCTTTTTCGGCCATCTGTTGACTTTTTCAACCTGGGAGGTCTGTTCGTTCTTTGATAACGTGCCCCCTCTACCCCCCCCCTTCTCTTTCAACAACTTTCACACACTGGATAATTCATCTGCTGGATTATCTGCCTGGTCCTTTTTAAAATTTTTATCCCTGTTTTTTTCCTACCTTTTTGTTTCAAGATTCCCTCTGCTCTCTCTTCTGATTTCCTAGTGTGCGTACCATTTAAGTCAAGTTTTCATTTATAAGAGCTTGTTGTCTTGGCTCAAGTTTGAGTTTTTTAGCTCTTTGAGAATTTTGATTACAGTAGTTTTGAAATTTCCTTCTGCTTCCTCCATTATCTCTGTTCCCTCCAAGCTCCTTTCCCTCTGCGTTCTCCCCTCTCATATTGGAGGCTTCCCTCAATTTCTGGTTCATGGCTGTCTGTCCATACGTAAGGGTAAAGCCCTAAAATACTCACGGGAAGCCCGTGCGCGCTCCAGGCTGTTGGCCGAAGTCTACCTGGACTTTTGTTGGGGTACCCCAAGGGCAGTTGTTTTGTCTGTGTTCTCTCTTGTGCTATTCAGTTACTCCACAGGAGAATTTTCCAGACTCCTGCTGGGGGCTGTAAGCCTAGTGCTGGTATTCAGAGAGCAATTGGGGGAAGAACACATTGCTAAGCAGCGAAGAGAATGAAAACAGAGAGCTTGGTTGAAAGTAAGTAAAGCAAGCATCATTATGTTAAGTATCACTTCCTAAAACTTTTGCTTCCAGTTTGTTTGTGGAAAACACGGTAAGAAATACAGTTTGGGAGCTACCGCCATGTGGGTGGAGGGCACGGAGAGAGGAGCAGGAACCAGGCTGCCCTGTAAGGAGTGCTCGCTCAGCCTGCGGCTTCGGCGGGCTGTCCATCAAATTCTGTACAGCAGGGATTGTCATCTCCATTTTATAGAGAAGAAAATCATAGCTCAGGGCGGGTAGGTGACCTTTCCTAAGATTGCTAAGCTGATCAGTAGGATAGAGCAGGAATTCCACTCCAGGTTTGACTCTGGAGCTCGCACTGGTCAGCACTATGTGCAATTGGTTACACTTTGTTTTTTTTATTCTTTTAAATTGGCTCTTTTTTTTTTTTAAGATTTTATTTATTTATTTGACAGAGAGAGACATAGCAAGAGAGGGAACACAAGCAGGGGGAGTGGGAGAGGGAGAAGCAGGCTTCCTGCTGAGCAGGGAGCCCAGTGCGGGGCTTTTGGGATCATGACCCCAGCCGAAGGCAGGGCGGACGGACACTTAACGACTGAGCCACCTAGGTGCCCCAATTGGTTACACTTTAAAAAAATCCGTATTACATATTAAAAAGTTCCAGTTGATTGCAAATTAGGTTTAAGGCCTAGCAAATCCCTTCTTCTTTGTTTCCAAAAACACTCTCTAAAATCTAAGTGCAGAGAGCCCTGGGGCCAGTGTGTTTGGGCTTATACTGTATTGTTCTACCACTAAGTAGCTGACTTTGGGCAAATTACTTAACCTCTCATTTCTGCAAGTGGGGATTACCAGTTTGTGTCTGCATAAATATATTAACTTCCTTTAAAAGAAAAATCTCTGTTCATAGCGGAGGAAGATTATTGGTGAATGGAGGACCTAATAGCTCTTGGTGCATGAGAACTAGAATTTTGCACAGTTAACAAAGAGAGCATACAGAAGGGCAGTGGGTGCTGGAAAGCCAGTAGGCTGGCATTCTGCTTCATTACCATATTTGTTCAACTTTTTTTTTTTTTAAAGATTTTATTTCACAGAGAGAGAGCACAAGTAGGCAGAGAGGCAGGCAGAGGGAGAGGGAGAAGCAGGCTCTCCACCGAGCAGGGAGCCCGACGTGGGGCTCCATCCCAGGACCCTGGGATCATGACCTGAGCCGAAGGCAGACGCTTAACCGACTGAGCCACCCAGGCGCCCCATATTTGTTCAACTTTGAGCTGTTAATGTGAGCTGTTACAGTACCTTTTGTGTGCGTGCGTGTGTGTGAAGTGATTTCCCTGCAGGATTCTGGAGATTGGAAAATGTCGAAGATTGATACTCTGACTTGCAAGGCGTTATATATTGGGATATAAACCACCGCAAATTAGAGTAAGAGGCTTTAGCACAGACTCTGGACTAGAAAGTAAATGATGCTCCATTTTCCCCCCGGTTGTCAGTCATGCCTTCTTCGTGAATGAATCTGAACCTTTGCTTAGGATAAAACATAATTGAAATTTAAGGACATTATTTTTAAGCTGTGCCTTGATGTATTTGCCTGGGGTAAGCAGTTCCTGCAGTATGGAGATCTGGGTCATCTGAGTCTAAAAATAATCTTGAAACACGAGCTTGTAAATTCTCTGTGTATTCACTGATTTAGCTTCAAATAACATGCACATTCAGGAAGAGCACAGCAGGGAGATGTAATACTGTGTTCTTCTCTTGCAGTGGGTAATTCCAGAATTGATTGGCCATACCATTGTCACTGTATTAATGCTCGTTTCATTGCACTGGTTCATCTTCCTTCTCAACTTGCCTGTTGCCACTTGGAATATATATCGGTGAGTATAGTTTGTTTACGGCTTTGTGTCGCGGCAATTTAAAGAAAAATTTAAGAAGATGTAATAGCTTTTTTTTCTGCAGTAAAATATGTGCCAGTCATGAAACACATGACCGCAGAATCCTACATTAAATCAGCATATGTTTTTGTTTCCTTTGGTATACTGGACAAGTAGCAATTTACATGGGCCACTCTTGTGATAAAAACACAAGTTTACATGTGTAAATTTAAAAAATATGGAATGTTTAGTTGTGATGTCTAAGGACTTACAGGTTTTACATTAAGAATGATCAAAAGTCTGAGAATATAAGAATCTTGTTACTTATATCTGCAGGTTTTTAATTAGAGTATATTTGGAACGCTCCAGAGAGAATTTCATTTTAAAGTCTGCAGACTGGATAATATCAGAATTCTAACTTAACGAATTTAGGAAGCTTTTCAAACATAGCTTGGTGTAAACACTAATTGGATATAATAGTATAGTTGGGCACTTGTACAGTATGTATTTTCTTGTGAACTGTGGGATAATGTTGACAAACTTGGGATTATTTTTAGTTGTTCTGCTAAATTTTTAGGTTTGTTTTTTTTTTTTTTTAACTTTTATCTAGTTTTGGGGTAAAATCAGCTGATCTTTACATGTGCTTTTTAATTTTTATTTTTTAAATGTGATTTTTATTTTTTTAAAAGATTATATTTATTTATTTGACAGAGACACAGCAAGAGAGGGAACACAGCAGGGGGAGTGGGAGAGGGAGAAGCAGGCTTCCCGCGGAGCAGGGAGCCCGACGCGGGGCTCGATCCCAGGATCCCGGGATCATGACCTGAGCCGAAGGCAGATGCTTGATGACTGAGCGACCCAGGCGCCCCTAAATGTGATTTTTAATTTTTATTTATTTTTTAAAGTTTATTTATTAACTTTTTACAGTTTATAATTTTGTTTAGTAATCTTTGCACCCAACGTGTGGCTTGAACTCACGACCCCAAGATCAGGAGTCACATGCTTTTCGGACTGAGCCAGCCCGGTGCCCCATATGTGTGATTTTTTTAAAAGTGCAGTTAGAAAAAGAAGGACAAAGAAAATAATAAAGGAGGGGTGGGAAGGGGATAGGGAGCACGTGGTAATGGAAGCCCTGAGGATGAGGAAGTGACTGGATTTGGGGGAATGAATTTATATGAGATCGTGAGACCAGAACTTGAGCTAGGGAAGAGATTTTAAATCTCTCTACCTCTTTTCTGGAGGGAAAGAATAACTTTTTCTTATCAGTTTCTTGTTGCTCTCCCATGGTCATCCTGTAGACCAACCCCCTACCTGAGCTCAGCTAGAAGCACGGGCTCCTGACCCACCTGCTGAGGTGCAGTCCCTCGCAGACTTTGAGCACGGCTTAGTGTCCCCATGGTCACACCGAGCAGAACACGAATTTGGGAGTAAGAGCGGGAACCTCTGAGGCTGGATCTTAGCGATACCCCAGCACACGCCAGCATTCTTCTGTGAGCCCCAAGCAGGTGCCAGCAGAAGAGCAGGCTTGGGTGTGGCTTCTTTGTGCAGAGTACAGACTGGCAGAGGCTCTGTGAGGTTTTTTTTTTTTTTTAAGATTTTATTTATTTTACAGAGAGAGACACAGCGAGAAAGGGAACACAAGCAGGGGGAGTGGGAGAGGGAGAAGCAGGCCTCCGACTGAGCAGGGAGCCCGATGCGGGGCTCGATCCCAGGACCCTGGGATCATGACCCCAGCTGAACGCAGATGCTTAACGACTGAGCCACCCAGGCACCCTGGCTCTGTGAGGTTTTATTGGGGGGGGATGATAAAGTCCATGCCTTCTGTTTCCTGTCATCACAGAGATCATGTGGGTTAATTGCCCTGATGATGGCCGCGACAGATCGACGGTTGTTCACAAATTTACCTTCTTTTTAAAAAGGTTAGGGGGGACGTCTGGGTGGCTTGGTCATTAAGCGTCTGCCTTCAGCTCAGGTCATAATCTCAGGGTCCTGGGATCAAGTCCCGCATTGGGCTCCCTGCTCAGCAGAGAGTCTGCTTCTCCCTCTCCCACTCCCCTTCCTTGTGTGTGCTCATTCTCTCTCTCTCTCCCTCTCTGTCAAATAAATAAATAAAATATTTTTAAAAAAATTTAAAAAAATAGGGGCACCTATCAAGCCCCGCATCGGGCTCCCTGCTCCGTGGGAAGCCTGCTTCTCCCTCTCCCACTCCCCCTGCTTGTGTTCCCTCTCTCACTGTGTCTCTCTCTGTCAAATAAATAAAATCTTTAAAAAAAAAATTAAAAAAATAAAAAGGTTAAAAAAATCAACAGATGGATCCTTCCCCTCTTTTCAGATGTCTGTACTTTATGCTTTTGGGGATGCAGACATATGAAGTGGACAAAGAGGCAAAACACAGAATAACAAAATACTCTAGGTCAGCGAGAGGTGGGCTGCAGGGCCTGATGAGCGGTGGGGAACCCTGGCTAGGAGGGAGTCGGATGGCTGTGCTCGGGCCTCTTAGGAGGGCGGGTGTGAGTGGAGCCGTGCAGGGTGGGTGAGGGATTCTCCCGGTGTGCCAGGCACGGGGAGGGGGAGGGCTGGAAGGGAAACCAGGAGGCTGACACGCAAGGCATATTTAAGCACTAACCCGGTGGCAGTCACGTAGGTGAGGGGTAGGAATAGACAAAGCTGGTAATGTTGATTAGGATGGGTCACAGAGAATCTTGGTCCAAGGAGTTGATACATAAATACAAGTACTGGTAGCATAGAATTCACCCATTTAAAGTATTCTTTTTGATATGTTTTTGGTGTATTTATAGATTTAAGCAGCTATCACCACAGTCTATTTTAGAACAGGTTCATCACCCCAAAGGGAAGCCCTCTACGTGTTAGCAGTCACTCCTTCCTGCCCTCCCCTCCCGGCCCTTGGCAGCGACCAGACTACGTTCTGTCTCCTAAGACCCATTCTGCACAGACACGTCGTAGAAGAGTTCAGTATGTGCTCTTCTATGACAGGCTTTTCTCACTCGCTGTAATGTTTTCAAGGTTCATCCGTGGATGGCAGGTGTCAGTTCTTCACTCCCTTGTATTGCTGAATAATATTCGAGTGTACAGATAGACTACATTTTGTGTGTCCATTTGCACTTGATGGGCATTTGAATTGTTTCTATTTTTTGCCTGTTATGAATAATTCTCCTGAACATTCATGTGCACATTTTTGTGTGGACATACGTTTTCATTTTTCCTAGGAGTGGAATTGCTGCGTCATATGGTAAGTTTGTGTTTAACCTGCCGAAGAACTGCCCAGGTGCAGTTGCACCATTTTACCTTCTCTTCAGCTGTGTAATGAGGGTTCCACTTTTCCCACATCCTCGCCAACCTGTTGTGTGTCTTTCTTTCTTACATTTGTTTTTATTTAAGTCCTCTCCACATCCAGCGAGGGGCTCAAACTCTTGACCCCGAAGAGTCGCGTGCCCTTCCAATGGAGCCAGCCAGGCGCCCCTGTATCTTTTTAGTTTAGCCATCCTGCTGGGTGTGGTGTTTCACTGTGGTTTTGATTTACATTTCCCTAATGACTAAGGGAATTGAGGACCTTTTAATGTGCTTAGTAGCCCATTCATGTAGTCTTTGCTCTGTATGTTTTTGAGTAACTAAATTGATGAAGTATCTTTGGGAAGACTTTTCTGGAAGCCTCGTGTAGTATCGATTGGATGGTGGAGAAAAGCCAGGAGGTAGGGAAGCCCGTTCAGAGTCTGGGGTGAGGCCGTGGAGCTGGATGGAGGTCGGGATGCAGGAATGCGGAGGAGACCACCGCAGACGCGGCGCTAGGAGGGAGGCGGCCTGTGAAGGGTGGGGCAGAGAGCCCGTCAGGACCACTGGGAAAAATGGTGATGGCGCTGCGAGGTCACCTGGACGGCAGAGGAGGACAAGACTGTCATCAGAGACGGAGCTGAGGTGTTGTCTGCACACTCACGTGTCACCCTCCACTCAGCTCTAGATGGGCTGCAGGATTTGGGGGAGAGTTTCAGATTTGTGGGCCTCAGGGGCACTTGCACTCCACAGAAGTCATTGCTGAGAAACCGTGTGTGTGGCAGGAAGGGGTCGGGGATGGCGCAAGGTCAGGACACGTCATTGTTGTACTAGTGGCGGGGGCAGTCGGCGTTTTGCCACCCGGACACTTACACTGTTGGACCCTCCCGGAGTGACCCGTCCTTTGGGGAAAGAAGACTGTGACATACACAGTGACGTGAAATAAATACGAAAGCCTAAAAGACTCCACCATATGTTGAACGTAGTCTCTTCGGGGCTTTTTAAAAACAACTGGACTCTTCTGTGTGTGGGAACACTGGGTGGAATTGGTTCAGAGTCGGAAGGAAGTGCACGCTGGCCGAGCCGTTTTCTTCTGCCTTCGCTTGTCCCGTTGTGGCCAGGCCTCCACCACTATGGGAAGTAGATTTCTGGCTTGTCAGAGTATTATTATTTAATAATATCCTGTGTTTGTAAAAGTTACGTAAAGCTAGACATTACATGTTGACTCAACTATCTGCTGTCTTAACTGAAGAGGAGTTTTGTTTTTACTATGGTGGTACTTACCGTAAATCATTTCCATTCTGTCTTCTTTAAATTGTGCTTATAAGCTGGGCGCCATTTACGAACCGTGCGGACTGAGGCATGTTATCTCTGGATCAGCAGGAGCACCACAGAGGAGGGCTCTCATCTGGACATAGAGTCTCTCTTTTCATAGAATTTTTCTTTTCTATCTTTTGTGAAATGGGAATAATTATGTTTTGACACTGCTCCTTATAAAGTTGTTGCATTAAGGGGCGCCTGGGTGGCTCAGTCAGTTGAGCGTCCGACTCTTGGTTTTGGCTCAGGTCATGATCCCAGGGTCCTGGGATCGAGCCCCGCATCGGGCTCCCTGCTCAGCGGAGAGCCTGCTTCTCCCTCTCCCACTTCCCCTGCTTGCTTATGCTCTCTCCCTTTCTCGAATGAATAAATCTTTTTTAATAAAGATGTTGCATTAATTATTTTAGAACTTTCTAAATAAAGAAGTTTCTAAGAACTTGGTAAAATTGGTTTGGTTTGGAGTCCCCTTTACTTGTGTCCGGTGGAAAATGGCTGTAGGTATGACCAGTTTAGGAGTTACCTACAGGTGGGTAAAAGGGTCTAGATGCATAAAATATCCTTCTCCAGATTGTCACTGTTTTGTTTCAGAGGGCAGAAAATTACAGCACAAATTAACAAGTGTTGTGTCTTTCAAGGGAAAACCACGTGGCGCCCTGTCCATATCTGGTCGGAATTTAAGGCTGCTATGATTTTTTTTTTTTTAAAGATTTTATTTATTTTACAGAGAGAGACACAGTGAGAGAAGGAACACAAGCAGGGGGAGTGGGAGAGGGAGAAGCAGGCCTCCCGCTGAGCAGGGAGCCCGATGCGGGGCTCGATCCCAGGACCCTGGGGTCATGACCTGAGCTGAAGGCAGACGCTTAACAGACTGAGCCCTCAGGCGCCCCTATGATTGGTTCACTTTTAAAGGTTGGCTGTTATAGGATACTTACTTTTGAGTATTTAACTGACGGTTTGATTTTCCCTTTGACGTGTGCTCACCAGGTTCATTATGGTGCCGAGTGGGAACATGGGAGTGTTTGATCCGACAGAGATACACAACCGGGGGCAGCTGAAGTCGCACATGAAGGAAGCCATGATCAAGCTGGGCTTCCACCTGCTCTGTTTCTTCATGTATCTCTACAGGTGAGTGTACAGTGTCGCGGCCCTGCCTGGTTTGCGATGCCTGCTCTCTGCAGGTGAGACCACTGGCCTGTGGGACTTAGCGCGGGCGACCCAGATCTCCGGGGGGTCCTGCGGGATGCCGGTGGCTGTGTGCGTTTTGTATAAAAGTGCCATCGGACCCGTGCGCTGTGACCTGCGCTGGAGCAGCTCTGTGGCATTCGCTCCTCCTCAGCCTCGACGCTGTCCCCGTGCTCTCCCTTTCTTCCCCGGTGTCCAGGCCTCACTGCCGCTCCTGAGCGGTGCTGGCCGCGCTCCTAGGGACCGGCCTGCTGCGGGTCTCCTGGGGGCCAGGCGCGGAGAGCTGAGAGTTGGCCCGGTCTTTGTCGGCCCTGAGGATCTGAGTGTGGTGCTGCCTCGCCCGTGTGCCAGGTGGCCCATTCGGGTAGAACCGTGTCAGCCTCCCGGTCTCGGCACATGGGAGGTGAGCGCCACCAGCGAGGCCTGGCCCTCAGACGTGGGAAGCCTTGTGCGTCCCGTGTTAAATTATGTTGTAGAGATAAACGTGCCACCCTCTTTACCTGTCAGAGGCCGATGAACAGAACAAGGAAGAGAGACAAGATTGTTGTGTGCCTATGATTTCGTTAAAGTTTAGGAGGCCAGAAGTCAGGCTTAACCTTTGTATGCAAGCTTAACTAGATCATGCCTATTCTTATCCCCAGGTAAATTTAAATTTTTCACACAGGCATGAGGACTCTTAGGAAGAACTTGTGTTGAACTAAACTGCTGTCATTCAGAGGGTTCCAGTAATTAGAAACTGCATAGAGATGACAGTTTTAAAAAATTGCTGTTTGTCTGAAACAGTTTCGAAGTCAGAGCCATTTTAGCCTCTGCCTGATAAAGCAGGCTTCCTAAAATCCGTCTGCTGGGCTTATTCCAGCCACAAACAAATGGGATTGAAATTAGGTTAGATTCCTTTGTTTTCATTATTGATCATATTTGCTTTTCTGTGTTTTATTAATTTTTTTTTAAAGTAATCTTTATGCCCAGTATGGGGCTTGAATTCCCAGCCCTGAGATCAAGAGTCCCACGCTCCACCAACTGAGCCAGCCAGGAGCCCTGTCCTGGTTTTTAAAATAAGAAAAGGAGGGACATTGGGCATAGAGTTACTTAAAAAAAAAAAAACTCTTTCTCTCCATATATATACAGATATATCGATATTTAGATAGATAATCTATGGATACCTATGTTAACTAACTTGAGTTTAAATATAAGTAAGTTAAATAATTTAAAAACTGGGATAGAAAAAGCACACTGTTACCATTTTCTGGTTCTCGAACTCTACGTCACTCCTTACGTGTTTAATTTTTAATCCTTAACAGTGAAAAATAAAGAGCAAAGAAATGTTATATATATATATTTAAGATTTTATTTATTTATTTGACAGAGACACAGCAAGAGAGGGAACACAAGCAGGGGGCAGTGGGAGAGGGAGAAGCAGGGGCAGAGGGAGAGGGAGAAGCAGACTCCCTGCCGAGCAGGGAGCCTGATGCGGGGCTCGATCCCAGGACCCTGGGACCATGACCTGAGCCGAAGGCAGATGCTTAACGACTGAGCCCCCCAGGCGCCCCAAAGAAATGTAATATTAAGACACGATGACACACCGTCTTCTGGCTTTTCTGACTTTTTAAAGTGAAACCAAGTTCAAGGTATCTGGGCCGCCAGAGAAGTTCCCTCATAGTTGTTTCTGGAGAGGCCGCGGGCAGGGCTGGGAGCCGTGTCGCTTGCGCCTGTCCTGCGTGGCTGCTCTCGGTCACAGCGGGGCGGGGGGGGGGGGGGGTGCAGGGTTTTGGGGGGGGGGGGGGGGGAGGACGAGGTGTAGACGCCAAGTCCTGGGATTTGAAAGCGCGCACGAGTCTCCGGGGTTGGCAGGGGTTGGCTCCGTGGCACGGTACTGGCGGCGGGCGGAGGGGCCGGGCAGCCGCTGGGGGCAGGCCGAGGGGGTACCCCGCACAACTGAGTGTAAGGCAGGCAGCCTTCGTAGCTGGTTTGGGAGACGCTGCGTCCCTCTTTCTTGCCTCGCTCCCGAGCTTGTCACATCCGCCACCTTGCTGTGGCCTCGCCCCTGGGTGCACCCACCGCTTGTGCCCCCGATGAGGGAGCGGTCTGGTCTCAGAGGACGTGCTCCTCACGCTTTCTCGTGCTCGGGGTTGCGGCTGTGTCTGGTGGCTTTATTCCCAGCCGTCCGGCCCCTCACCAGGCCTCTCCAGCTGGTCCTATCTGGGTCGCCTGCCGCGTGGCTGATGCTCAGGGTTTGTCCCATGGAATTAGAGGGGAAAATGCCCATCTTTAGAGAGTGCTGGACTCGATGCCATTGGTATTGGGTTGGGTGCCAGCCTGGTGCAGTCTGGGTCCCGCTGCTTACTGTGTGACCCAGGGCTAGTTTCTTAATCTCTCTGTGCTTCCGTTTCTTCATCTGGAAATGGGATAGTAACTAGTACCTACTTCACTGGGTTGTGATCCGCACTAAATGAGATAATGCACGTAAAGCACTTGGGTTTATGCTGACCTAGAGTTAACTCGCAAAAATCTTTTATTTTTTTTCTTTAGATTTCTTTTTTATTTATTTGACAGAGAGAGACACAGCGAGAGAGGGAACACAAGCAGGGGGAGTGGGAAAGGGAGGAGCAGGCTTCCCGCGGAGCAGGGAGCCCGATGCGGGGCTCCATCCCAGGACCCTGGTATCATGACCTGGCCGAAGGCAGACGCTTAACGACTGAGCCCCCCAGGTGCCCCACAAAAATCTTTCAGGAGTATTAGCTACTGCCATCAATCCGTACTGTGTGCGGCGTTCACTAGTGTGGTGAAATTTGGACAACTAAGGACGCCATTAGTGGTGTGTAAGGGGTTTCTGTGTATTCTGGTCCTCTGCTCTTAGCACAGCCAGGCTGACTTCAGTACAGGGCCATGATGATGGTCCTGTCGCCGCTGTTGGCCGCGGTGTGGTTTGAGCAGTGTCCATCGAGTGACTGCCACGTGCCCGATGCGGTCAGGCTGCGTGGATGGTGCCCGGGGTTCCACAGAGTCAGGCGCAAAAGCGGGGGCCGCTAAGCTCAGCACTCGGGGCCTGCAGCGGGCCCGTCCTGAGGCCCAGGCGCACCCTGCCAGCCGCTGTGAGGTCCGTGCAGCGGCATCCCGGGTGGACGGGGAGCAGGGGTCCAGGCCTCGGGACGGCGGGTGCGAGGTCTGGCTAGGGGATTAACGTTTTGTTTTTTGTTTTCTGGACATGGCTTCTTCTGAACTCTAGCCCAACGTTGGTTTTAGGTTATACTCCCATCCCCACCCCAGTTATTTATTTTGTTCTGTGAAAAAATCAGGGCTTTGAGAGGCCCCAAGTAGGTAGTCCTTCTTGTAAAAACCGTAGCAGTGATTGTCTTTTGCTCAAATGAGTGTTCCTTGCTGAGCCTCAGAGACACAAGCCGGGACAGAGCAGACTTGTCGGCACATTGCTCAGGGGCCGCTGGTAACGCTCGTCTCTTCTCTCCGCAGTATGATTTTAGCTTTGATAAACGACTGAAGCCGGAGGAGCCGCGGCCCGAGTCCGCCTGCACGGCAGCACGCAGCCCGGGAGCCTGAGACGGCTGAGCCCATCCTTAGAACCGGGACCATAGCAGTATACTTTTTCCTCTTTGAACAAAAAAAAAATATTTTTGCTGTATTTTTACCATATAAAGTATTTAAAAAACACGAATTGAGTTTTTGTAGATTTCTGGTTCTCAACTTTAGCCCGAACCCCGACACGTGTTTCTCGTCGTCTGTGTGTTGAAGATTGTTACTGGTACGTAGCAGCGGGAGCACCACGCCGGCCTCGCGAGCCAAGACACAAAGGACACAGATCAGAGGGAAGGCCTACCAGAAGCTCTGCCGAGAAGGCAGAGGGTAGAGCAAGCAGCGCTGTTAACCTGGGCAGAGGAAGAGAGAAATGACCCCTCTCTGGCAGCTTCGTATATTTAATTCGGTGTCAAGATTTATGGGACTGTCAGCTAAAAGTCTTTTCACAAGAATGTTAACAGAAAATGGCATTTCGAAAAATACATCTTTCTTTGCAGAATCTGTGAAACCCTATAAGCCATTTGCCCAGGTACAATGTAATTCCTGCTTCTAGAAAGGACAATAAAAAAGCAAAATTTTATCAAGAATTTTCATTTAAAGCCACTGCCTCCAAAAGTACCTTCAAACCCATAGGACCCGCTGGCTCCTGTGGGTCCCGCTCTTGTATTCTGAGGATCCCGTGGCATCTGGTCTCTCAGCTACATTGCCTCATGGGTTTGGAGAGGTGATTTGGCAGAAGATGCGCATCAGATTAGTGCAGGACTAGCTGGTCATCGAGTGACTGTGGAGTCCGTCACCGCTCAGCTCTGTCCCGCCGCACCGACGTCCACTGTGCGACTCGGGAGATGCGGGACAGGCCGTCTCACGGACGTGGCTCTCCCCAGCCAAACTCGGTGCCCTGGAGCGGGGTCTGCTCTTGTGGTTGGTGCGAGTGTTGACCTCTTGGGTTCTGTTTGCCTGGTGATGTGACCCGGCCGTTCATTCTCAGTCCTACTTCGCGCCCTGACGTCGTCATCTGAGGCACTGGCCTCTAGGCCAGACACGGCTGTGTGACAGTGGAGTGCAGGGGAGTGACCCACGTCAGGGCAGAAGTGGGCAGCTACGCAAGGTGTGGGGTCACCAAGAGATCAGACACCACGTGTCCTTTCGGTCCGGCCTGGGCAGAAGCCCCGAGGCTGCTAAGCCCGACTCCCTGGACAGAAGGGCCCCTGTTTGGAGCGCCCGGCCGCACGCGGCAGAACAGGGACTGGCAGGTGAGGGAAACTGAGACCGTCAGCCTCCGGGTCCTCACGAGTCCCTCCTCCGGGTTATTGGTATAGCTGACACCGGGAGCCAAGCAGCTGTAATGTGGAAGTGACTGGGGGGCACCTTCCCTTCCCTACCTTCTCCTTTGGAGGCGCCTTCCTGCCTTTTAAAAAACCAAACCCGAAAGCAAACCGATCTCTCCCCCGGCCTTCTCCCCGCTCTGCAGTGCCCGCAACGTCCTGCTCAAGCTTTTAAAGCCACGAAGCCGTGCGGGGGTGGGGGGAGGCTTCAATCCTGAGAGCTGAGAGACAGGTCATTTCCAGCCACTGAAGGCGGTGGAGGGTTTGCTCTGCCCCCCCCCCCCCCCCCCGAGTCTTCTAGTAAGCGAGCGCAAAGCCGCGTCGTTCGCAAGCCTGGGCCATCAGCCCTTCTGAAAGACTAACTGGTTGAGAAGGAACAAAGCTTCCGAACTTGAATTGCTCGTCTGCGTCAAGGCCAGGAGACGGGGTGACTAGTGTTTGTGTTTTCTCGGGGCGCCTCTACGAATGATGAAAAGAGGGGAGAAGCATGGACTTCGAGAGCTGGAGTTAAGTGCTAGGGATTCGTGCACTGTGCTTTCCCTGACCTTCCAGACCCTTCCATCTCCCCACCGCCTAGCGGGAAGGGAGGCTGGAGGTGGCCTCGGAATCTGCGCGGGCAGGACCCAGCACCCACGGGGTGCTCCTGCCTGCGACCTCTGCCTGCGTCGCCTCCTGGCTCCTCGTCCCCGTCCTCGCTGAGCACAGAGGAAGCCAGAGCCGGGACGCGGCTCGCTCCCCCGAGCCCGGGAGCCCCTCGGGAGGCTCTCCTCCCTCGCCGACGACAAGGCAGTGGGAGTCCAAGCCCGCTTCCTCTCACACCATCGTGCTCTGTGGCTGAGAGCCGAGGATGCTTCCCATGGACCGGACTTCATCGGGCACTTAGTGCGTCCTCTGTGCGATCGGCCGTTTGTGGGCAGGGGGTCTCCTCCTGCTGCCGCCACCTGACACCATTCCTCGCGCACAGAGGCCCTGAGCGGCTGCTGGATGAACAAGGGGGTCCGACTGTGTGGTTCCACGGCTCTCCCAGCAAGAAGTACGTCTGGGAAGGAAGGAAGACATGATGGAGTGACATAAGGCAGGTCCCACTGAACGGGCTGAGACCTGTGGGGCCAGGATCGGAGACCACTGCACCTGCTGCCCTCGCTACCGAAACCAGAGTCATGGTGGCAACAAGCGTCAGGTGGCGGGCGGATGCGTGCCTGGTGTGCAGCGGCGGCCAGCGAGCCAGAGGAGTGAGGCTGCAGCGCCGCGAGGACCATAGAGACGTTGGCCCCCAGAGCCTGTGCCGCGTGGGCTCCTCTGGCTTCCGGAGAGTTCATCAGCGAGGCCTTGTGCTTCTCAGCTGAGCTTCCTGTGAGACTTCTAGGAGCCCGTAGTCAACGCGGTTTGCTTTAGTTAAATAAACATCTTCGGTCCCGAAGTAGTTGAATTCCCACATGAGGGTCACCCCCAGCTGAAGGGTTAGCGTCGCGAGCCGTGGTCATCACGTCAGACGTTAGACTCGCTGTCCCGGGGGTCGTTCACTGGGGACTCAGTCCCGTGTCGGGCTGCTCTTTCAAGTCCTCGGTCAGAGCTGCTTTTGTGTTCAGTTGCTGCTCTGGAGGCTGGGCGGGCGCGGCTGGCTTCCCTGGGGACCCGTGACCGAGCAGTCCTGTCATCCGCACCAGGTCCCACCGAACGTTAGCACCTGGTCAGAAAGTCCGCTTAGCAAACAAGGCCCCATTCCCGCCGGGGCCCCTGCGTGCGCGACCTTGAGAGGGCATAGGAGTCTGCGTGACGCACGAAGGTGCCGACCCGACCTAGTCCCCTTCTGCTGCTCTGGGGACCACATGGTTTTGGGGCGAGGGGCTGGCACTGGAGCGGGAAGGAGCTTGAGTCCTTCCTTTGTCTGTTTTCACAGCTCAGTTCACGGAAATCGATAGTCTCTCAATGAGGATGTGACGTGGAATCAAGTCAGATGAGGAACGAATCTCCTCTGAGGGCTCATCTTACCGCTTATGTGAACCGCGGCCTAACTCACAGACGGCAGGCACAACCTGTGGGGCTCAATGAGAATGGACACGTCCTCTCCATCGGGTGGAGGCCCGTGGGGCACGGTCCTCATGTGGCCCCACGTACACAGTAACAGGACTCAGGCACGTGGCTTGGTCATTTTGTATCTTACCAGCTACATTCTTGGTTTTCCCCTAATCTACCCGACATCGACATCGTTAAACCTGCAATACTGTCGCATTTTTGTATGCATCTCCGTAAGATAAGGGTTCTTAAAACACACGACCATAGTACCCACAGCAAACCATACATAAACTACTCGTTCCTTAGGACCAAGCATGCAGGTGGTGCTCAGATGTCTGCCCCCCCCCCCCCCGGCTCAACAGTTGGCTTGTTCGCCCTGGGATCCAGACAGGACGTGTCCGTTTCATCTGGCTAATGTCCCTGCATCTGCTGGGCTCCCTCTGCTTTCCTTGCAGTTTGTTGCAGAAACCGGGTCATGGGACCTAGCCGTCAGGTCATTTATTGCCTAGAAGCCCCAGTATTCTGGATTTTGCTGACTGCATCGTTTCTGCTGACTTTTCAGCCAGTCTTCAAAACTCGTTTGCCGATTTACTGCATGTCCTCTGAGGCCACAGAGCCGAGCGTCCGGTACGGTACGGTTAGCTACTGCTGTAGACGCAGGCACCTAGCTTTGGCAGGTGGAGGAACTTGTCCGGAGCTTCGTGTCAAGTCAGAGGATCGAGTGAGGCCTGAGGACTCCAAAACCACGATGTTAACCACTACTCTCTAAATTCACAAAATGGGACGCCTGGGTGGCTCAGTCGGTCAAGTGTCTGCCTTCGGCTCAGGTCATGATCTCGGGTTCCTGGGATCGAGTCCTGCATTGGGCTCCCTGCTTGGCGGGAAGCCGGCTTCTCCCTCTGACCCTCCCCCTCCCATGCTCTCTCTCTCATCCTCTCTCAAATAAATAAAATCTTTAAAATAAAATACAGCTCTTGGGGCACCTGGGTGTTTCAGTGGTTAAGCATCTGACTTGATTTCAGCTTGGGTCATGATCACCCCCCCCCCCCCCCCCCCCCCCCCCCCGGGCTCTGTGCTGGGTGTGGCGTCTGCTTGAGATTCTCTCTCCCTCTCCCTCTGCCCCCCCCTCCCCCAAATACAGCTACGTACTCTGGGATTTGTTCTGTATGCCTGGTGCTGGGAAGTTCTGTATCCCTGGTCCTGGGGTCTGGCAGGACAGCTTAACGTAGATGAATAGTCTTGTGTTTCCAAGTCTGCAGAGTAGAGCCGTATTTAAAGAAAACAAGTGGAAAAACTTCCCCCATCTGTTCCTCAGGACGCTGCAGACTCCCGCCAACTGCCCGCCCAGCAGACTTCACAGGGGAGCATCCTTCTGTGCAGGACTCTGCTCCTAGAGGGAAGCCTCCTAAAGGGGGCAACTGGGACAACGGATTTTCTTTCCCTTTTCTCACAAACACAAATGTGCTGTGGGTTTGTACACACTCAATGCTTTCTCCAAGATCTTTTTGTTTTTTAATTAAGCAGGCTCCATGCCCAGCTCAGAGACCAATGCGGAGCTTGAACTCACAACCCTGAGATCAGGAGTTGGATGCTTAACTAGCTGAGCCACCCAGGTGGCCCTCACCAAGGAGATCTGTAAATAACTATATAATGGGGCACCTGGGTGGCTCAGTGGGTTAAGCATCTGCCTTCGGCTCAGGTCGTGGTCCCGGGGTCCTGGGATCGAGCCCCGCATCGGGCTCCCTGCTCAGCGGGAAGCCTGCTTCTCCTTCTCCCTCTGCCCCTCCCCCCCCCGTTCCTGCGCTCTCTGAAATAAATAAAATCTTAAAAATAAAGTACATAATTATTCATGAGGAAATAAATTTTAATTTCAAACTGAAAGTGTATTTTCTCTACTAATCAACATATGCAATTCCTAATGCATGTCAGATACAGTAATATTTTTGAACAAGATGGGGCATGCATGTGATTCCTTTAAAACGCAAGTTCCTGGGGCACCTGAATGGCTCAGTCTGTCGGGCATTCGCCTCGATTTTGGCTCAAGTTGTGATCTCAGGGTCGTGAGATCAAGCCCCACATCAGCGGGGAGTCTGCTTGAGACTGATTCTCTCTCTGAATAAATAAATCTTCAAAATATAAATAAAATGCAAGTGTTCCCTAAATTTTCCTAAACTAATCCATGAGTGCAAAATTGCCCTTAATTTTTATTTTTTGAAATTTTTTAGTCATCGCTACACCCAACGTGGGGCCCGAACCCACGACCCCGAGGTCGAGTCACACGCTCCACCGACTCAGCCAGTCAGGCGCCCCTGGCACACCTGCCCTTTAAAAAAAAGACATCCCAACCACGAGGCGATGCTTCCTTTGACACCAACTTGAAAACTCCAGGTAGGTATGTGGGAGTCAGACTCAGCCAGTCAGCTGTTTGAAGTTGGAAGCGGTGCCACCGAGCGCCCAGATGAATGGACATGAGGAGACGCAGCACAACATCTTACTCATTCTGTTTATTGGGTTGAAGGGGATACAAACGATTGGGTAAGTGCAACGCACGGACATGGAAAAGGTGTATTAAAAAAAAAAAAAACCCAGTAAAGCAAATCAAAGTTAATGGAGTTTCAATTGAACAAAATTTTAAAGACGTTTAATATAACTACACATTTATAAAATAAAAGTTAACAGGGTGTTTTGTAAATAATTAGTAGAACGAGTGAAAATAAATATCAGAGACCTGAAGTTTTTATGCTTTAATGAAATAATAAAGCAAAGAAATTTAAACTACTAAATATAATCTGAGAGGCAGTTAAAAAAAAAACCAAGAACCAAAAACCCAGAACCCCCCAAATTTGAGAACACAATCCTCTGAAACACTGAATCCGTCCATAGCAAATAGTTATTACAGACCAAAAGCTCTACGTGTCTGCCAGTTCCATCACAATGCCATGGAAATCTCGACAATTTAGGTGTCTTGAGATCAGCACGTAAGTCCTGTTCGTGATCTCTCCAGCTTGGTTTGTAAGTACAAACATGCTCCTGTGGATCTATCCCCTCGCCACACACACACACGTTTTCAAGGAGCCAATGACATTTTTTTCCATCTGTGCCTAAAAATGTTAGATTCGGTTTTAGCACAGTGACCCTGATAATGAAAATGCTTGAGTTAAAGATGGGGACACATCTCAATCTTATAAAAATATACCAGTATTAACCAGACCCTAAACTCAGAGAGGGCACTTCACACGTGCACGAGACTAGTAAAATCGACAAGAACCCAGAAAGCGGTTTCTAGGACTTTTTATGGATTAAGTACTCTCTCCCACACAGACGCACGACACGCACGCGCACGCACGCGCACGCACACACGTTTTCATACTGTTAGTTTCAGTAAATCCAGTCTATCTGGATTAAGTGACAGGGATGGGTTTTTACAGGTTTTGTTTCTGCAACTATAGGGCACCTACTGTAACAATAGCTTAACAACACTGAAAACTTCAATTAAGTTCACCCTGTTTTTAGAAAGTGTCTAAGTGTAAATAAATGCAAAATCACCACTTCTTTTAAAGTTAGCCGTTTCTAGGAAATCAGATATGGTTTTGAAAATGCAAGTAGTATTCTGGAGAATAAGGCCAAAAGAGAGCTGCTGAAATCTAAATGACAGACTAACGTAAAATGAAATCAGGATGTTTATACATTTTGGAGATGGGACACAAAGGATATTAAGAAAAAGGTCTTCTTTCCTCCCCATTCAAAAGCAGCCATTCTTCTGCTGTCATAGAAACGGACTCAGATAGCTCCCTTTCAAGAGATGTGCGGTCTATTTACCACTGAGCAGAGGTGATAGGGTCAGTTCGAGTGCAGGAAACAACAGCCTAAAAAAGAAAATTTCAAGACGGGGAGGGGTGGGAAAGAAGGGTTTTCTATTAATGTCACAGAACACCGTTCTGGAGAACACGCCCGAGAACAGAAACCGCCCTATTTCTCCGGGGGTGAGTGCAGATGAAAATATGGACCCAAATCGGGAATTTTTGTTTCCCTCTCAACTAGCAGGTTCCTTTAATCAGCTCATTCGTACTTAAAGCTAGGTAACCCGTCTGTTCTCCCACCCGCTAAAATGGGCCCATGTGTCAGGATGCCTGCAAATCTCCTGTTTAGACTACTTACCTGGTTTAACACAACATGTTCGCCTGGCCTAGAAGAGTAGCAGAAATGGAGCCGGGACGAACACTAATGACACAAGGCCCAGAAAGAAAGCTGTGCCCCCCCCCCCCCCCCCCCCCCCCCCCCCCCAAAACCCCCCCCCCCCCCCCCCCCCCCCCCGCCGGCTCTTCATCCCACCCTCCCAGGCCTGATCCTCAAGTCCGATGCTGTACTAGCCGTAACCGATTATTTGGAGGAAAGAGACATTTAATTTCATACTCACTCCAGCCCTTAATCAATGAACAACAAAAACATTTTTAAGCACATGGAAACGAGCCTACTAACCTGATTTTTAGAGCCCAAATTCTCTACTCTATTTTGATCTATGTGCAAAAAGTATTGGTACTTTTCAGTTTATACATTTGTTAGTATCCTGTGCTGGCTCGCCCATGTCCTCACTCTTGAGTCTACAGACGACAGCACCGTCAGAGGCTGTCAGGTTCTAGGTACGGGTCAGCCCGTCCTAGGTGTCTTCAGTGACCTCGCCTAGCACAGTCCCCGCGTGGCCTGGGGGCCCATAGTGCACTCCCCCAGCTGCTCTGCGGGCATCCTTGTCACTCCGCTAACTTAGTGGAGTTATGCTCTTTGTAAAATGCGCCTCACCTCTATACCCCCCCCCCCTTTTCTAAACAGTGTTTTTCACAGAAAAACTCCCATCTGGGGCTGGCTGGGTGAAGCCTGGGACAGACTGCGGGCCAGGCAGGGCTCCCAGGGGGTGTCAGCGGTGGCCTCGGGCCACTGCTTCAGCTCAGTCCTGCCGCCATCCCTCTCTGCCCACCGATCGTGCGGACGTTTCTGTAGAGACTGGGGCACATTATCGGCTTTGGGTTTAGCGAATCACTGAAAACACGAATGGGTTTAACTGCACTGAGGTAAAGAGAAGTTGCCACTTAATTATATACAGTTACCAATGAAGACTTTTATTCAAGCTCAAAGTAAAAAGTAATTTAAGAAAAATGAAGTACCAGATAAACTGTAACATATAGTTATTGTAACTCAGAAGTATCAAAACAGGAATTCTTGATTCTCTAAGTGGTGGTCTCTGCAAAATGGAGCTTAAAGAAATCTTTTACATACCAATTTGATAAAATAATCTGCTGACCACGGTCTGTCACTTTCTCTTACTATGAGCTTTTGGGAGAATCCGTGCTAGTTTAAGGCCAATTGTGTTTGTCTTTCTTCTCCCCTCCCTGACTTTCCCACTTCTCCCTGCAGCCGCCCTACACCGCACCCACGGGACAGTTCCTGACACCCAAGCCTTTCCCCGCTCTGGGTCCTGAGTGCGCCAACTCAGGCCGGTGACAGATGGCAGGCTTGGCTGGGCCCCAAAGGGGACTTAGTACAAGCCCTTTTCTTCACCAGAATCTTATCTCGGGGGTACTCCCACTCCTCCTCCCAGCGTAACAGCCGCGGTCCCCCCCCCCCCCCCCCCGGAGCCTCTACTGAGAAGGGGAGGGAGGGAGTCTCGAAGGAGAGGAAGTCGGCTGCATTCAGCTGTTACGGGGTTTAAAAGCACAATGTGAACATCAGGCTTTTGGCTTATTCTAAATGTGAAATTCTCAGGGTTAAAAGTGCTTTTCCACGAAAGAGACCTTTCCTTAAACCGAAGGGGGAGGGGAGGCAAGGACTACCCACAGCACCAGTATAGAATGAGGTTCAGTATGGCAATATCCGGAAAACTGAGAAGGAGCTTTCTGTAAATTTATGTATCTCTACAGGTCAGAATATCAAGGGCCATTAAGATCAAGGACTGTGAGGTTTTAAACCCAGTTTCGGTCTGTCTGGAACCTGCTGAATTCTTCGGACAAGCTCAAGCAGACTAGGAACTTCCCCAGTGGTTACGCCTCATTGCCACGTGCCCGCTGGATCGCACCAGAACACCTTCCTTCCCAAGCCGAGAACAACTTGGAACGTGCTTTGTTGCGAACCTAAGTGGACTACTGATCTCTCCTGTCGGCAGAGATTTAAAATTCTCTTTTTAATCTTGAATTTCTTCAACATCAGGTACTGATGTTCCTTCAGGAATAAAACAAAGGGGGGAAACCTTCACGGTATGACTCTGGATCCCCTGGGCAAGTCTCACGTGGGGCTGCAGAAGAGCGTCAGTTATACTGCGTTATCTAAATCACAGAGGGAACTTTTTGAAGCTGGTTTAGATTCCAAATGTATACAAATGAAGTCACTTTAATCCTATAAATACTTCTTAATTTATTTTTAAAAAATTGTGCTGTTAACCCTTTTACGGGGCAACAAGCTATGTGAAAAGTACAAAACTTTTTGTCAAATGTAATATTGAGAGTGCTTTTGACATAGTTCACTGGTTTATCATCTGGATCAGTATATACTGCGCAACGGGCAAGGCTAGAATCCATGAACCAAGCTGCAAAGATCTCAAGCTAAATAAGGCGGAAAGATTTTGGAGAAACAAAAGAAGGAAATTCTTTCCTATCCAATGTATACTCTTCAGACTAATGCACTCCTTCTATCAAGCCTTCTAAACTGTTAAATAAAGTTTTCCAAACAAGCATTTAAACTTCATTACACAGAAGAGCAACAAGAATGGTATCCCACCAGACAAAAGGCAGGAGGGAAAAAAATATATATACTGAGTTCAATGGGTAAGCCTGAATGTAGCACAGTTCTTCACAACCGATGGGGGGATAATTCAACATGGTGTCCAACAACGTTCTAACGACGTGCTTCATCTCAACTGGTTACTATGAAGCAAGGTGTAAATGTTTGGCCCCAATCGGGCTTCAGAAATGGTTCTTTTTTCATGACGAGCATGTCTGTCCAGCTATCAATCATGTTTGTTTGCACCAAATCCCAAGCCATTAAAATACGACTAATTTTAAGTTAAACAGAAGTCGTCTGCTCCACATTCGCCATCAACTATCCATGCTACTGCATTCCTCTGAATGAAGACAGGATGAAATGTATTTCGGGGAGGGGGGGGGGGGGGAGAAAAGGGGAGGGGAAGAAAAAAGTCACCAGTTAGAAAGTTTTAATATCAGCGCATCATGACATTACAAACTGTACTACCACTGAAAACAATCACACCACAGCAAGTTCTTGGTCTTTCCATCATAATCTTTAGAACAATGTGTCCGTATTGTGTCTTACTTAGCCTGCTTATTATAGTTTAAATTCATTACTTTGAATATTGGAGAACCCAAGTGAATAATCAAATTAGAATCTCATACTTTAAAAATGAACCTTGAAGTAGTTCTGTGGAACAGAAAATCTTTACGATTAGATGACAAAAGGAAAGAGGAGTGAAGTCCAAGGTAGGAGGGCGCCTGGGACCGCGTGCTTCGTCCGCTCAGCCCGGAATTCTGTGCTACATTCCCACTGTGTTTTCGGGAACGGGTCAGGAAGCCTCCTGCACACAGTTCAGTGGCTATCACGGGCACATTCACAGGGTTGGACAACCGTCCGTCACCGCTAGCAGTCATACAAACGGCAGCACGCAGCCCTCAGCACCCCACCGGTCTACTTTTGGTCTCTAAGGACCTGCCCACTCATTTCACATAACGGGGTCGCACTAAGTGGTCTTCTGCGTCCGGGTCTTGCACTTGGCATATTGTTTTGGGAGATTCGTCCGCGTTGCAGTGTGTCTGCTTGATCCTATTCTACTTTACGCATCCCTCAAAACGATACAGTAGGGAACTCTACTGTTAGAATAAAAGGTCAGCAGATGGGTTTCTGAAATGGGAATCAAATATTTTTGCTTAAATGACTTATAGTATCTTAGGGTGTCATGATTTTTGAATGTAATTTTCTTCAGCCTCATCTATATTTTTCAAAATGTCTATTCCAAACAGGTGTAACTTTCATTAGTAAAAAAATAAAAAATAAAAAATAAAAAATTCAAGTGGAGGAAAAGAACCCAGAAGACACTTTTTTCCTGTTTTAGGTATAAATGAACTTCTTGCCAAAACACAATGCAGAGATGCTGCATTGGACCAGATCTCCCAAGGGTGCCAGATGAGGCTCACCCACACGGCGTGCATCCACATCGACCTGACCCGCCCGACACCAACAGAGGGGGCAGCTTGGACTTCACGGTCGTACAGGCATAAGCTCAAAGCTGTGTCTTAAGTATGTCCGCTTACCAGGTAAATCTCTTACTATCTACCTAATATTTCAAATCGAATATGCTTCCTTGAAATAACTTCCAAATGACTGATAAAATGAGAGAAACACATGTAATCACAGTTACGGATCTGTAACACGTCAGTCCCTGAGAGCGGGCGCTGAAACCGGAACAGGACAACACACGGAGGCAAAGGGTCTTGGTGCCGGCGGATTTCCCAGAGGCACGCTGGCCCGTCCCGCAGTGATGCAGACACAGAAAGGCCCTTCAGGCTCTGAACCACTGAGCAGCGGGTCTCAAATTCTTCACCCACGTCCTCTTCATGTGCCGACTCTCACCTCACCGCAGCTGGTCTTTCTCACTAAAATGTCTAGGTGGGACACGTGGTGAACAAAAATCTCGTCATCTGTTTTCTGGGGGACTTGCTTCCTTCTAAGCAAACCAAATACTTCACTTGCTCTGTTTGAAAGAAGAGCAGTATGTCCTTTACGTGAGATTTCTCATCGTGTCTTCCCTCCAGCACTGGTGTCTTGCTCAACCGCGCCATATCCTCATGGAAAACCCTGCAGACTCGGGACGGTGACTCCGTCTCCCCCCCACAGAAATGCGGGCAGACCCCCTCCCCCCCCCCAGGACTGTGCAGGACAGCCCGGTGTGTGCCCAAGGCACAGGGCAGATTGGAGTGTCCTCTCTCCAGGTCACGCACGGTGCCCTGGGGCCAGGGGTCACACGGTGTTATGGGTGTGTGTGCTCAAGAGCAAATCGTTCTGAAGTTGTTCACATTTTGTACTATTTGCTAGTTCTCATGGGTGTGAAAATATAAAATGCTTCCTGCATCATGGAGATTTTCAAGATTTGCTGAGCTGAAAAAACTAAACAGCAACGCGGCTGTAAATGAGGTGGTGCATTCCCATTCATCTTCCCCAATGTCACCACCACACATGTGCACGCGCACACACGTGCCAAACACACGCACACCCATACCACACACGCACGCATACATGTACCAGACACCCCACATGCACCCACGCACACATACATGTACCACAGACACCCCCCACACCACACACGCATACATGTACCAGACACCCCACACGCACCCACGTGCACATACATGTACCAGACACCCCCACACGCACCCCCACCACACACGTGCACATACATGTACCAGACACCCCCCACACGCACCCACACCACACACATGCACATACATGTACCAGACACCCCCCACACGCGCACATACATGTACCACAGACACCCCCCCCACACGCACCCCCACCACACACATACATGTACCACAGACACCCCCCCCACACGCACCCACACCACACATGCACAGACACACAGACACACACACACACCCCTGTATGTCAGGTTACTGAAACTCCTTCTGTGGAGAGAGTACAATCTCTAAAGCAGGGAGGAAGTAAATTCTAGCCCACATTGAAAAGTTCCCAACATGCCGGGCCATGTGTCACCCGGAAGAAGCGCAGGGACGGTGTGCGGTGGTGTTACCTTCAATATTCTGGTGGTCTATAAAAGGTGCTGGTCCCCATATTCTAACAGTGCCATCGTCTGAGGCGCTGGCCATCATGGATGGGATCTGTGGGTTCCAGCTCACACAGTTCACTGTGCGCGTGTGCCCTGTCAGCTCCGCAATGGGCAGCTCGCTACGCTTGTGCCAGATGTAAACCTTGTGATCTGGATAAACAGGAATTCAGAGAGAGGTCAAGGCGCTGTTGTACTTCAACAAAACCAACTGATCTGAAATTTCTCATCATCACACAGAGAACATAGGACTCGATTTTTAGAACTTAATACGACATGTGTAGCTAATTCCCTTATGAGAAAAGCCATTTTAACAAAACATATGGTTCCCCTGTTAAAGGTGACTGATTAGCTCTGGAGTCATCACAAAGTCTGCAGTATTCTTTAATACCCGACAAATGGATCACAGGCAAGATCTCTCAATGTAAACAAACGTAGGACAGAGACGATAAACGCTCTGGAAATGGGGGGTGATGGAACCGCGATGCGTCCAAATCCAACAGCAGCAATAACGCAGATGACTGCTAAACCTCTGCGGAGGATTCACCGCGTCCTAGGTGCTAGATACATCAGTGACTGACTTATCATTTTCACCACCACCGCCACGAGGTGGGTGCTGTGCTTCTGCCCTTCCCGGGGAAGGGGCCTGAGGCGCTTGGACGACCCGCCTCACACCCGTCCTCCACCACCGGCCACCCGGTAACTGTGGACACACCACCCACTCTTGGCGATCCTTCATCTGCACACGACATGGCGTGAGGGTAAAATCAGTTTGTGTATGCAAGAGTTTTGGAAAGAGCCTGGCAGAGAGTATACAGCGCACGTTACTGTAAAGAGGGACCTACGTCCAGGTGACAGTTCTCAAACAGAAGGCAGACCCTGCGTGAGTGACAGAAGCGCTCCACCTGAAGGCGAGCCGCCAACTAGCGGCCAGTGGGGGAGCTCCCGGGGGATGAGCTTCCCACCGAGCAAACCTCAGCGTGCTGAGAAGCAGCTCATTTGTGGTAAAAGGACACGTCCTGCTTTCAAAGCGTCTAACGTGAACATGAAAGGCTGGGACTCCCTCTGAGCATTGTGTGTGCGTATGGGAAGCAAAAGCTGACACACTCACTGGAGAACTGAATTATACTTTCCTAGAAGGGGTATGTTGTTCAGTCATTTTTTCCTTGCATAAAATGAAATAAGCAAAAAAAGAAAAAACCAGAGAAAGACAAAACAGCAGATTAGCTACGCTTCCCCTTGAACTGAGGAAGTTCACAAAGAAAGTCACAGTGAAAAGTATGAATGCACTGGACACCTGCCGGCCGCGGGTGGGAGATGCTTTGTGAGCACACACCCAAGGACGGTGTCTGCCGGAGAGGCAGCAGGCCCTCGGACTCGCAGGGTCAGGGTCAGAGCGACAGGCTTGCTGACCGAGCTCTGCCGGCTGCCGCGGTCCACGGAACCCACGGCTTGTGCGGCGGTAAAAAATAAAGCAGGGTTTTCTACACATTGCCCACACAGTGAAAAAGCTTGAGTAATGACGTAACTTTTTTGAAAACTCCTCCTAATTGCTCTATTTCATACTGGCATTCATGTATTTGGGATTTGGAAGGTTCTTAGAATATATTCCTTGCAAATAAATGACAAATGGATTAATGTGATCATCTTGGGACATAATGCATTCACTATGTCCACTTGGTGCTGAAAACATTTTTCAGAACCATTCTAAACCACCTGACTCGTGAGAATGCTCATCTCTTCACTTCATGTTTCAGTTTTAGCCCAAACAGAATATAATGTGGTTTGATTAATTAATAATGATTCATCATTAGTTCAGAGTTAGTTCGGGCTTTAAAATAAAAGGACTGACATCACTAGGGATAATGGTAGTCACATGTATTCTGAAGCACTTCTAGGGTCCATATTATGTTTAGAAAGACAGGGGAGCATAACCAAGAGGGGAAGCCCACCAGAGGCAGGGCTGAACGGAGCTTGGGGGAGAGACTGGGCGGGGGGGGTGGTCAGCGCTAACAAGCAGACAGAAGACTTCATGTGCTTGGACCAGGCCAAATGAGGAGCTAGTGTAGAATCTGGGAGAAAATAATTGGAAAGATGTGAACTTCTCAAAAGTGTTACCTACAAACCAACTCTTCTCTCTTCTCAATCTTACCTGATTTTTTTTTTTTTTTTTTTAAGATTTTTTATTTATTTGACAGAGAGAGCACAAGCAGAGGGAGAGAGAGGGAGAAGCAGGCTCCCTACTGAGCAAGGAGCCCAATGTGGGACTCGATCCCAGGACCCTGGGATCATGACCCGGGCCGAAGGCAGCCGCTTAACCAACTGAGCCACCCAGGCGTCCCTGATTTTTTTTTTTTTAAGAGAGAGCGTGAGTGGAGGGGATTGGAGAGTACGTGTATTCAGAAAGTAGTAGAGACAATTCTACAATTTCAGCTTTTCCGAGACCGTAAGAATCCTCAAACTAAATTATTCTCTTTGGCCATTAAAGAAACACTGCAGGTCCTAACCAGAGTCGAGTTTGTCTAAGTTCAGGTAAAATATCATAATTAACCCTAACTTCATAGATCCTATGAACCTCTGCACACCATCACGGAAGATTAACTAAATCTTGGTTTGACGCACGCACCACGCACACCTCCCCGTGGCCAGAATGGGCATGCTGATCTGTGACGATCCGGAGGACTCAAAGGCATTCCAAAAAGGGGAAAAGAAAAAAACAAAAACACAAAAAACAAAAAGGGGAAAAGAACAGTGTGCCGGAGAGATAAAACTCCAACAATTGTCAATCTCACACCCTGCATTCGCCTGGAATGAGTCCATCACAGAGCTCCCCCCCGACCCCCCGTCCATCCACGCGAACGACCGCGTGCACACAACTCACCCTCACTGCCACTAGCGATGAAGTCTTCGTTATGGCCTCCAAAACATGAATGAATTGTATAAAACCCTTGTGTGACACCTTGATACTTTCTTACTAAAACTCTGTCTTGCAAGTCCCATAAATGAACTCCCTGTAGGCGAAAGAAAATAGACGTATTTATTCTTCCTCAAAAGAATTTTAAAAAGTAATTTGTGAATATCCCTTTGCCTGATGGAACATTTTCAATTCCTATTTACCCAAAATGGCAATGTTCTGATAAATTAATGGTTGACTCTACAAACCTAAGGACCAAACACATACAGTAAAATTAAAAAATTTGTGAAAATATTTATTTCTATACGTATACACCAAAAATCATACTAAATTTTGAACTAAGCTAAATCTTTATAATTATAATAAACTTACCTGAGTTGCTACATTTAACAAAGCTAATCGGCCATTCTTGGAAATAGTAAAAGACATAATGGGATGATCTTCTTGTACTCTGTAACCAGAAAATAATCTGTTAAAAGCAACATACTAAGAATCAAGAACAAATTATCAAAATATAAAATGTTCTAGCTTAAACACTGCAATTTTGTCTATAATCAGTATGAGAGACTGTATTTCAATTAAGAAAAAAACGTGAGTTAATGGTTACGAAGCACCACCTGACCACCAATCCACTTTTTTTTTTTTTGAAGATTTTATTTATTTGACACAGAGAGAGAGATCACAAGTAGGCAGGCAGGCAGGCAGAGGGAGAAGCAGGCTCCCCCTGAGCACGGAGCCCGATGCAGGACTTGATCCCAGGACTCTGGGATCATGACCTGAGCCGAAGGCTGACTCTTAACCGACTGAGCCACCCAGGTGCCCCCCACCAATCCATTTTAAGGTCAAACCCAAACCAAAACATAAAAACTCTTCTCAAATAGCGAGTTCCACCACACATTTTAAATAAAGTAATTATTTAACGGATAAAAAAATAGTTACATGTTCCTATCTGTAAGGTCCTCGAAGTTGTACCCCCGGATGCGCTGGTGTGTGTCTGATGCCAGAACAGTCTTGCCATCGCTCAAGCACCAAAGGCATTGCACTCTCACCCCTTCCCAGGAGTCAAGGAGGTTCCCATCTAAATCCTGGGGAGAAATTCACTGTGAACCCCATTATGAAACAGCGCTTGGGAAGCAAAGAACCAAAAGAATCTCTTAGCAATATCTTTTTGTAATAAGTTTGTTTTTTCCCACTCGACTTAATTGTTCCATAAGTGGTTTTCATCACGAAAATGTGAGTATAGGTCAAATTTCATTACAACAATACCTCAGGGGGAGGGGGAGAGAATCTCTGTAAAATCGGTCTTCCCTTCAATAAGCAGCCAGGCACAGATAATGACAAAACACACAAAGAAAGAATCCCTAAGTTCTAAGTGAGGGTCTCCCTACCACTGGGAAAGAATTCGAATGTTCCTTTAAAATGCGCTATACTGGGACCTGTCCTATACTATTCTGAAGCTGGGATATGGAAAAGATAACTAAAACATTACTTATAGCTTTACGGAACTCAGAAACTGTTAGGGCATTTTAAAAACATCACCAAATTTGTAATGTGTTCTACAGATCAAAGCTCTAAGGATCATTATCTTGTTGAATATTCAAAGTTCTGAGAGGCATTCCATGTCCATTCCACGGATGGGGGAGCTGCCAAGTCCTGGGCCCTGAAGGTGTCAACACTACAGGGGACAGTGGGGTCAGCAGAGACACACATGGTCATCTTGCAGCCAGGGAGTCAAGAACAAACTGCTTTGTGGCCGGAAGTACAGCATGGAGACCAGCTGGACTGCATATCTGAAAGTTGCTGAGAGAGTAAATCTTAAAAGTCCTCATCACAACTGTGTACGGGAACGGCTAATTACTGTGGTTGTAATTTTCAATGCACACGGATATCAAAACATTATGTTGTATACCTGACGCTAACATAATGTTATAGGTCAACTATACCTCCGTTGAAACAAAGGGAAAATAAGTAAGTAAAAAATCCAAGTAGTGTATTAGCCCATGGATAGAAACTCCAGAAATAACTTTTTAAACTATTGGGAAAATCACAGGTAGATCAGTAAGGTGTGCTGAGATGACTGGGGGAAGGAAAGAACTTGTGGCTCATAACCATGCTTTGGGGACAGGACACGAGGTTCCATGAGTCCCACGGCCAGCTTACCAACAAGACACCTGTGGTCTGTACCAGCCACACAGAGGTCTCTATGACCGGTGACCTTCAGCTACATTGAATGATTTACGGGATTCATGATCTTGTTTAATTGTAATCCTAAGACCACACGCGGAAGTGCCCACTGGCAGCAAGCTGGGCCGTGACACGAGACACGGAAACCAGACCGATGTTCAAGGCAGAGTCTACCTTGTCACGAGATTGGTCACCTATTCCTTATTGTCATCATCCCACCAACCCGAGATTAATGGGGCAGATACTTCAAATAAAGACTGGAAGGTTCTCTGGTAGTGCTCATCAGCACTTTTAGTCCTCACATATTTAAGACGGTCAACTCATGAAATTCAGCACAGCTGGGATACAAATCCTAAAGCCTCAAAAGAAAGTACTAAATATTTTCAATCCTATACATTAGAAACTTGTTTATGAGAACAAAATATTTAGTAAAATAATTTAATGTTTTACTAAACTCAAAGTCTAGGCTTGGTATAAACATTTTAAAATGGTTAAAAAAGAAAAAAACCACAGAAAGTTCTATTGGATGGTGCTTATTTAGAAAGATAGCTAAGTAGGTCTTCACAGAATGTATTTCATAAAGGAATTCTTTATTTCCACAAAAGGAGCGGGCAGTGAATGGGGGCAGGAGGTACTCACACACTGGTAGAACTGGCCGCGCTGACCTCCAGTTACGAAGCGCTTCCCATCCGGATTCCAAGCCACACTCGTCAAACTGTCCTCATGAGACTGGCTCATTTTTGTCCTTAGCTCTCCCGTCTACAAAGAAATAAAACTGTGGCTAACACCTTCAAGATAGGCTTCTAAAGGGAATGTATAAAGAAAAAAAAGTAGTAACTTGGGTATCAGGTCAGTTTGGTATTCCTAATTAGAGAAATGACCTGTTCTAACTGGCCTTACAAAAAACCAACCAACCAACCAACCAACCAACCAACAAGACTGCAGCGCTCAGAAGAGGAATGAAGAACTAGAAGAACCAGGAGCTGAACAACACAGCACAGGTGACCCCAACAATAGGTCTGATGAGATAAACTCTTAATAAAACTCTCATCTTCAATGATGTTTAGAAATTAAATCATATTTTCCCCAAGTAAAAGGAGGAGAAGCTCAGTGCTACATGCACTACTCCCTTGAGTTCCCATTTCTCCTCAGTCCATAGTTCTTGGCAAATTTTATTCTAAAACCGTAGAAACTGCAGTTAGCAGTTCCTCAAGAACATGATTAATGGACAGAAAGAGTAGGGCCCCTGAACTAAGGTAAGGGTGCAGCAGTTCTCAATTATGTGAAATTTCCTATTTGAGATGCTAAAAATGTAGTAGGGAAGACAGAAGAGAGAAATGAAAACTATTTTTCTGGTATCTAATTTTATCTCAACTAAAAGTACAGAAAAGAGGGACTTTTGTACTGTTTAGCATAGCCATTTTACAGGATTCCCAAGTCAGAAAGACTATTTACTGGTTATGACCCTAAGCTATCCTCCTGTTATTTTTTTCTAAGTTATCGAACTTAGAAGGTAGACACATACCATTTAATCTAGTCTTGATTCCATTTTGTTCATGGATTAGAAACAGGCTCTGAGAGATAACAGCTGCCCTTGGTATAATAAAAAGTACATGGGCATAATTTTCCTGTGAGAAATGGGTAATCAAAAGCAGGAAAAAAAAAAGTGAAAACAAAAGTGTATGATCAGGGAACAGGGCCAAGTACTAAAAGCAAAGAGGGCACAAAAATAGAAAGCCAGAGGTCTCCCTTTATACTGGAAAAAAAATCAGCAATTTTAAAACCTTCCCCCATGCTGCTAATAGGTCTCGCCGATTTATCTTTTTTGGGTTGCTAGACAGATACAGTTAAAAGTTCAGAATCCCAAGTACACATGCAGTGGCTGAATCCTCTGCATGTTGTGCTCACACAAGTTCATACACTAAGTGCTGAGGCAGATCTTTTCTTCTGCTGCGCAGAGGACGGTGGGTGTATGAGGGAGTCTATCATTAGGAAACTACCTCACAATATAAGGAACAATGTGCAAACGGACTGAAAACCAAGTCTGTAAGGTAATGCAGAAATAGTTCAGCCACAACACCCTCTAACTGTCCAGAAACTCAGAATTGACTCAAAGGAAGACTACAGCCACCATCAATTCCGAGTCCACTACTGGACGATTAGGACTCCATACGTCTTCTCTTTGAGGGGAAAAAAACCCCCCAAAAACCCATTTTGTCTTTTAGGTCAGATTCATTCCAGTCTATTCTAGTGCGAGAAAGCCGTCTCTTCTCTTCTGGGCTTTGCCGCCCCCCCACCCCCCCGCACCCAATCACAAACACCAATGACACACTGGTTTGATGAAAATGGCCTAAAGACATCTGGGGAGCAACTGGGGATTTTAGTTATCACACGAACATTAGATATTAGAGAATGATAGCTAACGTTCCTGAATAAGATGAGGACGTGTTATATGAGGGAATGTTACTTTCTAGAAGATACATGCTTAAGTATTTGGTATAAAACATCGCATCTGTAATTTCCTTCCAAATGTTTTAGACGTGGATGTCTGTGTACGCACATCTACATGTGTGCATGCGTGTGTGTCCACATAAAATATACAGAATGTTCATCGCTGCATCCGAGGTGGTGGGCAAGGGTCACCACTGTACTCCTCCACCTTCCTTAGTATTTGACAACTCTCCTAATGAAAAGCTGGGGTTGAAACATAAGTAGTAAGTGGGCGTGAGAAGACCCTACTGTGTGAGGGCAGGGCGGGGATTACGGCGTATCGCCCTCAGGTGTGTCTCAGTATTCGCTCTGCCCTCTGCGCACTTGTGCAGTTTTAGCTCCACTCTCTCAGTAAAAACCGACTCATGTACAGGTCCCCGAACTCACAGTCCTAGCCCTTCAGCGCACACTGGTATACTCAGACCACAGCCCCGACCATACCCTCGCCTCGGGGCAGAAAAATGAAAAGAACAGCATCTAACCAGCCATCTTACGGAAGGAAGTTAAAAAAAAATTTTAAATTGGAACTATAAGGTGTCCAAAACATAGTACAAAAATAATGGAACTTAATGCTAATTTTCGTAAAAAGAAAAAAAAAAAGGGACCCTGGATAAAGGTCAAGTTTTGGTTTAGAAACAGTAACAGAGTCCTTATTAAAGTACTGAGACATTACTTTTCCTAAACTAGATCAGCGTATTAAACACGGTAAGGAGAGGATGATATGACCGCCACCAGAACGAGAGATCTGGTTCCCTGCAGATGTTTGCACACTTGAAAGGTTAAGTTTCGCGTACAATCATCAAACTGTGAAACCACCGTAAAATCTTCTCGGAGGTAAAAGTGCCACAGTAAATAGTATGAATTCTGCAGTACAAAGCACAACATTACTGAAAATACTCTTTCGTCCTTCTTTTAAATACTCTATTGTGCTCAGCCTGATAGTTAAGTTGCTAAGCGTGGACACCTGGGCTCCATTCGCTGAATTCTCTTTTTTGAGGGACACACTCTGGTCACTGTGCTGAGTGGCTGTGTTCTGGCGAGAATCAAGCTATAAGGAGTGCGTGCAGGACGGCCACGCTGTACTGAAAGGCTCAAGCAAGGACGAACGTGCTCACCTGTACATTCCAAAGCCAGAGCTCAGAGCAGTCGTCTGGGCCACAAGCAACAAGGTAGCTGTCGTCCGGACTCCACGCGATGTAGGAGACGCCGTAAGCATGTCCTTCTAAGGTTTTAAGCAGTTTTAGCAGGTGTGTATCCTAGGAGGGAAAGAGACCACTTGGTTAGAGTCCTCAAAGTCCATGGTTTTCTGGCATCAGAACTGAAATAGCTGCGAGGATATACGTTGATGATGTAATGAAATCTGAGGTTTTCACAGATTTCACCAATTTCCGCCCGACCTGAAGCCCCAACAGCGTGCTTCGTAAAGCCTCGCTCACACTGCAACACCTAGTAGGCACCTACTCCACACCAGGCCCGGTGTGCTGGATGCGATGTAAAGATGACACAGGCTTTGTGCCTGTGAGGCTTCTCAGGAAACTGAAAGCAGGGGTACCAAGAGTGACCTCTTACTTATTTTTGAAAACAGCTTAACTTACGCACCATAAAATTCACCCTTCAAAGTGCACGATCCCGTGACCGTGAGTGTTCACGGAGTTGTGCAGCCACCACCACTCTCCAAGCTGAGAACTTTCTCGTTGCCCCACAAAGAAAGTCCACACTTGGTTAGCAGTGACTTCGCAACCCCCACACCCCTTCCTCCACGGATTCGCCTGTTCCGGACATTTCACACATGGCATCCGACCCCAGGGGGGGTGTTCTGTAACTGCCTTCTCTAGCTCAGTGGAATGTTGCCGGGCTCACCTGCTGTAGCGTGTGTATCTTACTCCTTTTCGTTCGTCGACAGTCCATTTTATGGAAATACCCTATTTTGTTCACCCACTCAGCAGCCTATCAACGTCTGGCCTGTCTCCAGCTAGGACTACGGACAAGTTTTTGTGCAGATCTGTGTTTCTGCTTCCTTTGGGGATACACGCTGGAGTGGAGCTGCCAACTCTAGGTCTCCCGAGCATCCGCACCATGCCCCCTTCTCACCAACAGCACTGCGGCTTCGTGCTCCTCAGTACGAGCACCGGTCGCCAACAGTACCTCAGCCCAGCCTCATAACCTGAAGGTCAAGTGTTCCTCCCCTGCCCCACATGACAGGGAAGGAGACGGAGTCTGCCACGGTGAGAGGCAGCGGGGGCTGCGCCTGGGCTGCTGGCCTCTCACGAAAGTGGACACCTTTGCTTGAGGCTAAGGGGTGCAATTTTACCCTGTGAGTGGTGAGCTGCTCAAGATTTTTAAGCTGGTGAGTACATAACAGAGTATTTGGTTTTAGGAGAAGAACTTGCATGACAATGTGGAAGATGAATCAGAATGAACAGACGGGGGGACATGGACACCCCTAAAGAGCTGACAAGAGCCATTAGAGTTAAGACAAGAAACGAGGTCCAAAACTAACACGGTCTGCGCTGAAAGACGTCAGATCAGAATGTACTTGGAACATAAAATACGTATGACAGGAGGAGACAAGAAATGTCCAAAGACAACCTGCAGGTTTCTGTATGGGGTAAGGACGGATGTGCACAGGAAACAGAGCAAGAGGGATTTGGCTGCAGGTGGCAAAAAGTGATGAGTTAAGTGTTAGACTTTGGTCAAAGAATGACTGAGACCAGTACCGGGCCTGTGGAATTCTACTGGCGAGGACTCAGGAGCAATTAAAAATGGGTCTGGAGGGGCGCCTGGGTGGTTCAGTCAGTTGGGCATCTGACTTTGGCTCAGGTGGTGATCTTGGGGTCCTGGGATGGAGCCCCGAGTTGGGCTCTGTGCTGAGACGGGAGTCTGCTTCTCCCCGCCCCTGCCCCACTCGTGCTCTCTTTCTTCCTCAAATAAATAAAATCTTAAAAAAAAAAGAGAGAGAGAGAGAGAAATGGGTCTGGAACTCCTCTGATAAAACTAGATTGGGAATTTTTTTTTTTGCCAGAAATGTCAATGACAAATGGATATTGTACCTCGTTTCTTCACCGGACCCTACGTTTATCATGTATTCCATTACTTAGCCCATCTGCCATGTCTGACAAAAACTAGCTACCACTACCACTACTTCTGGGTCGTCCCTGGGAGAAGGCTAACAGGTGGGGCTGTTCGTGCCAGAGCATGGCACCGATGGCCACAGGCCTGCGTAACTTAACAATCCGGGCTTTTGGATGGGCACAATCACAGTGGTGCTTTGGATCCACACAAACAGTTTCTTCTAAACTGAATATAAACTACTTCAGAAGTATTTAACTAAAACACTAATTGTTTCAGCACATTAATATAATCCTGTAAAAAAATAAAGTTGAAAATAAATGGGGATATGAATGCTAGATCTTCACAAGTAGTGTCTCTACCCTAACCTAGCTCAAGTGGAAATACCATGTTCATGGAATCCACTCAACTGTGCTCAGATTTTGGGTTGGGAATGGGTAAAAATGTTTTTTGGGGGCAAAGGTAAGAAAACCTGTTAAAAGAAACCAGGCATTGGGATCACATCACATTAGGTGTGGAGCCTAACGCGGGGCTCCATCTCACGACCCTGAGATCTGACCTGAGCCGAAGTCAAGAGTCAGACGCTTAACCAACTGAGCCACCAGGTGTGTCAATCACCTCAAATCTTAAGGTCCTTCTCCATGTATTCTGTTTTCTATCCATTAAAAAATATACACACAAAACACATACTCAAAAATATCCCCAATTTTAAGTTTTTCAAATAGTATTTGACATAATAAAATGCTATCATACTATACTCTAAGGTCCATGGCATCTCAGACTGGAATGAAAGCATTAACCCTGCATTTCCCAAGCTGATCTGGCCACAAAAGCCCTTTACACGTAACACCTATTCTGACAAAAGCACTCTGGTCTAAACTCCTTAGCCAAGTATACAAGATCCTCTCCTTGACTGGCAGCTACCAACTCCACTAACCTCACCTCCCACTCTGCAGTGTAACCTCTTCCCTGGGACTGCCCAAACCCCAGCCACCTCTTCCTTTTCCATGTGTCCTGCGGGGGCCAGTAGAAACTTGTTTTGCCTCGATAACGGTTTACTCCTTCTTCTGCTAGGACTCACTTGTCCTACTTTCCAGTTCCAGGGGGGTTTCTCCTTTGAGCCCCTGTGGCACCCACCACGGAACAATTACATGGTACTATCATGAGCTCATGGTGAGGCCGCGAATAAGCTCGTGCTCAATAAATGTGTGCTAATGAAGGGCACCGTTACATACTGCTGCCAAAAGGAATCGTAATAAAGCATAGTTTTTTTTTTTAAAGATCTTAACTATTTGACAGGGAGAGACCAAGAGCACAAGCAGGGGGAGCAGCAGACGGAGAGGGAGAAGCAGGCTCCCCACTGAGCAGGAAGCACGATGCGGGACTCAATCCCAGGACCCCGGGATCATGACCTGAGCCAAAGGCAGACGCTTAACCATCTGAGCCACCCAGGCGCCCCGCCCCGGATTCTTTTTTTTAAAAATATTTCCTTCTATGGTCCGTTTTCTCTATTTTTTTCCGATGTAAAAGTCCACAACTTTATTTGGGACTAATATCATATTCTATTTCTAAATTTTAAAGTAAGATTATTTAGTTATGATTTAAACCAAACATTTCTCCTTAACCTATGTAGAGGCATGTACTTCTTTTGATAGGTCAATAAATGTTCCATTGGCCAAAAGAAACAAATACTTATTTCTACAAATCTCTAAGTCATCTTGTTATAAACAAAGACAAAAATCTGATTTTAGAGAGAACTCAGAATTTTACATCCAGAATACAGTACTTTTTGTACGTAAGGTGGAGGGAGCGTTTAACAGAAGTTCCACAAATCACACAAGACAATGAAAGATTTCAGAAGGCAAAATGGTAATGAGTCTTCCCTAACTTGTGACAGAATGGTAAATTGAATATTAACAAAGATAAAACGGGCAAGGGGCATGAAGAGCAGCAGGTCTGGAGTACTATTCCCGGATTTGAGTCTTAACTCTGCCACTTACTAGCTCTGAGAGCCTGGGCACTTAATGTCTACCTCAGTTTCCTGATCTGAAAACAAGAGATGTGAGTGTCCCACAGAGTTATTCTGAGGAATAAACCAGCACACACTCTATATATCTACATATACCATCTAGAAAACACAGGAGGAGGTAAGACATGACAAAAATGACAGAAATGCTCTTAGGAGAGAACACGTTTATGCACCCTTAAAACATGTAATTAGATGACGAATTACCTTTTTGTAGTCTACACACACACACACACACACACACACAGTACATACCGGATCAACTTGCCATATGATAACTGTGGTATCTTTCGATCCTGTGGCTAGTTTAGTGCCGTCATTGGAGAATTTACAGAACCACACTTCATTACAATGCTCCGTAAGTATCTGCTGAGTATAACATGGGAACTGCCTCCTAAAACAAAGAAGTTCACACATAATTATTCTTCCAAAATAGAGTAATCTAATAATGAAAAAGGTGAAACAAGTGATAAAACTTCTTTGGATATAAAAACTTTAAAAATAAGATAGGAATGCCTTTGCAGATCTCAATCATGTTTACAGTGGTATGTTGAAAAAAGATTATTACAACATTAGTCAAGGCAATCTCTGGGGAAGTCAGTGATCTGAAGTCGGCTTCAGGGTACCATTTATTCTTTTCCCTTCTCAAGATTAAACAAGAGTAAAAGTATGTGTCCATCATAGAATTTTTTGGTCTGATTAAGTCAATTCATATAAATAAAAATTAACAATCAGGATTTTGAGTTTGTATAAGTTGGCTGGCATCATGAGGAATGTGCATTTTTATTTACATAAAAGGAACCTGATGTAACAAAAAGAGACGAGGCACCGCAGTCAGGCAAGCTTGGGTCACAAGCTTTCATGTCTCCGGCAAGTCATTTCACTCCTCTGAGCCTCACTCAGTTCCTTCATCTAGAAAAGGAGATTAATATATACCTAACAGGGTTCTTCTCAGGACGAGAAAAACATCTATAATTCCTGGAACGCAATAGATACAAGTGATGACTGAGATATTTTGGGGACAGCAGAGAAGGTGCAATAGAGGGAAGGGGCTGCAGTGGCTAAGAATAAAGCCTTAAGAACAGGGGCAGCAGAGTGAGGGAGACCAGGTTCAAGTCCTGGCTCAGCCATTTTCTAGGTCATTTCCCAAAAACCGGTAAACTCGTTTAATCCAAGTCTCAAGTTTTCCAACCATAAACTAAAGACAATGGTAGCTGCCTTATGGAATTTTTTATACGAGGATGACATACAAGAATGAGATGATGAGGGCACCTGGGTGGCTCAGTCGTTAAGCGTCCGCCTTCAGCTCAGGTCATGATCCTGGGGTCCTGGGATCGAGCCCTGCATCGGGCTCCCTGCTCTGCAGGAAGTCTGCTTCTCCCTCTCCCTCTGCCCCTCCCCCCTGCTCCTGCTCTCTCTGTCAAATAAATAAAATCTTAAAAAAAAAAAAAGAAGAATGAGATGATGAAGGTGGAGCATTCACATGGAGCCCAACACGTGGCTGGCACCTCCTCAGTGGCAACTACTACTATAGATTAAGGGCAAAGAACTCTACGACTTCCAACTTTGAGAGGAAAGGTAATCACAAGAGTGACTGTTCCCAAGAAGCACTTTTCAAACCATGTGTAAACCGTCTAACCCAGAAGCCCTGGCCACGTGTGGCTGCTCAGCACTTGAAATGTGGCTAGGACACCTGAAGAACTGGACTTTTAAATGTAATTTTAGTTTTTTTACGTTTAAATTTAAATGGCCACATGTAATCAGTGGCTACTTTCTGGGTAGTATGCACTCTATTAGAGTCTCTGTAAGATTATAAAAAAGTTATTTAAACATTAGCGGATAAAATTTTCTTTTCTTTCTTTGGGGGGGAGGGGGTGAGGCAGAGAGAATCGCAAGCAGACTCTGCGCTGAGCGTGAAGCCCGATGTGGGGCTCGATCTCACGACCCTGAGATCATGACCTGAGCCAAAACCAAGAATTAGAAATTCAACTGACTGTGCCACCCAGGCGCCCCATAAATGTTTCTCTTTTTAGCTGAAGTTCAGTTGACATGTAACAGTAAATGGGTTTCAGCTGTACAACGGTGACTACCACTATGTACACAGTGGTAGTCCACCAAAACGTCCACCGCAAGTGTGTCACAATATCACTGACTAGATTACCTACTCCTCATCCCCAGGACTTGATGAACTTTTAAGTCTGTCCTGAAAAATGGTCTTCCCTATTTTTTCCCCAACCAATCTATAATTTAAAAATGTATTTTATCAATTCACCAGCCCGATAATATATATTTAAAACTAAATTAACATTCTTTACTTTATCTGGCACACACAGAATCTACCTTAGCACTTGGCTATTTGGAGGCTGCTTTAAATTTTCAGATTGTCTAAAAATTGCTTTAATTTAATTTTTAATTTTTAAAAGATTTTATTTATTTATTTGACAGAGAAAGACACAGCGAGAGAGGGAACACAAGCAGGGGGAGTGGGAGAGGGAGAAACAGGCTTCCCGCTGAGCAGGGAGCCCGATGCAGGGCTCCATCCCAGGACCCTGGGGTCACAACCTGAGCCAAAGGCAGACGCTTAACGACTGAGCCACCCAGGCGCCCCTAAAAATTGCTTTAATTTTAAATTATTATTCTGTATGTGAACTTAAACAGAATCGATACCAGTTGGCATTTATTAAGCACTTACTAGATGCCGAGCACTGTGCTACATGTTTATAAATAGTATTGCTAATTCTCAAAACTAACTTGCAAGGCAAGTAATATCTCCAACTTCATGAGGCTTGAAGAGGGCAAGTAACTTAACAAATCATAAACTGGTAACTGAACTAGGTTTAAACATATGGCTGACTCTGCAACACCAGTTTTCTTTCAAATATCATTTTTTTTAAACTGCATTTTTCAAGACACTGTTAGATAAAATTCCAGTCAAATAAGTACTTTCAATATCAACAATGTTTCCCTGCCTCTTATGGGCAGTAATAATGATGTCTTTTACTGAGAAACACTTTATATTTAGGCACAAAATACACAATAATTCAAATGGGTAAAACGGATCATGAATGAAAAGACAGATCTAAAATCAGAGTAGCAAAATGTCCTTAAGGAAGGACCATTTCATAATCAGAATTTAGGGCACAAATCATCTAGTCTACTGACAATCAGTTGTAACTGAAAGTCATTAAAGGGGTATTTAAATTAACATTATTTTTAGTATTAAATCTTTGAAAAAGACTAACAGCCCTAGTTTATTAAAAGCCTAATTTTAGATATATACAAGTGAAAGCTGATGACTGTTTTCAAGTAAATTTAAAATTTAAGATGGTGTTAAAAATATCAGTACCTTCCCAAATAAAATTGAATAGTGTAGTATTTTCATTAAATTGAATCCTAACATTTTAAGTTTCCATAAATATCTCCTAACAATCCTTTACTAAAAAATGAATACTTATAAAGTTACCTATGGAAACATCCTTCCACTGGTTGTTGGTGAAAAAAACTCCATAAATTTAACCAAATATATGTATACACTGTGAAAAATACAAATAATACACAATCTAATGAAAACCCTTCCGTGCTGATTAGGGTTTTAAAAAAAGTTACAGTTCACTTATTCATAATCAATTCTCTATTCTTCAGAGAGAAGACAGAAAACTTGGTATTTAGATTTCAATGCTAAGAATTACTTTCGAAAACAGAGTTTTCTAGTTTCAAGGCTAATCTAATTTCTACGAGGCAGTAAAGCAGATAATAAAAAATATCAACTTTTCTTTTGACGATCCCTAGATGAAAGGGGAATACTAGGAATTAAATCACGTTCAGGTTTTCTCTTCCTAGTTCAGCAACATCTGTCAAGACTGTGGACACTGGCTTCTTGCCCGACGCATCCCTCCTCAGTGTCTGACTCTGATGGGCTGGCTTGGACAGGCTGGGGAGATGGCACCCCTCGTGGAGATCGGGAACTCAAGAGGGAAAGCAGACTCTGCGGGGACAGTGAGAGTGGAGGGGAGTTCTACTTCTGACAGGTTGCCTGAAAGGTACTTGAGCAACACACACAGGTATGAAGGTTGAAGGCTTAGGAGATCAATCCTGCGACTCTAGCCCAGACCTGGCCGCCATCAGAACCTAAAGGAGGGGGGTGGGAAGACAAAGAAATCTTCTGGAACACACCCTTATTAAAGGGACAGGGACAGGGGAGGAGCCTAAGGAGCAGCCAACAGTGAAACAGAGTCTGCAATGTTTTTGAAGTCAAAGGAACAGTTTCAAGGCAAACTAGTCAAATGCTATAGAAAGGTCTAGATGTAGGCTGGAGAGCAGTCACTGGATTTAATCAAGTTGTTCCTCACCGACACCAGCAACAGCTGTGGTGTTGTGTTGGCTGCAGAAATCTGAAGAGTGAAGGACACAGTACTGTGAATGCGCAGAAGGGTGTTACTTTAAGCAGCAACCTCTAAGGCAGGTGTGTGTGCGTGTGCATGCACATGTGCGTGTAGCAGTGGTTAGCAGAAGCACAGAGTCAAAGTTTTGTTCTGTTTTTAAAAGACTCTGGGGGAGACCCGTCCATCAGTGGTTAGTTCTGAAGAGCATGAACTTTCGTTCCTATGCAAACTTCAGGAGTGCTTTCTACGCAGCTTTACAGGAGAGGCTGGATCCCTGTTCTGAGGGAGAAAAAGTCAGACTAAACATTCGCCATCATTTCCTTTCACAGGTACTGTAATAGAAATCAAGGCACTTAGGAAATATGGAGGTCACATTCTCCCAGATTTCAGTTTCCACTGACACCTCCTGAACCATCAAGTCTACCCTAGATACTGTTCAGGGCATTCCACCAGCAACACACTGACAAACCAAAAAATGGTTTGGGTTCCTGTCTGCCTTAATTTTAACATTGGTCTCAAATTCCCCAGAAGAGCCATAAAGGATGAAACCATATACCCTTTTAATCTACTATATTCTACCTCTATTCAACTCAAATGAAAAAGTTTAAAAATTCTGATAATATCAGAACAAAATCAAAAATGGTAAAAAGGAAAAGGATTTCTAATCACTTTGTTTTAGAACATTTAAGACACACACCATGTAATTATCCAGTACGTTAAGATGAATGGCACTTAAGTCACTTAAAGCCAACAGCTCAATCATCTTCAGGTTTTCACTGCATTTGGGGAGGGAGAGGTGAGAACTCAACCACATGTGAAGCAGTTTACACGCACCTCGCCGTCACCTCTGGTCACAGCGCGCATGCACGGCTCGCCTGACGCGCACCTCCTCGCCGTCACCTCCAGTCAGCGCGCACGCACGGCTCACCTGACGCGCACCTCCTCGCTGTCACCTCTGGTCACAGCGCGCACGCACGGCTCGCCTGACGCGCACCTCCTCACCGTCACCTCCAGTCAGCGCGCACGCACGGCTCGCCTGACGCGCACCTCCTCGCCGTCACCTCCGGTCACAGTGCACACTCACGGCTCGCCTGACACGCACAGCTTGCCTGATGCACCTCCTCGCTGTCACCTCCAGTCAGCGCACACGCATGGCTCACCTGACACACGCCTCCTCGCTGTCACCTCCAGTCAGCGCACACGCATGGCTCGCCTGACGCGCATCTCCCCACCGTCACCTCCGGTCACAGTGTACACTCACGGCATGCCTGACAGGCACCTCCTCGCCGTCACCTCCGGTCACAGCGCACACGCACGGCTCACCTGACACACACGGCTCGCCTGACGCGCACCTCCCCGACGTCACCTCCGGTCACAGCATACACTCACGGCACGCCTGACGCGCACCTCCTCGCCGTCACCTCCAGTCACAGCGCACACTCACGGCATGCCTGACGCGCACCTCCTCGCTGTCACCTCCGGTCACGGCGCACACGCATGGCTCGCCTGACGCGCACCTCCCTGCCGTCACCTCCAGTCACAGCGCACACGCATAAAACATCCACAGCTGTTCCCAAAGCCCACGCATGGTCTACATGTTGGCCCTGCCTCCCCACACCACTTCCAGTATTTCGTCAGTGATCTTTGCTAAAGAAACTGGGCATGGGTACTATAGCTGTTCATGTGTGGTTCACCAGACCCAAATCATTTCCCTCCTGAAATTTGAAAGATTTCAGAATTAATTTTTCAGTATCTTAAAAATTAAAGTTCTGCTTTAGTTTTGGAGATCGTTATTAAAATAGCAGGAACATTTCCACTCAAACTACTCCTAATATCTAAAATCGAGCTGAATTATGGACATGGACAGATATAATAACAAATTCCAAACCAGAAAGTTAATGCCTGTTTTTCTAACCATTTTTTGTTTAGAGGCCAGGTTCTACTAAAAAGCAGAACTTCCATTATGGACCAAGTATTTCCATGATCTTTATGGGCAGAAAATAATTGGGGCCATTGTTAAAACAGCCGTAACATCCAGAAGAAGTCCCTCCGTGCTGTCTGGCATCCAAGGACAGTAGACCCTCCGGTCGCCGGCATCCCCGCCCAACACCACCCACAAGCCCTTACGAAAATGGCAGGACAGATAAAATGACCAACCGACACCCAGACAAGAGGAAAACCAGGCTTCCCAGCTTCCCTTCTTGAGATGCGGTTCCCTATGCAAACACGTGCAAATGTCTCTTAAAGTGTCCACTTCAGTAGGTTCTAGCTCTGCTCGGGAACTAAATCAGACACGAATGGTTTCACGGGGACAGGAGAAAGCCCCCAAAAGAAAACATTTTAACCAAGTTCCTACTGAGTCTGTAAAAGTAGAAGAAGTTTGGTCTCTTACCTACTACAAACATGATCTATAAGCAGAGACACAGAATCTAGGTTATTATCGAGTTTGGTGTTGTGATATAGGCACCGATCCCTCTGTAATTCCACTGCCTGCCGCAGGAGAGTCTGTAAACGCCGTGGGGGAAGCATCACTGATGGCGGCAAATACGCTGTAAGACAAGACAGTTTTAAAGAGAGAAATAACAACAAACATTAAAATACCAAGACAGTATAACCTTTAAGACACTTGCCCCCCTTCTGTTGCACCTGCCGCCGCCCTAGAAATCTTATGTCCCTCAGAGCAGGAGAGGTGACACAGCGGGAGCTTCAGGCGTGTTTGTCAGCAGCTACAGCTATGTTGTCACAAAATGGAACAGATAGGAGGGCTTTAATCTGTATGTGAATTTCCAAAAACACAAAGCAACCCCCCCCCCCCCAAAAAAAAAGCCAGTGATGATGAAGAGAAAACCTGCAGAAGACCGTGTACTGGAGGGAGACTACAGATCACTGACGGTGTAAAAGGAACCTCCCCCCAACAAAGGGCCAGCCGACAGGTGGGGACAAGCACCAGGTCTCATCAGATTGCTTCTAATGCCCAGGATCCTGTGCAAACTCCAGGAATGACTGGTGTTTTGATGTGGATACCCATCTCTTCCAATCCTTCCATGTCTCACACCTCCCCAACCACATGGTTTTCTGATTCTTAGGATCTCTACTCCTCACCTCTACTCCACACCTCAAGGTAAAACACACAGAATAACATGATTTAATCTGAGAGGGAAACAAGATCTTCTCTATAAAAGTGTGGCAAAAATAAAACCCCGACTCTAATCTGGAAGTTATATATAACATATCTGGGGGTGGGGGGGCAGAGAGGAAAACAGTTTACTTAAACCTGGGCCTTCCTGTTGAAATCAACAAATATTTAAAACACTTGTAGTTTACATTTCCGGTTTATGTATTTTTTCTTCCAACCACAGCACTCCTCTCCCCCAGACAAAATCTTAACGGGAGCATTACTGCATAACACAAATGAAGGGAGAGCTGCCCTGGGACCTGTGCCCTCTCCCCCGACTCCCGAGGAGGTGAGCTGCTTTGCAGACTCCAGGGCAGTCTGGAAACCTTTGCTTGAAAGGGCTTACTGGATTTTCCCTTCTTCCCTATGTAACTGCTGAGTGTGCATCTGGACGCAAGAAGTCTTCCTGATCAATTCAGAGTATCTATTTCTAATTAAGAGAAAACACAGAAACACCAAAAAGTAAGACTCTTACTCTGCAGTTTATCCAACAGTTTGGATCGGGAAGCCGTTCCTTTGCCTTCCCATTCTGCTTTTGCACGTAGGTCTTCTGCATGGCTACACATCAGATACCTAAAAACAGGACAGAGAAAGCACCAAATATTAAACCCTTTTCTTTGGGTAAAATAATATAATTTTTCATAATTAAAAAGTATTGATCATACTTAGAAATATATATCAAGTTCTTACTAAGAAATACGCATCAAGAACAAATTTCTACCATGGACCCAATTCATTAATACAACCTGGCACCTGCATATATTTACTAAAATGTAATACCACGGTAACAGCAAAATGTATAATGTTACTGTTATGACATATTATCATCTGTTAGTAGAACATACTCCTTCGTCTGTTATTATCATACGTCATGCTGTGTATGGGGCTCTTCCTGGGTGCCAGGCTCGGTCCCAAGCACTCCACACGTACCACCTGACTGAACGTGAGCCACAAATCCTGGGTGAAGGGAGCACTGGCGTTCTAATTCCACAAATGAACCACCCAAGGCACGGAAAGCGTAAGGAACTGGCTTAGGGTTAAGAGGCAAAAAAGGGGATATGAACTCAGGCATTTTTAGTTGCAAAACTTGCTCTTAACTACTGTGCTAACTGAATTGCTTCTCAGTAGTAAAACAAAACTCCCCCCAAACCCCAAATAAAATAAAAAACCCTTCAAAGATATTTACACTAAGTTAATTAAATAAACCTTCAAGAGTTTATCATAAACGTCACTTAAGAAATGGTATAATTAGATAATCACCCTTGGGTCATCCTGTGAAAGGTATTGAGATCCCAAAGCAGAAACTTTGGGAACTGTTTTATTACTCACTATATGTGCCGAAGGAGGCATAAAAGCTAAAGTCATGGATTCTGGAGAATACATGAGGCCCCCTGCTGGAAGTGTGACCCTGACCTTGTTCTCGCTCTTCTCAGAAGAACTGGCTTTAAAAGTAAAAGAAGTGAAGGCATTATTCAGACATGGAGATTAGACCTGGCGAGTACGTCTCCTGCTACTTTGTCTGCTACTCTGTTCTCAGATCTGTTCTCACTTGTAAAAAGGGTCTTAAACAGGGAAGTAAGGATTAACTAAGACAGAGTATATGAAGTACTTGGTCCACTACCTGGTATACAGATGGAGCTTAATATACGATAAGAGAAGTATGAGAAACCTCTCAGTTGATGTGTCACCTTCTTTTTCTCAACTGCACCAAGCAAACTGCATTCAGCATTGAGTAGTTACTCGCCTCTTACCCAGGAGCAGAGAACTACCTGCTCTCTTGCTTTTTATTTAGTATATGGTGTCTTAGCTGATGAGAACTTACTTTGTTTTAGTAGCATGAGCAACCTGATTCAAAATACCCTATATAAGAAGCTGGGTATTGCAAAACTACTGGTTTCTAAAATAGCTTTTTTGGGGTAAAATTTATTATCAATAATTTTATGGAAAAATTGTTCACTTTTTAAATTTTGCAAAAGATACCTATGATTGCTTCTGCCCCTTCTGAAAACACACACTACACCTTAAGGGTTTCAAAGAATGTCTGTTTACGGGAAGCTGCATGGCGTAACTGAAAAGATGCTGGACCAGTGGGAAAAAACCCTGGATCCTCATGCCAGCTCCACATCTGGCCATCTTTGGGCCATTTCCTTATGGGAAACAGTCAAGGGACACACCGGGTGAAGTTCATTTTGGAATCAAAACTATGTGATTAAGTTATATGTTCTGTTACCAGAGCAAGATAAAATTCATCACGTGAATGGTGTTTAGGTGACACAGAAATCAGACTCCTTATCAAAGAGATAAACAGAACCAGGGAATCTGTCAACTACAGTAGTAAAACACCCAGCCTGCTGCTCGAGGATGCAGCGGGTGAGGACCGATGACTCTGCCATCAGTCAAACCAGGCCTGGAATCCTGGCTCTCTGCTTTACCAGGCGGGCTGGTTACTTCACTTTTCCAAGGTTTAGTTTCCCTTTCCTCAAAAACCCTAAAATGAACCCTATATCTCTTTGGGTCCATCGTTTTGGCCATCATTTTGTATTTGAAAACTCATTGTGCGTCAATGATGTTCTAGAGGCCGGGGCCGTATCATATAATAAAAAATGCTATAAAGAAAAAATTAAAAACAGTGATGTGACAAGACAATGCCTGTTAGGTGGTTTTAGGAGAGGACTTCTGGGCTGGGACCTGAGCACCTAGAAGCCAGCTATGGAAAGATTCGGGGAAGAGCATTTAAGATAAAGGGAAACGGGAGTGGCTTGGCCAGTTAAGGAACAGAAAAATCATTAATGTCGCTGGAGAGTAAATGAAGGAAGGAAAAGATGGCGGGAAAAGGTCAAAGACTCCAAAGGCTTGAGCAGAGATTCTGGATTTTAAGGGTGATAGAAAGCCAGTGCGAAGTTTTAAGAAAGGGAGATAGATGGCTTAATGTATGGTTTTACTTACATATTTATGTATTTATCTGGCTGCTGTGTGAAATGTGCATCATTAAGGGAGTGAGACTGAAAGCAATGGGACTCACGAGGAGTTCACTCGAATATTCTAGGAAACACATTTATGGATTCACTAGGATAGAATCTGTGGAGATGGAGAGAAATGGACAAATCTGGGATGTTTTAGAGTTTGGCCAATACATGTCAGAGTTAAAGGATTTAGGAAATGCAAGGATGAGGTTTGTTTTTTGTTTGGACAAAGGTCTTACCGTTTACTGAGACGGGAAAACTAGGGGAGGAGCAGGTGGGGGGTCGGGGTGGGGGACGACAAGTGGATTCAAGAAGCTCGCTGTGGACATACACCTCTGCGACACCCCAAATGGAGACCATCAAGGAGGCAGTCAGATACATATACTGGGACCTGAGATGAGAGCCTCCGGCAGAGACGGTATGTGAGGGCGCGGCACAGAACGAGGGGACCTGGCGGGGTGTGTGGACAGAGAACAGAAGAGGGGCCCGGATCTGAGGCCTCGGCCCCCTGACATGGAAAGAGCAGACGTGAAGATCAAGTGAGACTGTGTACAGGAAATGCTCAGCAAGGACCCGGGGCGGGACAAGCACACGTTAGGAAGAGCGTCCGACGCGGCGCCGTGGAAGGTTCACCGCTCACTGTCTGCACAGAAGGTTACGCCACAGGGTTTTGATGAAAGACTATGAAATGGCGATACATATTTCTTCTTTCTTTCACCCACTTAAGTATCTATTCTAATATGCAACGCTTCCTAGGAGGACAAAAGTAGCCTGAACGCATTTGAATGAGTGTATCCAGAGCAATATTGTGCAGGGACGTAGCCCGACTCCGATCTTGGAAGAGTGGCACCCGTGCTGGCCCTGCCGGCCCCTCCGTCACCCCGGCGTCAGGAGCCCGCGTCCTTACCCGCTAAGGACGTGAATGCGCTCCGTGTTGTATTTCAGGGGCGTCAACTCGCAGCGCAGAACTTGAAGCGCCTCCAGGACCTTGCCGTCCTCCAGGTACTCTAGGTACTTCTGCTGCAGCAGCAAAAACTTCATCCTCTGGCAGGAGAGAAAGCAGCAGTGAGGGGAAAAGTTGATGGGAGGGTCAGAAAATGTTTGTGCCTAAACAGAACAGTAGAAACCATTCTACTATGCCCTCTGAAAATCACTTCTTACAACGCTTTAAGATGACTCAAACTATTTTGGTTTAATAGTCACAGTAGATTAAATGATCACCTTGCTCAATTCCACATCTTCATAAAACTGCTTTGAACCAATAATCTCAAATTAGGTAAGACCATTAGCGACCAAGGCATCAACAGAGGAAAAAATGAACTCTGCCTTTAAAAACATTCACCTAGAATTTTATTCTTGCGTGAAAATTCAGAACTATTCCAGGTATTCTAAATTGGTTTTAAAAGACTGACTCTTATAATAGGGCATCAGGGGGTTTGATGCCACAAGTTTTAAAAAAGATGGCAGAAAAACCGGTTAATGGAGGAATTATTTAAAACCTACAACGTGTCGGAAGGACTAAGCAGACTGCCAAGCAGAACTAGAGCCTTGGGGCAGAGGTCACAAGGCATCAGGCGAGGCTCATGGAAGTAAGGAGAGCTGTCCAGCAAAAGTTCTAGGGGTCCATGTGCAGAGTGGGCAAGCGTGAGCCTGATGGCCTCGCTCTTGCTAGGAGGTCTATGACAGAAGGCTGAACTCCAAAGTCTGCAAAAGGAGTCAGTATTTGTCTGTGTGTACTGCTAACAGCCTGATCGCTGATGCATTTAACTACGGGGCACAGACAATTATGATCAGCTCATTTCCCCCAAAAGGACAAACCGTTTCCTGCTCATGGTGAAGCACTTTCGCACTGAGTTATTTCGCTGAAATGGGTTTGGCTCTGATACTTTTTAATGTCCCTTCACTCTACTATGGTACTTTTAACTGGAAAGTGATCATCATGGTCTTAGCAGCCTTTTTTTTTTTGCTAAAGGGAGATACTTATGAGTATCAAGTTGAGCATTTTTTACAGTAGAAGACCACTGCCTGGAGGGACTCTTTCATCCTATCTGCTACCCATGGGTCTGGAGCGAGCCGACAGAGGCAGGTACAGAGGTCAGCGGACATAAAACGTCAGCCATATTTAGAGACCCCAAGAAATACAGTGCTCAAGATTTTAAACCCACTTAAAAGAAAAAAACAAACGATAGCTTTTTCTTTCTCAGTAAAATGTTAAGTATATATATACTGCTGTCCCAAAATGGTGTGGAGAAAAGATCATTTCTTCAGAGAATTAAGAGTACCATGAACTTCTCTGCACGATTTTCTAGTATGGAGTATTTAGAAGAAAGGCCTACCTACAAGCCTCTAAAAATGGTTTCTAAGGAAAGTAAGCAAAACAAACCCTGTCAGGTAAGTTAGGCCTACATTTAAACACCTCTTTTGTAAGATGCATTGCATATGTTTGGTGATAATCTAAACTTAAATCTGTAACTAAAGAACAGAAAAAATTTCCAACTATCAGATGAGCTCCTGTAACTCTAGAGAAACGACACCTCCCAGATTCTACACATCATGCTGGACTAACGAATGCCTCAGAAACAGATCGCTTACCAAGATGCCCTGAAAAGTGTGCTGCGTGGAGCCCAAAGTTACCCTTTATTACGTCAAAGAACAAAATATACTCTGGTGTCCGTCAGGTGACAAAAACCAAAGACTTAATAAAACAATTTAAAAATCAAAGTATTTTATATTTGAAGTTATTCTGGATATTCTCACCATTTTATCTCCTGAAAACAACTTCCACTCTTTACGAAATGTAGAGTTTATATATTTCCGTTTACCGACACTGTCACAGTTATATTTCACATAGCGTTTCTGATTCAAACCTGAGAATCATGTTTAGTTGCACTATTTTTTCATTTAAGTGCCACATGGAACTGGCCAGTATGTGTACTTGATTTCTCCACTCAATTTTCTTAGCGATTGGAAATTTGGAGAAAATTACTTTTTCATGATTTATTTTTGGGGTGCCAACTATGAGGTCCTAGGCACAGCCCCCATTCCAATGTGTGTAGGGACAGTGCCCCAAGTGCTGTTTGCTCCTTATTTTCCCACCAAGATCCTGCTGGAACATGCTTCTGTCTTTCTAAGGGGAAGGGGCAGGGCGGGAGAGGAGGGAGGCAGGACATGTGAGGGAAGCTCATTCAAACACGTATTTCTGGATATACAGGGCATGCTACGAAGGCAGCGCAGACAATTTTCTAGGAGCCATTTTATCCATATGAAGACTAAGAATCTCCTCAAACAGGGTATCAAATCCTGGTAGTGCGCATGGCAATGGACAGGCTGCTGGCCAAGCATAGCTAGAGATTCGGTTGAAAGACAGTATGTTTATTCTCCTAAAAATCAGTTCCATTCGTATTTGACACATAAGGATGGAGAGTAAAACTGCATTTCACTTCCCAAAGTTTAAAGCACAAAAATGTAAACACAATTTCAAGAAAATAAACACCTTTCACAAATGATGTTAACTATTTAAAATTTTAAAAAATCAGCAAAACTGAAGTTTGCTGAGGTGGGGACAGAGCCTTATGAACTTTTTTTTTTTTTTTTAAAGATCACAAGCTTCTTTTAAATGAATAAAAAAAGAAAGAGGCTGAGAAAACAAACTGCCCTTTATAGCTCTTCCCAGATCCTAATGAGACCTCTGCGAGAGTACTTCTGTTCTCTGATAATTTCCCAGCATCTTTCGGCCCAGGGTGTCTGTCTCTTACTACCCAGTAGGACCGTGAAAGACAGCTCCACATTGTAGGTCTTGCTGTTGCCTCCCATCCTACCCAATATTGGGACTGCTGTACCCTCTCCTCCCACCTAACTGTCCTGACTTCCACTGAAGGAAAAGTCCGAGGCTACACAGACTATCCAAGGCAGGCTCCCTGCTAACTCAGGAGTGGTTCTGACTAACTCTGCAATAAGGTTATAACCAAGTTGTATCAATTAAACCATGACTCAGAGGAAAGGGGAAATGAATTATATTTAAACCATAGCTTTCAAAGCCCTATTTAACTTTAAAAAACAGTAGTTAATTTTTGTCCATGAAATTAGCATTTGAGCGCTTTTCTTAAGCACATTTCTATTATACTAAAAAATAAACACAAATTTTGGAGGAGTTTCCCATGTTACTGGCCTCTCTACCCATCCAAACTCCCCTGACGTGGTGAAGCACATTTGAACCCAAACTGAAAAATGTTGATTCAGGAGCTCACTTTCCAGAAAATCCAGAGCAAATTCTGCTATCCATGGTATCATTTGACTGGAAACCATTAAGAAATATGGGGGGTAGGTGGGGAGAGCAGAGAGTGGATTGGGTCAATAAAAATGTTTGGGCTTAAAAAGTAAAATATAATTTTAGTTTTGATTAAGTCATCAAATGTGTCTGGGTGTACAATTAAAATAATTATGTTAAAAAAAAAAGAAGTCCCAAATAGTTGTCTTCTATGGTATTATTACAGCTACCCTGGGATTGGGTTCTCTTCTGGAGATGGAGTGGGGGAGAGGAGTAAATCTGAACACAAACTAGAAGGGGGAAAAAGTGCTGAACTGAATCTTAAACCTGGAGCCCCTTTCTTTGTATAAATACCTAAACAGTTTGATGGTGCGAGGCTCAGCCAGAGATTTAACCTTCATCTTTTATTAGATGCTGCAATGTTCTATAGATTGAACAGGCTGTAAAAAGAAAGGACTCTTCCTCGTTATCTACAACAACCTCGTTATCTACAACTACCTTTCTTGAGTTTACACGTTGCTTCTAATGAAGGTTTCAGGTAGTCATAATCTAAATAAAACACAGAAGCCCCACATTTCTGTGAACAAGTAAGAAAAAATAGGAAGTGACCCTATTTAAATTTTTACTACCTAATTACAAAGAGAATTTGAAGTGAGGATTTAAAAAAAAGGCAAACAATCCTCCCAAAACTCACACACTTATTTTTTGTCTATATTTTAGGGTCACTTTCCATTCTGTTGGAGCTCATTATTTATGAGAAACTGCCCAATTAAAATATACTTAGGTTCTTTTTTTTTTTAAACCCCAAACACACTGATTGGGAAAAATTTAGTTGCTGTGAAATGTATAACCCTTTTAAATGTAGGTGTTTATTTTAACTTCTGTGTTTTCATTTTTTAATATTTAGCATGGAATTGATCATTCCATGAGTTAATTTATTATCAATCATCTGATTCCACAGTAAGTAAAAATTTGTTTTAAAATATTTACTGAAAGCAAAAAATATACATATTAAGTCATCAATTTACATTAATCCGTATTTGTTCATACTTGTTTGCACCTTCAATTCGCCTGAAGTCCATTCTCTAGGATTATATATTATCAATTTGAAAACTTTTGTAATTAAGATTCCCCCCGCCAAAAAAACCCCAAAAACAAGAACAAGAGGCTCTATTAGGTTTACAGACAAAGGCGGCAAGATTAATGTTTGACCCAATTAAAAAAAAAAAAACCAAAAGGTAACAGTAGTCATTTACTAATATTTAACAAACAGCTGGTTTCCCTACTTGACTTCCTATTGGCCTTCTTTCCCTCCCCCACCAGACAGGAAACTGCTTTTGACAACAAATGAATCAGCTCGAAGTTAAAAGGCCAGCAGCCAGCAGCTGATTCTTCATGGTTTCCAATCGCAGGCACTTAGAAAAACTTCTCCGCCCCTCCTCTCCCTCACCGACATCTACAGAAGAATTAAAGCCTATCAGCAGAAAAGATTCATCAAGATTTATGAAAGAAGCTAATAGGTTAGACTACTGAACTGATCTTGTCGGGGAAATAAGGCCTGTAAGCACAGCCCAGTGGTCAAATCTGCACACAAACCCTCCACCAGAGTGATCCACATTATACACACTTTGACACTGTCAGTGCACACAACTGGAATGCAAGAGTGGAAAATGGTGAGCATACCAAAGGAGTTGCTTTGAATTAACTGTAATTCCCAAAGATTTAAAAAAAAAAAAACCAAAACCAGGACAATTCATGTATCAGCTACTTAAGGCTATAGGATGCACACACCCAAATACATTTCCTCTGCCAGCACGTTCAGTATAAATAACGTGAAAGCATAATTTATCTTTGATTCCACAAATATAAAACTGCTATTAACAGCACTGAAAGCATGAAGATCTTTCAATTAATTTCTAGAAGCTTAACTTATAAAGTAGGTTCAAACGACACATTTACTAAACATGATTTTAAAAAGGTAAAACTTTAAAGCATCATCAACACTCATCCTAGTTTACAAACTTAATTATATGAAATTTAACTATTTTTAGGCCTTATCTTTTGTAAGAGACAGAAGCCTAGAATTATCAATAACCTACTAAAATAAGCATGAATGTGAAACTAAGAACAAAAGTGTATTTACCACAATTATTCCCAACAACGTTTGAGAGATTTCAAGTGCGCCTCTTACCACAATAGCATGAGGAGAATGCACTAAAGGCTTTAGTTCATTCAGGTCATTTTCTGCCTGCAAAAATTGGCATAAAAGAAAAACAAAAATGTCACAGAATGCACATTCCAATATATAATTTTAGCAGCAGTCACACAGCTCTATATGCCCTACTTTACCTTCTCCCAGTCTCCTTCCATGACATGATTTCGGAATTTGGTGGCAGAAGGATGTTCTAAACGACATCCTGACTCTTGCATGAGGAGATCAACAGTCTGGCTGCAGGAGAGATACAGTGTAAAAAAGACCTGGCCAACTTGTAGGATTCACTCTTCTAAATCAACTCATGTCCATAAAAACAGTTGCAAAAGTTTTCAAGCTAACCTCATGATGGAGAAAAAAGAAATCAATAGTTGTTTTCTTTTTTTTTAAATTGTGCTTGGCTCAACAAACTTGCATTTTTAAACGGCCACCGTGATGTTGTTTTATCTAGTCAGGTTAAAAGCCTTCTTGAAACCAGAATCAAAAGAAGTTCTTCCAATTTTTACCATTTAATGCCTCAGAAATTTAGTGAAGTATAAAATCTCCAAGAACATGTTGTAACTAAGTGGTTAAATAAATAAAAACCAGGGTACTAACCACGTTACAATGTCTCAAAAGATAGAAATTGTTAGCTCCAGACAAGGGAAGAGAGATGACCTGGGTCAGGGAAGGGCCTTACATCCAGACGCGATGTTTGCACAGAAATTCTACTAGGTCAATCTTTAAAATTAAAATAAATCCAGCACCAAAAATCACTCTCTTTCTCTCTATACTAAAAATAGCAAATTTACTATGGTGTAGGTTCCAAACAGTCACGAGTTATTTCCTCCTGCTGCTGTCAGCTTGCTTCTTGTCTCAGTAACATGTTCTGTTAGCATTTACAAAATCTGTTTTCATACTAATCCTTCTCCTTAGGGAACAAAGTGAAATCTTTCGAAGATCTATTTCTCTTTGAGAGCTGAAAAGATCTACCAAATGCAGTTTGTCTCATCAGATATTCTGATACCTAAGAATCTTTATCAGTTTTCCCTATTTGTGTTTATGTTTCGATGCTTTCTCATTCAGCTCTGTTTATTTTTCAGCTAACCAGTGCCACGATCTGCCAGAGAATCAAAATACTTCGGTCACTTTTACAAAGTGCTCCCCTCACTCCCCCCTCCCGCGAGAACAAATCTGTAAATCCCAAACTACACCTGGGCTGGCCCTAAGAGCTGCTTTTGGCCTAGGCTCTGAAGCCAGGAGGCGGACTGCTGCATGTCCCCCCCCTTGGTCTTATTCTGGCTTTGCTTCACCCACTATCAGGCCTGCAGGGCACTCCCCCCTTCCCCACCTTCCACCCCCTCGCTTTTCCTTTGTGTCTATGGATCGGTAGGTTCACCCTATTTTAGGTGCACAAGGCCACCGACGTTGTATTTGAAAATAAACGGTTGCCCAGATCAGAGGTCCCCTTTTCACCGGCCTTTTCTTGGAATTCAAGTGGGATCTCGGCCGGGTTAGTGGCAGGCCTCTCGCACATACACAAGGGCCTTTAGATGACACCAACAGGGTATTTCACTCGGTGGCTCCCAAATTCTGCCAGCCCCTCCGTTCCCATGAACACTTGTAGGCGATTGTCTTTCCTGATTGGTGGCTGGCCTGGGCTGTCTGTCATAGTTGGGGGTGGGGAGGTGTCCCACAAAGATGCCTCTGAGATATACTTGAAAACCAAATCCTCCGAGGTCCATTATTTCCAGCAGCTCGAACGCACCCCTCCCCCACCACGCAACAGACACTCCCGCATCTGTCTTTATTGACAGACAATTCAGCTCCGAAGGTGTGCGGGCAGGGGGCAAGGTCCCGGCTTCCTGCCCCCTTCCCGAGCCCGCCACCGCCTGTCTCCGTCTCACGCCCCGCCGGGCCCATCCGTCTCCCCCTTCCCGGCAGGTCAGCTGCTCCTCCCCGTCCTCCCGGGGCCTGGGCCCCGCGGGCCGCACACGATCTCTCGCCCGGCCGAGCTCCGTCCGGCCCCCTCCCCCACGCGGCCTCCGGGCCTCGGTCCGTCCACACCGACGGCCTGGCAAGGGCACTTACTTGAGCCCTAAGCCATTCAAGTGCTGTCCTATGAGCCGAATGACATCCTCGTCGGACTGGGAGAGCCGCTTCTTCTTCTTGAGGCTGCTGCCCAGCTCCGGGGTGGCCGAGGAGGCGGCGGCGGCGGCGGCGGCCGAGGCTGCGGCGGTGGCGGCGGCTGCGGCGGCCCCGCCGGGGACCCCGTTATTGACATTCAGGCTGTTGCTATTGTTGCTGGCGGCGGAGGGGGCGGAAGGCAGCAGCCCGTTGGCGTGGGCCAGGTCCCCCGCGGACGACGACGACGAGGGGGACGACTCCCCGTTCTGGGCCGACAGGCAGGCCAGCTCCTGGGTCTGTCCCTGGCCCCCGCCGCCCCCTCCGCCGCCGCCGCCGCCGCCGCCTCCTCCTCCTCCTCCTGCCCCGTTGGCCTGCATGATGCTGCCGCTGACCAGGCTGTGGCCGCTACTTCGGTGGGGGGCGGCGGCGGGGGCAGCGGCCGGGGGCAGTCCCACCACCACCACCACGGAGGAGG
>NW_022589781.1:1627278-1759394 GCF_004348235.1 Phoca vitulina | reverse complement strand
GGGGCCCGCCGCGGGGCTGAGCCCCGGCGCTGGCGGCGGCGGCGGCGGGCGGCGGCGGAGGCAGCGGCCGCCTCGGCGCTCGGTGGCTGCGCTCCGCTCCCTGGTGTGTTGATTCTTCCCCCAGCTGCTGCCTAATGGAGTCCAGGCGCTCGCGTCACAGGAAATGCCTATACTGCCCTCCTCACTCACTTCCGGTGGCAGGTATGGAACCTATGGGGGGCCTGTCAGCCGGCACGTGCGCCGGGCGGCGGGGCCTTGGGGCGGGCGGCGGGCGGCCGCGACCCCGGCCCCGGTCCCCCCGACCCTGGTCCCCCCGACCCTGGTCCCCCCGGCCCGGGTCCCCCGGACCCCGGCCTTCCCGACGGCCGCCTTGGCAGGAGTAAGTGCGGCGGCCCCAGGCCCGGCGCGGGTTGGCGCGGGCCGGGGTCGCGGCGGGGGTCGGGGGGGGGCCGGGGTCAGGGGCGTCGGGGCCGGGGAATGGGGGTCGGTGTCGACGCAGGCCAGGTCGGGGTCGAGGGGGTCGCGGCCGGGGGTCAGAGAGTCGGGGGCGTCGGAGTCCGCGCGGGCCGGGGTCGCGGTCGAGGGGGCCGGGGGGCCGGGGGCGGCGGGGCGTCGAGACCCGGACGTGGAGGCACAGGGCGGGTGGCCCCGGCGGCTCACCCAGCGGTCACCCGGACCGAAACCGGGGTGACCGGCCTCCGCGTCTTAGTGTGGGGAAACCCGGATTTCCGAGCGGCGCCCCGCCGACGCGCCCGGGCCGCCCCCCGGGGTCTGGGGCGCTGGGCGGACGGGAGTCCGCGCCCCGCAGGGGAGGTGGGCTGCCGCGGGAGAGCGAGATGTGCGGGACCCCAAGGCCCCAGGAGACCGAGCCCGCGGGCCCTGCTCGGGGGCAGCCCCTCTCCCTGCCACCGCCTCCGCCGGACGCGCATCCCGAGCAGGGCTGGGACTCGGCTTGAGATCCAGGCCTGACATTTTGAGGTGAAACGTGAGGGTTCCGTGTCACTGTGACGTCCTGTTTGTGTGCATGCAGAAATGCAGCAGCAAAGACTGGGCTGAACCCTGACCGTCGGTGAAGGGTCTGCGTTACCCCAGACGGTGTGTATGTGCGTGTACAAACGTTTTCTCAGAAATGAGAAAAAATCTTCCTCTGAAGTCGTTTCCGCGTGGAAAAAACGTAGATTCAACTGATGCGCTTTCTGTCTCTGAAATTTACAGTGTTAATAACTCAAGGTAACTTCAGGGAGGCCTTGGGAGACAGTCCCTTTTAAATTCAAAAAATGATAAAAAATGGTGCTTATGAGAAATTAGTGAAAGGATCCTGAGCTCTATTGATCCTCAGACTGGAAGAAGGGAGAGGAAGTCCAGTGCAGGCGCTTACAGAGGCCCAGCTTTGTAGTTCTCATCTCTTAAATACGCTTCCAGGTGGCGGTGTAATTGCAAGGTGACTCAGGCTAGGTGTTTCTCTTCTCCTGAGACAGGCGGAGTGCTGGGTGAGGATCAGGGGGCACTGTCACTGTGTCCAGCAGAGCCTGAATTACGGGGTGCTGGACACCTTCACAGGTCCCTGTGTGTCTGTGTGCTCTACGACCTTATTATTAGAGGTGTTATTGCTGATACAAAATTTATTTTTTGCAAAGTTATTTATTGGTTAGAGTCATAACAGTATTGAGGACGAGCTTCTCAATAAAGTGTATAGCTTTCGTAAAGGAAATAATTACTTAGTGGTTGCTGCAGATAAGGCCCACACTTCATTAACAGAAGTAAAAGGATGAAAAGAAACAGAAAGGGCTCAGTTGCTGTCTAAACTTAATATGTATATCCCAGCTTTTCTATTTTTTTAGGTGACCCAGACTGCTCTTGTTAGAATTTTGAATTTATGAGGTCCGTGTGCACACATTTTTCTCCGGGCTGAAATAGAGCTGGAGAACCTGGTGTCTGAGCTCCGGGTGTTTTTAGAGCCGGTTTCAAGTCCATGTGCAGACAAACAATTCTGGAATAGCACTCTGCACACTCACAGACCGTCAGTCACAGTGTTATGACCTCCAGGATGAAATCCAGAGTCTGTCTTGCTCTCTGCAGACTGACCTCAGGCTTTCTTTTTGACTTTATTCCTTACCACTCCCTTTATGAACCCCTCATGACTGTTCCCCAGATGTGCTGGGCTCATTTCATCTTTTGAGTCTCTACCCTTCTGATTCCAGTTCATCTTTCAAGATTTGGCTCCTGACCTCCAGCCTCCTGGCCTTCGGTGTATTACTTCAATCCTAAAGGCTGTTCGTAATTTTTGCTAATTTACTAAGACCCCTTCTTCAAGTCAGCAGAGAGGAACCTTTCTAGACCTCTGTTCCCCAAAGGTATAAAAGCATAGGAAATATGCAAGTAAAACACACATAGAAAGGGTAATTATGATTTTGTGAAAGTTTTGTTTCAGTGACAGATATGTATCTATGCTTCACAAAGTAAAATATATTTCTCCTTTTGGACAGTCGCAAAAAAGTTTAAAAAATACTCGTGTAAGACATGTGAGTGACGAAAAGACAAGACATAGGTGTTAGATATTGAAATGCAAATTACTAGTACTGTCCAAGGTAGTGTCTAACTGGAAAAATTAAAGAGCTACTGGATTAAAAAAAAGCTGAGATAGTATGTATGTTAATAATAAAATATAAAACCACATTTTCACAAAAGCATGTATTTATTTATTTGAGAGAGAGCATACGAGGTGGGGGATGGGGGGGCGGGAGGAGAGGGAGAAGCAGACTTTTTGCTGAGCAGGGAGCCCGACCCGGGGCTCAATCCCAGGACCTTGAGGTCATGATCTGAGCCGAAGGCAGATGCTTAATCAACTGAGCCACCCAGTTGCTCCAGAAATGTCTTTTTTTTTTTTTTTAAGATTTTTTTTATTTTTAAATGATCTGTACACTCACCATGGGGCTCGAACTCGCAACCCCATGATCAAGCGTCACAGGCTTCACTGAATGAGCCAGCCGGGTTCCCCTTTCACAAAAGTCTTTGAAAAACAAGTAAAGACTATTGTTCTGTTACGGTGTGAGTTTGGTATCTCAACCTGGTACTTAGCAACATCAGTATTATTCAGGTCATTAAATTTTTTTTTTTTTTGCCACGAGGTGTGTTTTATTTTCATTAAACATACAGATAATTTGCTATAATATCCCAGGGCAAACCAGAGAATTTGGCAGTCCGATTGGGGGGGGGTCCCCTCAGAGACCCGCAGGCTGGTGGCGTCGGCACGGAGTGCCCGGGTTCACAGTGCAGCTTGTCGCTCGTGTCCATCTTGCAGCTGGCTCTTCTTCCTCCACATCACGACTGGGGTGTCTCGAAGATGACAGGGGTGGGGAATCCTCCAGGTTCTTAGGAAATTTCACTCCGCTTCTCCTGTTCAGTGGTCTCTTTGGTCGGCAGGGTGGTGTTCTCCTGCGTCTCCGTTTTCTTCAGCTTGGCCTTATCGAAGCTGGCGATTTCCCCCATGTCCAGCTTGTCTGCCATTTTCTTAAAGCGATCCGTGGAGTTCTGCTCCGAGCCCGGCGCCTGGTGCTCCCACTCGTGTTGCTGCAGCAAGAGACCCAGTTCGTTAAATTTTTGTTAGGAAAAGGTAGTTTTCATGATCTCGGGTATTCCTGAGGAGGGCATATTTCATATTTCTATCTCTGGCTTCTTTTCTGGCTCTTCTTGCTGAGGGTTCTGAAATTGGAGAGCTGGCCCTGGACTTGGGGGGGGCCAGGGAGAATCCAGGAAGGAGCCCGGTGCTCAGAGTCAGAACACTTGGCCCGCTGACTTTGGGTGTATCGTGGCCCTGCACACGTGCCATCCTGTAGGTGCAGAAAGTGGCACCGGCCTACTTGCTGAGTTGGTGTGGGGGTCAAATGAGGGAACAAATAGAACAGGTATTTGGAAAAATGCTCCGTCGAAAGATTTCAAAATAGAGTTTAACCCCGCCATCATTTCAAAAAGGATTTGACGCAGCAAAGTGCAAAGACGTAAGATGGCTTTATTGTTGTTCATATTTCTGAGCCGTGGGCTCTGTGATCATTTTTTTTTTAACCCCGACTCGGCCACGTGACTGTGTTCTTGCGCACCCTGAGGCCGGCAGCTCTGAATGCCCTGCTTCCTGTTGGTCTTCGTGAGCAGGGAGCTTCCAATACCTGCGGAATAACCTGGCAGTCGAACCCACCGCCCCATGCGTGTCTCTCCGGTGCCCGCGTCTGCTCCCCTGTCTACACACCTTCCGTTCCTGCCATGAGCCTTCCGTACGCGCCTGGCAGCGGAGGGGCTGACAGCAGGCGGATCTGAGTGCAAGGACAGGACTCCTGCTTTGCCACAGGAACCCTTCCTCTCACACGTGAACAGAGAGCGGTGTCGCCTTCCTCAGCTGCAAGCAGCTCTTTCCCGAGCTGTTGCTGAGACCCACTGGCTGTACATCAGTGTCCCAGGAGGTTTCTGAAGGAACCCAAGTGAACCAAGGGAACTGGATTGTCCTTTTCCAACCAGGCATCTGGGATAGACTGGAGTAGCTTGTGCCTGCTGCACTCCCTTTGGTGGCAGCCACACTGAAACACCACATAGGACGCTGAGCTTCATGTGCAAAGATCTTCCCTAAGCACCGGGTGTAAGAGCAGAAAGAACGCAGCAGGGACGTGTGCTGATCTGGAAACAGCATCAAGATGCGTTATTCAGGGGCGCCTGGGTGGCTCAGCCAGTTAGGCGTCTGCCTTCTGCTCAGGTCATGGTCCCAGGGTCCTGGGATTGAGCCCCGCATTGGGCTCCCTGCTCAGGGGGGAGCCTGCCTCTCCCTCTGCCTCTGCCCCTCCCCCCACTGGTGCCTGAGCTCTCTCTTTCTCTCAAATAACTGAATAAAATCTTTAAAAAATAAGATACGTTATTAAGTAAAAAACTCATTTCACAAAACTGCATGATATGACTCCTTTTAGTAAATAAATCAATGTACACGCATACGTTATTTTTCTGGTAGGTTAGAAAAGCATAAAGCTTTGGGGGGAAAAGACTCCAGTAGTGAGAAGGGGGCTATTTTTTCCCTTTGATACTTTGGTGTTTGCATTTTCTAACTATAAGTATTTTTTTTAAATGTCATTTTAATTTTACTCCCTTTTTTTGGTATTAATGTTATGTTTTTAAAGTGCTCATGTTTTTCACAGTACACTCAAAAACCATCAAAATATTCATGAGGATTTAGTCATAATAAAACCATGCCACATAAAGCAGTGTTGTGCATATTTAATTGACATTAAATATATATATATTTTTAAATCTCCTTTTCATTACCTGTGCCCCCTGTGTCCTCAGACTGCTCACTCTGTGCACATACACCCTCTCTCTCATTTGGTTAAATTCATCTGGGGAGTAAAGGGCAAAAAGACATTCCTATTTATTAACTTTGAAAAGTAGCTAAATAATTAATAGCCCCTGGGGTCTGCATGGTAGACAACAGGCTCTTTGGGCATCCTTCCTCATTCTCAGTTTCATATAAGCTGTTCATTCATCTGGCATTATAATCATAAAGAATAGCCAACGGTAAAACACAATTATGAGTGTTAACAGAAAGAAATTCTAATTATGAGAAAATATCTTTTCAGAACGTATGCACAGGGCATATAGAAGTAATGGTATAATGGCAAGACTTTTAAAAATTAAAAATTTTAATATTTTAATTCTCTGGACCTTTTCGGTTATTTGGAAGTTGTGCTCTTTATTAAATAATACTAAACGTATGGGCAAATGTGAAGCATTATAATAGCCTCAATTAAAAAAACACTTGAATGAGCCCACGGATGCCAGTCATTAACAACAAAAGAGCAAAACAGTGGCTCTTAGCTTCTTTCTGGGACCTGTGGAGTGGCACTAGGCTAAACTGAGGCTAGCAGTTGAGGGGCGCCTGGGTGGCTCAGTCAGTGAGGCGTCTGGCTCTTGATTTCGGCTCAGGTCGTGATCTCAGGGTTGTGGGACCGAGCCCCGTGTTGGGCTCCTCACTCAGCGGGGAGTCTGCTTGTCCCTCTGCCCCTCCCCCTGCTGGTGCTCAACGTGTCTCTCTCTCTCTCAAATAAATAAGTAAAATCTTTAAAAAAAAAAGGAAAGACTGGCTGTCGAGGGCCTTGCTGGTCCCTTGGGTGCAAATAGGGTTTGTGTCTTCCTACAGAGGAGTGGCCTTTTTGTATGCATTTCTGAAATACAAGGGTGTCCACTTTCCTGCGACACCTCTGACCTCTTATCTCAGAGTATTTTTTTCTTTACCTCCAAATTATTGACAAGTATTGTTCTGTGACAGATAGGGTAATAGCTAGATGTGTTTGAAAGGTTTAGCCACAGAGTTTCAACAACACTGTTCCCTTCCTTTGGTTTCTGAGAGCCCACCCTTCCTGTTCTTTCTTTCTGGCGGTGTGGCATGGCTCCTCAGCAGGGCTTCTGTAGTCCTAGAGTAACGCTAAGGGCCAACACTGGGCATCGTTTTAAGTGCTCTACACATACTGTACTATTTTAATCTCAACAACCTTGTGAGGTGTGTACTGTTACCTGCATTTCCCAGGTGATAGACTGAAGCACGGGACATTAGAGGTCATGTGGCTGGCGTGCGGGGGAGCTGGGTGCTCAACCCCTACGCTCTTCAGAGAGGCCTGGTATTAGTCTGAAAAGTGCCCACTGTTGAGGTTCCTAGGGGCCAGAAGAAGAAATGGAGCAAGTCCTATAAATTAATTTTTTACTCTTGCCCTTTTAGTGGGGGTGAATCCTGGTTCCCCGCCTGTGAAACCTTTACTGTTTCATTAGCCTGGTTAGTAGATACGTGAGCCTAGAGGGAGGGCAGGTTGTCCTTCCTCCACGAGCCACCTCAGGGATTAGAGAACCGGTTCATTTCTCCGAGAAGCCCTTGTTGAAATGCAGCTTTTGCCCAGAAGGGAAGCAAAGTGAGCTAGGTGCAGCCTGGAGATGTGCTTCTCAATCGAGTGGCTTCACCGAGAGGTGGTGAGTGGACGAGGCGAGCCCCAGACCTGGAGGGCTTCCTGGGAGACACGCTGGGGTCAAGAGGCCCTAGCCAGGTTATTTTTGCAATGGCTTGTGTCTGTCTCAGGAGGGCTTCTAGCCTGAAAGCCCATATGAGTCCAGGGTCCTGGAGTAAGAAAGAGCCAGACTTGTTTTATCCAGGCATTCACAGTTGATTACTCCGCTAGCAGCTCCAGGCCGGTTGGCGGGCTAAGGGGGCCAGAAACCTCTCACTGAGATGAGGCCAGACAGCACAGCCTCAGTATCTAGGGGATACACAGGAAGGGTTAGCACCGGGAGGCTGCGGGAGCTTCTGTTCCGGGTCCGCTCTTCCAGGGAGGGCATCCGGGCCTCGTAGAGACCTTCCATCGGCATACCCCCCAGAAGGTGTGGATAAATGATTGCTCTTTCATATCTGAATCCCTAGTAAATATTTCTATTTAACCCCTTCTCTGAGAGTAGGCACACTGTGTTTCCTCTGCTGCTCAGTGTGCAGATGTGGTGTGGGTCCTCCTGTTTCAGATGCTCTGCTTGATGAGGACAGAATGGCCGGGCCGACTTCTGGAGGCCCCGGTAGCGTAGGGGTTCAATGGTGATGGTTTCCATCATCACAATGTAATGTTTGATTCGGCTGGGGAGGGGTGGAGGAGAGGAGTCACAGACAGCCCCAAAGCATAACCCCTTGGCTCTGCTATAGCTTTAAAAAGGTGTTATTATACATGATTTTAAACATACACAAAAGTAGAACACCGCCGTTGACCCTTGAACTGTGCAAGTCCACTGAGATGCGGATTTTTTGAGCACGGTCCTGTAAATGTATGTTCTCTTCCTTATGATTTTCTTAATAGCATTTTCTTTTCTCCAGCTTACTTCATTGTAAGAACACAATGCATAATACACATAACATACAAAATAACGTGTCCATTGACTGTTTATGTTATTGGTAAGGCTTCCGGGGAACTGTAGGCTATATTAGCAGGTAAGCTTTGGGGGAGTCGAAGGTTATCCATGGAGTCTTGCCTGCGGGGGGAGTCAGTGCCCCCAGCCCCCATGTTGTTCACGGGTCAGCTGTATAGTGATCCCCACGTACTCACTGTCCAGCTGTACCAGCCATCAGCTCCTCTATTCTTGTCTTCCTGTCCTCCCTTTTCAGACTATTTTGAAACAAATCCAAGATTTATTTTATTTATAATATATGTACTTATACTTCAGTATGTAGCCCTAAATGATAAGAACTCTTGTTGAAAACACTGATGCACGTCTGCCTTCAGCTCAGGTCATGATCCCAGGGTCCTGGGATCGAGCCCCGCATCGGGCTCCCTGCTCTGCGGGAAGCCTGCTTCTCCCTCTCCCGCTCCCTCTGCTTGTGTTCCCTCTCTCGCTGTGTCTCTCTCTGTCAAATAGAAAACATTGATGCAAACCTTTCATCTCACCTGAACAATTATTAGTTATCATCAAACATGCAGTTAATGACCAAAGTCTCGCAAGTTCTTTTGTAACAGCTGGCTTGTGTGAGGCAAAATCCAACAAGGTCTACACATTAACTTTGGCTGATATATTTCTCAAGTCTCTTTTTTTAGGAAACATTTTGTTATGAAAGTATAATAAATGGGGAAGAGTGCACAAATCCTTATGTGTACAACTCAGTGAATTGTTTCCTGTGAGACCACCACCCATGTCATGAAATAGAACGTTGCCCGGACCTCAACGGCGTCTTACTGTAGTTTTAATTTGCATTTTTCTGATGACTAATCCTGTTGCACACTTTTAAAATATTTTTTAGTGGGGGGCATTGGGATAGTCTCTTTTATGAAGTGCCTTTTCAGGTGTTTTGCTTCTCCCTCCTTTTAAAATTGTGTTTCCTTTTTCTTATTGATTTGTGGAATTATTTATGTATTCTGAATATGAGGGCTTCGTTGGATACATGTACTGCAAATTTCTTCTCCCACTGTGTGGTTTGCTTTCGCTCTCTTAATGGTGTCTTGATGAGCAGAAGTTCTTAATGAAATCCAATTCAATTGTTCCCTTTATGGTTTGTGCTTTTCGTGTCCTACTTTGGAAGTCATTCCCTGTCCTCAAGGGCATGAAGATATTCTCCTAAGATACTCTCTGGAAGTTTCAATGTCTTGCCTTTCCAGGGTATGTCTACAGTCCTCCTAGAATTTAGTGGGTTTTTTTTTTTTTAAGTTTATTTATTTAAGTAATCTCTACACCAAACGTGAGGCTCAAACTCACAACCCTGAGACCAAGAGTCGCATGCCCTTCCAACTGAGCCAGCCAGGCGCCCCTAAGATTTAGTTTTGGGACTGGTGTGAGGTAGGGGTCAAGGCTCATTTGTTTTTCCATGTTTATATCCAGATGGACCAGCACCATTTTGAAAAGACCATTCCTTCCTCTCTGCCCTGCAGTGTGGTGTCATTATCAAAAATTAGAGGTGTGGGGCGCCTGGGTAGCTCAGTTGGTTAGGCGACTGCCTCGGGTCATGATCCTGGAGTCCCGGGATCCATTCCCACATCGGGCTCCCTGCTTAGCGGGGAGTCTACTTCTCCCTCTGACCCTCTTCCCTCTCGTGCTCTCTGTCTCTCATTCTCTCTCTCTCAAATAAATGGGTAAAATCTTTAAAAAAAAAAAATTAGAGGTGTGTACACGTGTGGGTCTGTTTCTCAACCCTCTTTGTTCTATTGGTCTGTTTGTGTATCTTTGTGCTTTCACTGACAAAAGTTTCTGCTAATACCGTACTGACTTAATTGCTGTAATTTTACAATAAGTTTTGCCGTCTGGGGGTGTAAATCTTTCAACTGTGTTTTGCTTCTTCAAGATCGCCTTGGCTCTTCTGGCCCTTTGCATGTCACAGAACAAATGGAGTCATCTTGTCAATTCCACAAAAACTTGCTGAGATTTTGACTGGACTTGAATAAAATCCATAGATCAATTTGGGGAAAACAAATATCTTTATGATATTGAACCTTCGTGCCTAGGAGCACGGCATGCTTTCCCATTAATATAGGTCTTCTTTAGTTTTTCTCAGCAGTGTTTCTGGATTCTCTGGAGAGGTCTTGCACATCTTTTATCAGATTTATTCCCATGTGTTGGATGTGTTTTTTATGCTAATGTAAGTGGCGTCATGTTTAAAATTTTGTTTTCCTCTCCCTGTCCTAATGTTAAGATTATTGACAGGTAGTTCATCATCAAAGATAAATTCAAAGTCCTATATCAGAACTATTTTTTAGTCTTGAACTTAGCACGTTTTTACAGCTTATACTTGCTTTCCACTTAGCAATAGTTTAACTATACGATCGGTCTTTCATTCTTTTAAAGGATCAGACTCAAACTCTCCCTTTGGAAGAATTGGGAAGAGGGTGGCTCCAGAAATCTATTTAGGTGAGAAACGAAGGATTCTCCTGGGAAGAATCCATCTTACGGGAGTGAGAGCCAGGCTGGACCTACTTGACCCCGTAACAAAGCCCTTCCCCGAGGGAGGGAGACCGTGTGGCGTCTGTCACTCATTTGTCTTCTAGCCTGGGTGTCCACAGCTCACATCTTAGTCCTGGGAGGACAGTGTGGAGAAGGGAGGGCTGCAGGTAAAACATGGAAGGAACTCTTTTATTATTTTTTTTTCAAATTTTTATTTAAATTCTAGTTAGTTAACATATAGTGTAATATTGGTTTCAGGAGTAGAATTCAGTGATTCACCACTTATATATGATGACACCCCGTGCCCATCACAACAGGTGTCCTCCTTAATCCGAATCACCTCTCTGGCCCCTCCCCCACCTACCTCCCTCCATCAGCCCTCAGTTTGTTCTCTATCTTTCTCTTATGGTTTGTTCCCCCCTCCCTTTTTTCCCCCTCCCATATGCTCATTGGCAAGTGACTCTTTTGATGATAATTTCAGAAAACACTGGGTGTAATCTGTTGGGCAGCATATTACAGCAGGAGGGCGTTGTCCCTTACCTCACCCAGAGTCCTGTAGTTCGGACACTTTGTGGCAGGACGTAGTACATACAAGCTTCCCCCGTGCCAGTAGGAGCAGTGGTGGTAGGAACAACGGGTTCCACGTGTTGGCTACTTTCCATGTGCTCGGTACTGCTCTGAGTACTTCACAAATAGTAAGTCATTGACTTTTACCAGGGTGGAAACTGAGGCACAGAGAGGCTGGGTAACCTGCCCCAGGTCTCGGAGCTCACAGATGGCCACGCCGGGATTCAAAGCCAAGCTCGCAGGTCCCAGAGCCTGTGCTGTTGACAGGATGTGGCCGCTCAGGCGGTGGCAGCAGATAGGGGCTAGTGTGGGAGAGCTGGAACGGGGTGAGGACCCTGCAGCGTGCCTGGCGGAGAGCCCCGTGAGCTTTCCCTTGAGGACTGTGAGAACTAGCGCAGAGTGGGGCGGGGGCTGAATGAGCCGCTGAAGGTCAAGAGAAGGGAAGCAGGTGAGGTCATCGTAATTTGACCATCTGATCAGATTTCCAGACTTAGGAAACCTTACGTGGATTTGTTTTTTAATTTTATCACCTGAAAATTTCCTTGGATAAGTGGAATCATGACTTGTGGTCTGTTCTTCCTCTGAGGTGAGGGGCTCATCTATATTTAGACTGATAGTCATGCTTCTGTGGTGATGGATCAGTGTGTACCTCCAAACCCGGCAGTGTGTGGAGGTGATCGCACGTGTGTCTTTAGGAACAGAGAAATCACCAACATGGTAGGTTCGATGCACACACATCAGAGGGACTTCTCTCCAGACTTACGGACAAAGCAGGTGCACCATGGTGGTGCCGGGGCAGAGATTCCCAGCTGGGCCAGCGTCGCAGGCACGCGCGGCCCCAGCCGCGTCTTCGCGTCTTCGCAGAAGGCGCTTAGGGTTTCACAGGCCCCATGCACAAGACCATGGATGCTGATGGGATTTCCTTTAACCCCGTCCTTTCCCTCGCCTCCCACATGTCGTGTGTCATGGAGCTCCCTGATTCTACCCTTTTAACAGCTTTCCGTGTGTCTCCTCTTCCTCTTTCTCTGGTGCTGCTGGGAGGTACGGTCATGGATGTGTTTTCACCTGGACTGGATGATAACCTCCTGCCTGTTTTGCTCTTTTCTCTCTTAGTTGCCTTTGCTGCCACCGGAATTATCTCTGTAAACAGAAAATCATCGTGTCACTTCCCTCCTTAAAAATACGTGGATGGCCCCCACTGCTCAGAGGACTAAAATCCAATGGGCAGAGGCGGGTCTCGGCAGCTCCTTAGCAACTGGCCCCTACCTCTCTTTCCAGGCCCCGTCTCCCTCACGTGTGCCCTGGGGGCTCCCGGAGCCCGGGCTCTGCTTCCAGACGTGGCGCCTCGTGGTGCTGTTCCCCCACGGGGTGCCTTCCCTGCCACCCCTCTGCTCTCCTTTGCCCGCCTGGCCAGCCCTTCACTTTCCTTGGAGATTGTTCTCACACTCGTCTTGAGCGGACAGCTCGATGCACTTCCAGAAGCACGGATTAAATGTCTGCCTTCCCTGCTAGACTCAAGCCCAGTAAACCACAGGCATCTATCTGCTGGAGGCCGTCCTCCCTTCATCCAGCCATCCATCAGTTCCTTCGACTACTCCCCGAGCACTAGCTGTATGCAAGGCACCGTGCTAGCTGCTGGAAATACTAAATGCTTGTTTCCACCGAGCTCGTATGCTAGTGAGAGAAGGCAGGCTAGGAAGGCAGAAACACACAGCAGATATCAGGTGGTGTGAATCGAGAGGCAGGGTCACGTGACCCGCCGTGCGTGGGTAAATACTCGGAGGGCCAGGGAGGGCCCCTCGGAGGGGCGCCCCAGAGGCTGAGACGTCAGCCGACCGCCCCTGCGGAGATCAGGGTAAAGAGCATTCCAGGCAGAGGGAGCAGATAATACAAAGGCCTCCGGCTAATGACAAACTCACTTAGAATAAGCACACTGGTGACCTAACGTCATGGGGCGTGGCGGTGAAAATGCCTCCAAGAGACAAGTAGAGAGAAAGGTCATAGCTGGTTTTGGAGTCAAAGGTAATTCGTTCTCCAAAACTTCCTGGGTACTTGTTGGCAGCGGCCAATGGCAGAATGAAGGGCCCTGTTGTTCACAACTGAGGCACAGAAGCGCTTAGGAAAGTAGGTGCCGAATCTCCTCCCCATGGCACCTGGAGCCGGGCGGTCTGTCCGTCCATCCGTCTGTAAGGTCAGGATGGCCTGTGTGAAGGAGCTGCACAGTTTTAATTTCTCTTCTTCTTGGCACCTTTGTTTTGCCCAAGACACATGCGCTTCATATACCCGCAGGAAGGTGAATACTCTTCTACTGAAATACGCCGATTTTTTTTACCCTTTGCAGTGGGGAAGCCCTTAGTTTACTCCTCCGCCATCATTCCCCAGCTTACTCTTTTCTTACTCCCTTCCCATGCCCCAAGAAGGAAAGGTGCCCATCCGAGACCCTGTGTGCTTTGGCGCGGGGCCATGGCCAAAGGGTTCAGCGGGAGTCGGGGCTCACAACAGCCCGTTTGCTTTGCGACTGCAAATGTCCCCTGGAAACCCTGAGTTTAGGGGCAGGAGACCCACGCTACCTCTGTCGTGTAGAGAGGTGCTCCCCAGCACAGCCAAGATACACGGGAGGGGAGCCACACTTTCTCGTCCCCGGTGGGCAGGCGGCTCTCAGGGAGGAGATTGCACTGGCGGAAAGGCCCACGTTCTTGTGGCCGTACTAAGCCAGGGGCTTGGCCCCGCCGAGGCCGTGTCTACACAGTGTAGTAGATGCTGCTATGGTCCTGTGATCTATTTTTGTGGGTGTTTTCCCTTTTAATTATGTTCCCAGTTATTCTTTTTTTTTTTTTTAAAGATTTTATTTATTTATTTGACAGAGAGAGAGCACAAGTAGGCAGAGAGGCAGGCAGAGGGAGAGGGAGAAGCGGGCTCCCTGATGCGGGGCTTGATCCCAGGACCCCGGGATCATGACCTGAGCCGAAGGCAGCCGATTAACCAACTGAGCCACCCAGGTGCCCTGTTCCCGGTTATTCTTGTGGGAATTGGCCATCTAGAAAACTTATATAACTATACAGTACAATAATTTAGTATCGAAAGGAATTTGGGCCTCTAAACTTTTCAGGCAGGGTGACAGAGACCCGCGACAGCCAGGTGTGTGGCCCAGGTGTCAGAGCGAGGGCTAACAGCCTTGCGTTCCGGGCTTCCAGGCCAGTTCTTCTGTTCCCAGGGACTGCCCTTAGTCGTTGAAGGAGAGGTAGCAAACTGGTGACCCGAGATTCTTCTTTTTCTTCTTCTTCTTTTTAAGCTGATAGTCCATGTTGAAACACTGGGAGATTTCACGAAAATCTGGATTTCTGGTTTCTTCGGGAAGCGCCGAGCCCACACTTCTGCAAGACTGTTGGCGTTAATGGTGGCTTCTGCCTTCATGCAGGTGATGTACACTCTAGTTCAGCACAGTCCCCTCTGCTCCCTGCGACCTCCCCAGCATCGAGCCTGATGGCCAGCGGCCATTTAGGGTCAAACTTGTGCTGTCATATTTCCGACAGTAGAACTAAGAAGCACTGTCTCTCATATCCACGTCTCTGTTAAAGGTGGGCTGTGTTTCAAGATGAATGGGTATTTTAAAAAGTAAAGTGTGTCAGGGCCAGAAGAATATAGTTCAAGGTGATATTATGAAACAGATCTGTTTGGCACCTGTAGGCGTTGGGAGTTGCAACTCAATACCGTCGTCATCAGAAGAGCTTTGGGTACGTCTTTTCACTGGGGGGCTGCGGTATACCTTTGACAAGTTTTGAAAGGAGATTTTCGTAGAGAAAGTGGAACAAAGAGAGGACATGGGACCCCTCTCTCCCCTCGCCCACAGCAGAGCTACTAAAAGGAGGATCAGTTTGTTTAGATCCTGAGTCCGGTTGTCCAAAAGACTGTGCTTTGGGAACTCTGCACCGACTTCCCGGAGGATTACCTCGATCTGCCCACGGGCCGTCATGCAGCAGAGCTTGGGGGAGTCGGAGCTTGGGGTTCCTCTGCCACTTGCTGACTTGACCCTGACGTTGCCTCGAGGACACCCACTTCTTATTCGGAGAAATAAACTCCAAATAAGCCACAGCCCAAATGTACCACACTCGTGGTTCCCTGGACAAGAGATGCCGTGCTCTACCCGCCCGGTACGGCAGACAGTCCACTGCTGGCTCATCCCTGCGTGTGAACTCCCTTCTGGTCTCTGCTTCCAGCCGTCCTTCAACTCCGCCAATATTTCTTTTGTGAAGCCAGGAGGCTCCATAAAGGTTAAAAATAATTCAGCGATGTTGTGCTGCACATAATTGGCATGTCGTGAGCCATCTGGAGAGCAGGAGAACCAGTTCTCTTGCTTCTCTTGGTTTGGTCTGTTTACTCTGCTGGTGCCCGTCCCTGACGCTTGGGCCGGGAGACCTGCTGAGGAATGCTTCCTCCGGGGTTCCGACGGGCATAGCTATTTGTCATGGCCTCAGAAGCTGGTTGGGGACAGGTAAGAGGAAGACCGCCCTTTTGGGAGGGATAATTATGGTCAGTGACCTCGAGCTTGTAGCTTGGCCTTACTCTGTGCCCGAACTCAGGTGTGATTCAGGAAGTCATCTGTCTGTTTTTGTGTGTCCGCATGGGTGATTTCCTTACCTGCTTTACGGCAGGGAAACAGCCTCGGGTACTGCTGAGGGGATAGGGTTCTGAATCAGGCCTTTTGCCTGGCTGAGCACAGGGCTTAGAGGAAGAGTCTCTGTGCAGGAAGGATTAAGTCGAGGGAGGAGTCGTGGTCATCAGGGGACCAGACACCTGGCAAAACCAGGCACGACCGCCCACCTCCTCTCTGACTTACCCCCAAAGCATGATTGAACTGGAGGGGGTGTGTGGCAAGCAGGTATTTGATTCAGCGGGGCGGGGGGGGGGGCCTGAACCCTCTCCCTTCCCAGCCCCAAGACCCTACTGGTTGCTTTTTTTCCAGGGACCGGGAAGCCTGGGGATCTCAGACCTTGACCAGTGAAGTCTGTCTTGGCCTTGTGTAGCCTCGTCACATGAGCGGCCTGATGAAGTAGAACTAGGGAAGAATAGCTAGACTTTGCAGGGGCTTAGGAGGCTCTTTGACTTACCAGGAATGCAGCGGGTCCAGGATTATCCAGGAGTCACCGCGTTAACACAGTGCCTGGAGGGGAGGCCCTATCATTAACCTGGCTTCCTTGAGGTAGACAAACCCCCAGCAGATCGGGGTGGTGCTTGATGGCCCCTTCCCTTGCCTCCGTGTGACCCTCTCAGAACTAGTATTCCCTTTGAAATGATCAAGGAAGTAGTCTGGTTAGCATTATGAGAGATTCTTCCAGTTCCATACCTCTTACATCATATGTAACAGGGTGATGGAAGAAAACCCCTTAATGGCCAGACCAGTGGGGGCCACATCAAAGCTGTGGTCATTATACCAGTCGTGGTAAATGAATGTGGATCCCAATATAGACAGCGTTTTATCCTTGTTTGTTTTCAAATGAAGCATTTGGCTTGTATATTATGCTTGAAACATCGAGCATCAAAATGCATGGTCATATTTGCATATGAATGCCACCTGTTTTAATGGTAATTGCCATTTTTATTATGTGTATGGCAGCACAGGTGTATTATTTTAAATGATATAGATGACATGTAAGGTGGATAGTGAGTTAAATAATGACTGTTGCTTCATGGGGCCTGTGTAGGATGTACCAGTTTAGCAGATGAGGTCATTTGAATCACATGGAAAGGTCGCCTTCACCCGCCTGTCAGAATGCATGGAAATCACAACTATCAGCAACATGGTCCAGGGGATGCTGAACTCTTTTCTTACCCCCTCCCTCCCTGCACTCCGCCTCCTGCCCCCTCCCACAGGCTTGGCATCGTTCCGCATGGTGAAGTTCCACCAGGGAAAAGCCCCAGTGTGCAGTGGGTCTGGACCCTGTCCGAACCCTTCTCTGGACCCACAGCCAGAAGTGGGGTGTGGTCCGGGGAGTAGCCCGGGCGTGTGCCAGCTGGGGCCCGTGGCCAGGATCCCTTCCCTTCTGACACTCTCAGGGAAGGGTCCGCCCAGCTGGAGCCACTGTCGCCATGCCCCCTACCCTGTCCCCGACGGTGTTGTACCTGCTCAACATCCCCTTTGTGCCGGCCTGGCTTTGGTGCTCCAGGAATTACGGGGTGAGGCTGGTGGGGGCGCTGCGTGGAGCCCCACGCGGCATGTCTGTCCGCCAGGCACCCCTGTGGGAGGAGCGGTGCCTCCAGCCCTGGGCCCCAGGCCTGCTCCAGCACAGCGAGGGCTTCCTAGGTCAGCAGCTCCGGACAGTCAGGCCGGCCCGTGAGGCCGTGACCCCGAGGTTAAGTCTAAGTCGGGGGGGCTCCGCATACAGAACTTGGGAGGCCAGGATGGCCATAGTGGAGCCCTCCTCTGTGTGCACCCTCCTCGGGTGTCCAGCTGGCGGGGGGAGACGGCCCTGGCTTCCAGAAGTGCCGCCCAGCTGTGGGAGGCCGTCCCATGGCGGCGTTTCAACAGCTTCTCCAGGGATCAAAGGCTCCTCAGCTGAATGGGAATCTGTGGTCTGAGGATTTAATTGGTTTCTGCAGCCCCCCTCGCTCCCCCCGCCCCAACCTCAGTGGCAGACAAAATATCGGGCCAAAGGGACAAACAATGGTGGATGGGGGTCTCCCCGTCTGGTCTCCAGCCAGACTTTTCCTGACGCGGAGCTCGCCACGGGAGCACGGGGATACTATTGGTGGCTCTGACACCTGCTGGCCGTCCTGGAAACTGCGCCCTGGGAGGGTCCCCTCTGCTCGGATCAGTTTTAGGGCTGTAGCTGCCCTGCTTCTAATTCTAACGTAAGAGGTACTTTATACATTAGTTATTGTGAATCGAATTACTTATAAGTAACGTTCTTTGGCAAATACATGTGGACAGAAAACTTCTGCAAAGATGTACGGGAACAGTATGGGGAGCGCAGCCAGGTCTGGGGGACTTCTTGTACGGTGTACCTTTGGGTTCTCTCTGAAATCTGTTTTAAACAGAAAGGGGTGTGTTGCTTTAGCCCTTGTAGCTGAGGTGCTGCGCTGGGGCGGGAGGCCCAGAGGTGCAGGCTGTTCCCTAGGGGCCCCTGCCCCTCCCCGTTCCTTGTTCGGGCTCCTTGAGTGCCGTCATGCGTGTGCGGGAGCCCGTGTGGCTGGACTCTCACCCTGACCCTGCTCACGAGTGGAGGCTGGGCCTGGAGTGAGCAGCAGCTCCCGCGGGGGCCCTCCTGCTGGGCTTGGGCTGCCCACCCCCCAGGGGCGAACTCAGGGCAGGGGCTCCAGGTGGAGAGCTGAGCCCTCGCTCAGGTACCCACTCAGGGAGCGGGGCCGCGGGCGGGTGTGCCTGCGGCTGGCTGGCAGGAGAGCTGGGTCTGATGAAAACACCCACCGCCTCTGTGCCTCTTACTGTCTGATACCAACACGACCTTCCCCCGTTGAACAGACTTCCTGCTGCGTTCCCTCTCCGCCCCGTGATGACATACCTGCTTTGACCATTTGTTGAGTCTCTGCTCCCGGACAGCAGACACCCCTCACTGGGCTGGGCCCCTTCACCCAGCTCCCCACTGGCAGCCCAGAGACCCTGGGCGCTGAGTAGGCTTGAGGAGCATGCCCGGCGCTCAGGGCAGAGCCTCAGTGTTCAGCGGTGCCGGGTTGGGTCCCCGTGGAGGGGAGCTCCTTCCTGCACTTGCCGTGCGGTCCCTGAAGGGGGGACCAGAGCCCCGCAGTGGCTCCTTGGCAGCCATTCTTCAGGAGAAGAAAATTGTAGCAACACATCGATTGTTGGCCTTTAGACCCAGAGGATGTGGTTCAGCTCCAGTGATCGGCTCTTTTCGGATACATACACCCTCAAGGAAACAAGATAGCATGAGTGCTATCCCAGGACTGGTTCCAGTGTCCGCCATCTTTTTGATTCCAAACAGCTGGGCCCCTCACCTGCTGGTGATCCCCCCTCTCCCTCCTCTGGGCAGCACCCCTGTTGCCTTCCCGGGCAACCAGGGCTCTTCCCTTTGCCTTTCCCCCTTCCTGCTCCTGCTGGCTGGATCACAGACGTCACGGAGCCCGGAGGCTGGAGGCCATGCTCCCAGGGAGATAGCAGAAGGCGGAGACCCTGATGGCCTTGCAGAGCTGCTCTCCGACAACGCACCTCTAGTCTCTGGGGAAATAGAAGAATGAATCCACGTATGTCAATGACCGGGTTTCCCGTTAAACGAAGTCAAGCCTAATTGGAGCAGATGCAGGGACCCTCAGTGATGCCCAGCTGTTTTCCTGCTCTCATCTACACGCTACGGCATGCGGGCAAAGAGCTGTAATAAAGAACGGAATCCCACAACTCGAATCTCTGCGAGGACCGTGTGTACACAATAAAATAGATCTGTTTGTGCTATTGTTCTTAGAACTATTGAATTCCAATGTTCTCACTGTGGGGTGGGGTGGGGCTGCACTTTCATGAACACACTGCAGGTCTCTCAGCTTCTGTTTAAAGATGGGGGATGAGCGGGGAGGAGGGGAGTGAGGATGCAAAGGGGAGAGGCAGGCTGCCTTGGTAAAGTGCACATTTGGAGCTTGCTGAACACCCTGGTCCTAAGCCCCTGAAAAGCTCACTTCTGTTCCCCTGCACAGGAGACGCTGGGGCTTGTTCCAGCCCTAGGACCCAGGTCTTTCTTGATCCTGGATGCATCTTTTGTTAAAAACAGCTTTATTAATGGGGCACCTGGGGGGGTGCAGTCGGTTGAGTGGCCGACTCTTGGTTTCGGCTCAGGTCATGATCTCAGGGTGAGATGGAGCCCCGCATCAGGCTCCGCACTGTTTTCTGTCACTAGGGCCATAGTTTGCATTCTTAAAGTTTTATGCAAATGCAATCGCATAGCAGTACTCTTTTTTTTTTTTAGTCTGTCTTGTATCAGCATAATTTTTTTTAAAGATTCATCTATCTCGTTGTATGTATCGTTCCTTTTTGTGGAATAATATTCCATTGATATTGTTGTGGGTGCATCACAATATCTATGCGCCTGTTCATGCATGTTTGGGTAATTACTGGGATCAGCTCTTAGAGCTGCTGAGAGCACTTGTGTGCAGGACTCTGTGTTACTCCTGGGTGTATATCGAGGAGTAGAATGGCTGGGTCATACAGTAGGAGTATGCTTAACTTTTTATTCCTAATCAGATATTCTTATTATATTTACCCCTTATGCTTAATTCATTGTATATTTTATTTTTTAAAAGACTTTATTTTTATTTTTTAAAGATTTTATTTATTTACTTGACAGAGAGAGAGATAGCGAGAGAGGGAACACAAGCAGGGGGAGTGGGAGAGGGAGAAGCAGGCTTCCTGCGGAGCAGGGAGCCCAATGCGGGGCTCGATCCCAGGACCCTGGGATCATGACCTGAGCTAAGGGCAGACGCTTAGTGACTGAGCTACCCAAGCGCCCCTCTGTATATTTTAAACAAAAGATGTTTAATACAGACTTATCTCTGAGTCATTATACATTAGAAGATAGAAAAATATCCATGTAGAAGGTAATTCCTACTTTCCTTGTGTTACCTCCAATTCGAGATCACAAGTAAAAGAAATTTAATGAATTTGTTTTTTTATGTTATGCTATTTGTGTTACGTTTTTATGTTATTTGTGTTTGTTTTTGAATATATACTTTTTCCTTACATATATGTGTCTCTCAAAGAAATTTAATGAATTTATGTTTTTTTTATATTATGTTATTTATGTTATGTTTTTATGTTATGTTATTTGTGTTTGCTTTTGAATATATTCTTAGGTCTATCACTCCATGTTGTGTATGGTGCCAGGTATGAACCAGAGTTCGTTGGTTTTGTAGATGGGTATCCAGTCCATCCAGCACTGTCCTTGCTCCACTGACCGCCTTGGTACCTTTGTCAAAAACTGGTTGTCCATATATGTATGGATATATTTCTGGGTTCTCTATTCTCTCCCATTAATCTATTCGCTTATTTACACCAAATCACACTTTTTGATTCCTGTAGCCTTTAAATAAATTTTGAAGTCAGGTAGCATGAGTCCTCCAACTTTTTTTTTTTTAAATAGTTGTTTAGAGCTATCCTAAGCTCTTTCCATTTTCATACAAATTTTAAAATGAGCTTGCCAGTTTATACAGAAAATCCCACTGGGATCTTCACTGGGATTGTGTTGAATCTATAGAACAATTTGGGAAGAATTGATGTCTTAGCAATTTGAGTTTTCGTACTCAAGAAAAATGTATATTTCTCCCCCTTTTAAAAAGCTCTTCTTTAATTTCCTTTGGCAACATTTTGCAGTTTTCAGTGTACCTGTTTGCATACCTTTTGTCATATTTATCCCTAATTTCCTTTTTTTTTGATGCTGTTGTAAATAATATTATTTTTAAAAATTTCAATTTCCGGGCGCCTGGGTGGCTCAGTTGGTTAAGCGACTGCCTTCGGCTCAGGTCATGATCCTGGAGTCCTGGGATTGAGTCCCGCATCGGGCTCCCTGCTCAGCAGGGAGTCTGCTTCTCCCTCTGACCCTCCCCCCTCTCATGTGCTCTCTCTCATTCTCTCTCTCTCAAATAAATAAATAAAATCTTTAAAAAAAAAAATTTCAATTTCCGATTTTGTGTTGCTAATATACAGATATACAATTGACTTGTTATATTGATCTTTTGTTCTGCAAATTTACTAAACTCACTAGATCTAGTAGCTTTTTTGTAGATTACATCACATTCTATGCTTAGATGATCGTATTGTTTGTGACTAAAGGCAATTTTGTATTTTCCTTTCCAATCTTGATGCCTTTTATTTCTTTTTCTTGCTTGATTGCACTGGCTAGAGTCTCTAGTGCACTGTTGAACAGAAGTAATGACAGTGGGCGTCCTCTTGTTGTTTCTGATCTTAGGGGAAAGTGTTCAGTCCTTCACCACTAAGTATGATGTTGGCTATAGGCTTTTCATAGATGCCCTTTATCAGGTTGAGGAAGTTCCCCTCTACTCCTAATTTGTTGAGTTGTTTTACCATGAAAAGGTGTCGGATTTTATCAAATGCTTTTTCTGCATGGGAGATGATCACATGGTGTTTCTTATTAACCTCTTAACAGAATGACTTATATTCATTTTCAAATGTTAAACTGAGGCTGCATTCCTGGGTTAAACCATACTTAGTCATAATGTATTATCCTTTTCATAATTGTTGGATTCAATTTACTAAAATTTTGTTTAGAATTTTTTGTATCCATATTCATGAGGATACTGGTCTGTAGTTTCTTATAATGTTTTTGTCTTTGGTATCAGAGAAGTGATAGCTCATAGAGTGAATTGGGAAGTATTCACTCTTCAATTTTCTGAAAGACTTGGTGTAGTATTGGTATTACTTTTGCCTTAAATGTTTGGTAGAATTCACTGGTAAAGCTATCTGGGCCAGGAGCTTTCTTTGAGGGAAAGATTTAACCATAAATTTGATGTCTTTAATAGATATAGTTCTATTCAAGTTATTTATTTCTTCTTGAGTGAGCTTTGGTAATTTGCATCTTTCAATCAATTGTTCATTTTATCTAAGTTGTCAAATTTACAGGTATAAGTTGTTCGTGATATTTTCTTATTATCTTATTAGTATCTGTAGAGTCTGTAGTGATGTTACTTACTTTTCTCTTTGCTGATATTGCTAATTTGTATCTTCTCTCTTTTTTCCTGATTAGTCTGGCTAGAAGTTTATTAATTTTACTGATATTCTCAAAGAATGACTTTTAGGTTTCATTGATTTTGTATGTTGTTTTTCTGTTTTCTGTTTCATTGATTTCCTCTTTGATCTTTATTATTTCCTATGTTCTGCTTGCTTTGGTTTCACTTATTCTTCTTTTTCTAGTTTCATATGGTAGGACCTGAGGTCACTGATTTGAGACCCTTCTTCTATTCTAATATAGGCAATTAGTGCTATAAATTTCCCTGTAAAAACTGCTTTAGCAGACTCCCACAAACTCTGATATGTCGTATTTTCATTTTCATCTCGTTAAAAGTACTTTCTAATTTTCCTTTTGATTTCTTCTTTGACCCATGGGTTACTGAGAGGTGTGTTATTTAATTTCCAACCATTTCAAGATTTTTCCAGACATCTTTCTGTTATTGATTTCCAATTTAATTCCTTGTGATCACAGAACATACTTTGTATGAGTTCAGCCCTTTTACATTTATTGAGACATGTTTTATGGCCCAGAATATGGTCCATCTTGGTAAATGTGCCATGTGCTCTTGAATGTATTTTGCTTCTATTGGTAAAAGTGATTATTCATATGATTAGATTTAAATTTATCATTTATATTTTTCTCTTAGTCTCTTGACATTGTTCTTTAATCCCTTTTTCCTCTTTTGCTACCTTCTTTTGGATGGAGTATTTTCTGTGTGGGTTTTATCTTCTATGTTGGGTTGTTAGTTATATCTCTTCACCTTGCTCTTTTAGTGGTTACACTAGGGTTTATAGTATCATCTTTAACTCATCAGCCTGCTTTCAAGTTATATTAGGCCACTATAAGTGCAGTGTAAGAGCCGATGGAGTATACCTACGCTTTTCTCCTCCTGGTTTTTATGCCATTGCTCTCATATGTTTTCTTTATGTATTTGCTATAAACCCTAGGCTATATTATTGTTTTTATGTTAAATAGTAAGTTTCTTTTTCTTTCTGACTTTTTATTTTGAAATAATTATAGATTCACAGGAAGTTGCAGAGAAATGTATGGGAATGTCCTGTGTACCCTTCACCTGTGCCTCCTTGAGTGTTGATCTCTTGCATAACTGTAGGACCATATCAAAACCAGGAACTTGGCATTGGTACAGCCCAGAGTTTATTCAGATTTCATCAGCTATACATGTACTCATTTGTGTGTAATGTGTGTGTATATATATCTGTGCAATTTTACTTTTTGTGTGGCTTTGTGTAATTGCCACAAGTGAGATATAATATCTTTTATTACCACAAGGCTCCCTTGTCCCTTCATAGTCAATCTGCCCCCCTTCCTCTAATCCATGACATCTGGCAACCACTAATCTGTTCTCCATTTTCATATTATAGTTGTTTCAAGAGCGTTATGTAAATGGAATAATTTACGTAGTATCATGCAGAGAGCCTTTTGCTCTCCCTTGAGGCTAGTCCATGGTCTCATTGTATCAGTAGTTTGTTCCTTTTAATTGTTCAGGGGTATTCCAGGGTTTGGACGTACCACAATTTATTTGTTTAATCATTTACACATTGAGGGACATTCCTGTCAAGTCTAGTTTTTGGCTATTACAAATAAAGATGCTATGGACATTCATGTATAGGTTTTTGAGTGTTGTAGGTTTTCATTTGCCTTTGGTAAATGCCCAAGAGTGCTAATGCTGGGTTGCATGGTAAGTGCATTTTTAGTTTTAGAAGAAAATGCCAAATTATTTTCCAGAGTGGCTGTAACCTTTAATATTCCTACCAGCAGTCTATGGGTGATTCAGTTTTTCCACATTCTTGCCAGCATTGGGATTTTTTACTTTGTGGCTTTTTTTTTTAAGATTTATTTCTTTATTTTAGAGAGAGAGAGCGTGCGAGTGGAGGGAGGGGCGGAGGGAGAGAGAGCATCTCAAGCAGTCTCCCTGCTGAGCAGGGAGCCTGACTAGGGCCTCGATCCCATGATCCTGAGATCATGACCTGAGCTGAAGCCAAGAGTCAGACGCTTAACTGACCGAGCCACCCGGGTGCCCCTATTTTGGGGTTTTATTTATTTATTTGTTTATTTACTTATTTTTAAAGATTTTTATTTATTTATTTGAGAGAGAGAATGAGATAGAGAGAGCATGAGAGGGGGGAGGGTCAGAGGGAGAAGAGACTCCCTGCTGAGCAGGGAGCCCGATGCGGGACTTGATCCCAGGACTCCAAGATCATGACCTGAGCCGAAGGCAGTTGTTTAACCAACTGAGCCACCCAGGCGCCCCTATTTTGGGGTTTTAATGTACATTTCCCTGGTTGCTGATGTTTGACATTGGGTCATTTGCTTACTTGCCACCTGTGTATTCTCTTCATTGACATGTCATCAGCCCACTTTCTAAATGTATTATTTGCTTTTGTACTGTTGGGTTTTGAGAATTCTTTATACATTCTAGGCACCAGGTCCTTTGGTAGTTATGTGGTTTGTGAAAATTTTGTTCCAGTCTGTAATTTGTCTTTTTGTTTTCTTGACAGGGTCTTTCACAGAGCAAAAATTTTTAAGAGGTCCAATTTGTCAAGTTTTCCTTTTATAGATCATATTTTTAATGTCAAGTCTAAACTCTTTTCCTAATCTAAGGTCTTCAAGATTTTTTCCTATGTTTTTTCTTTTTTCAAAATTTCATAATTTTACAGTTTACATTTGAATTGTAATGCAATCTTTTGTCTGGCTTGTTTCACTTAGTGGTGCTATCAAGGTCCGTGACGTCACAAATGTCAGAATTTCCTTTCTCATGGTTGAATGATATTCCGTTGTATGTATGTATGTGTGTGTGTGCACATCTTTATCCATTCACTCACTGATGGACACTTAGGTTGTTTCCATATCTTCACTGTTGAGAAAATGCTGCAGTGAACATGGGGATAGAAATACCTCTTTGATTTCTTGCTTTCCTTTCCTTTGGATATATACCCAGAAGTGAAATTGCTGGATCATCTGGTATTTCCATTTTTAATTTTTTGAGGAACCTCCATACTGTTTTAGATAGTGGCTTCACCAATTTACATTCCTACCAACAATGCACAAACTTTTTAGTTTGATGTAGTCCCACTTATTTATTTTTGCTTTTGTTGCTTTTGCTTTTTGGTGTCAAATCCAAAAACTCATCACCAAGACAAATGTCAAGGAGCTTACTAGCTATGTTTTCTTCTAGGAGTTTTATGGTTTCAGGTCCGAAATTTAAGTCTTCAATTGATTTTGAGTTGATTTTTGTGTATGGTGTAAGACTGGGGTTCAATTTTATTCTTTTGCATGTAGCTGTCCAATTTTCCCAGCACCGTTTATTCAAGAGACTGACTTTTCCCCATTGTATATTCTTGGCTCTTTTGTCATAAATTAGTTGACCAAATATGCATGGGTTTTTTTGGGGGGGGCTCTCTGTTCTGTTCTATTGTTATGTATTGTCTAGAAATTTGATAAGAGTCTTTAGGAAATATGTTTCATATGTCCACTTAAATTTTGAACATATTTATGTATTTATTTATTTTAAAGATTTTATTTATTTGACAGAGAGAGCGAGAGAAAGAGAGCATGAGCAGGGGGAGTGGCAGGCAGAGGGAGAAGCAGACCCCCCCCCCCAGCTGAGCAGGGAGCACGATGTGGGGCTCGATCCCAGGACCCTGGGATCATGACCTGAGCTGAAGGCAGACACTTAACTGACTGAGCCACCCAGGCATCCCTGAACATATTTAATACAACTATAATGACTATTTTTATGTACCTGTCTGTTAATTTTAACATCTGGGGTCTGGGTCAGTTTATCTTGATTGATAATTCTCCTTGTTAAAGGTAAGGTTTTCCTATTCCTTTGTATGATTAGTAGTTTTCGATTGGATGCCTAATATTGTTAATTTCACCATATTGAATGATGGGTATTTTTGTATTCCTATTAATGTGAAAAACAATTTTTTGAAGATTTTATTTTTAAGTAATCTCTACACCCAACTTGGGGCTTGAACTCACAACCCTGAGATCAAGAGTCACATGTTCCACTGACTAAGCCCGCCAGGTGCCCTGAAAAACAATTTTTTTTTTTTTTTTTTTAAAGATTTTATTTTTATTTATTTGAGACAGAGAGAATGAGAGAGAGAGAGAGAGCACATGAGACGAGGGAGGGTCAGAGGGAGAAGCAGGCTCCCTGCCGAGCAGGGAGCCCGATGTGGGACTCGATCCAGGGACTCCAGGATCATGACCTGAGCCGAAGGCAGTCGCTTAACCAACTGAGCCACCCAGGCGCCCCGAAAAACAATTTTTGATAAGAATTACCAGGACTTTTATTTTTGCTTGGTTTTATTAAAAAAATAAGTATTTCATAAAGCTTTTTTTCCTTTAGGGAGGTAAAAGAACAAGTTTCATAAAGTCAAATAAGCAATAGTAACTTGAAAAAGATTGGGAATCACTGGTTTACAACTTATAATTGAACAAAAGAACGATGGTCACAGCTCCAGCTTGCCATCTCATGCCAATGGCAGCAAACAAGATCAACTCGACAAAAATAAATAACTGTTTGGAAGCCCCGATAAGTGCTTAAACAGACTGATTCCCCAAGACATCGGTATAGATATATCTTTGATATGGGTACTTTTTTTTTTAAAAGACTTATTTATATTTGAGGGGCACCTGGGTGGCTCACTGAGTTAAGTGGCTGCTTTCGGCTCAGGTCGTGATCCCGGGGTCCTGGGATGGAGCCCTGCGTAGGGCTCCCTGGTCAGCGGGGAGCCTGCTTCTCCCTCTGCCTCTGCCTCTCCCCCTGCTTGTGTTTCCTCTCTCTCTCTGTCAAATAAATGAATAGAATCTTAAAAAAAAAAGACTTATTTATATTTGAGAGAGAGACAGAGAGAGCATGTGCACAAGCAGGAGGGGCAGAGAGGGGGAGAGAGAGAATCTCAAGCAGACTCTCTGCTGAGCGCGGAGCCCAATGTGGGGCTCAATCTCACGACTCTGAGATCATGACCTGACCTGAAATCAAGTCAGACACTTAACCAACTGAGCCACCCAGGCGCCCTGATATGTGTATTTTAATATACCCTAGTGATGTTCTTGAATTTTGTGCTGGGATGCAGTCAAGTCCGTTGTAAACAGGTCTCCGTTGTAACCCTGCCCTTCCTTCATGAGCTGCGCACACAGCTGCTCCCAGCTCTGCCATATTGGGCCACCCTGGCGTCTCTTCCAAGGTCCCGGCTTTTCTTGGTCGTTCAGAATCCCTCACTTCTTGTAAGAACACACTCAGGTTTTCACAGGCTTTCTCTTTCTTCCCTGAGTTTTTTCCCCTAGAAACCCTATAGCTATTGGCCAACAGGGGCAAGAGGCCCCTTCATATGTCATTTATCAGGATTTCTTCTTTGTTTTCAGGCATCACTCTTCTTCCACCCCAGGGGGACTGCCATTTTTCTTTTTCTTTCTCTTTTCTCCTTTGTCTCTTTTAAAACTTCAGTTATGGGAGATTTTAAGCCTACCCAAATAGAGATGATGGTACAATGGGCTCCCGTGTCCTCATCAACAATCATCCACTCGTGCAAGTGCATTTTTCTAATGCTGTGGATTTGCAAACATTAGGGACTTATTTCCAAGTTACATCCGAAATCATGTGGTGGGGGATGCACAGCCCTTTTTGTCTTGTGTGGTGTGGGGGTGGGACTCCTGGTTTATTATCCAGGTTAGGATGCATACCACATGAGAACTGAGAGTCTCCAGTGATTTCCAGGGGACCCACCAAGCATCTCAAATACTCTCTTTTTGTTTTATGCATGGTCCTTAAGTGCAGCTTGTAGCTTTCATTCTGTGCGTTGTTTATAGCCTCTAGTTGATTCAGCCATATCTCCTCTTTCATCTAGATTTACACTCTGTGAATGCAGTTCCTAAGCCTTCTTCTTCTTCTTTTCTGAGTATTTATATATCTAGAGTGTCCTTTTATATATCAACTATGCCTAATGCGTAAGAGCAAACTAATGTCATGTAGTGAGAGGCATCTGATAGAATCCTGGTGCCCCTATTTACTAGCTGGTGTGACTTTTCCAAATTTGCTAGACCTCTCTGAGATCCAGCGCCATCATCTGTAGATTGAATAACTCCCCCCTGCAGGAGGATCGCTAGGATTAGAAATAATGCAAACAGAGTGCTCCTCGCAGTGCACGATGCATGGGAGTAACTCAGTGGATGACAACTATGATATTATGACAGATGTGGCCCGGCCGTGGAATGGATGGCAGGGAGGATGATCCCCAATTGGCTGGCTACACAGGCACCAGAGAGACTGAAATACTGACTGAAGTCACGCCGAGAGCCAGTGACAGATCCATAACCAAACTCATAAATGCCACTTCCTGGACTCAGAGGCTCCTGCAAACATACCAAAATCTAATTTCTGCTTATATATTTATGGGTGAATTCTTTTTTATAACAGAAAGAAGACATTTCCAGCAGCTCATTTCGAGGGGATTTACTGCATTTATGGTTTCAGGTATCTGGTTTTGGGCACAGTGCCCCAAACCATGTCCTTATATCCACGGTAATACTTGAAATGAGCATATCAGTCCAGTACATCTCTGCTGGGGTGTTTTGCTGAGTTTATTTGTGGACAGGCTGCTCCTCAGAATCGTGGACTGCTGGTGGACCGAGGGAAATGCTTCAAGGTTTCACACAGAGAAGGGAACGTTAAGAGTCCCACTTTCTCTGTTTCTCTCTCTGTGTTTCTGACTCTCCTTGCCCTGCTGTCCCTCTGACACACGCACACGCATGCACACACAAACCTAATCCCTTTGATCTTATATTCTTTAGGCTCTGAAGAGGTATGTACACCTCTGTGTATCCTTCCCAAAGTGGAGAGATGGTCTTTCTCAGAGATTTCTCCCTGTATATTACGGAACTATCAAAATATGTTGTGGTGAATCATCTGTAGGTGTCTAGAAGGTGTAAATTCTGTCTAAAAGCTAAAGGCCCTGGCCAGCAAAATCAGTGAATATTGTGTAGAGAGGCTCACCCTTTTGTCCTAAACGAACCAAGTTAGGGGAGAAAAGGGCTGTTTGAAGGGGATCTGGAAAGAGATAGCTGTAACCATCACCTGCTGATTCGAGACCCCTTTTCACAATGTTGTATTTTCCCTTTGGCAGGAACCACCATCAGCAAGCCAATCAAATCATGATAAATTGCCTAGGAAAGAATGAAACCCTTCCTCAAAAAGAAACCGTGGGGATTCTCCCTCTTACCTTTTTCAAAATCTTAGTCTTCCACTAAGCACAGTGGCTGTAACTAAAGCATTTTTGTGTCTCTAGCCCCTTTCATTATGCTTTACATACAGTAAGCACTCAATAGATAATTGTTTTGGATGCTGAATGTATAAATATGTGTTAGTTGCAAATCTGCCGTGTGGCCTAACTTTGTTAGGTGCTGTGTGGGCCACTAAAGAGGTATAACTCAGAATTCCTTGCTTTCGCTGAGCTTGCCATCTAGATGGGACATAGCAATCTGGGGAACTGTTTGGCCATTATCTCCTCAAATATCTTGTCTGCTTCATTTTATTTCTCTTTTCCTGTGGGACTCCAATTGTACATATGTTAAATCTTTTGATAATGTCCCACAGGTTCTTGAAGCTCTGTTAATTTTTCTCTTTTTCTCCTTTTGCTCTTCAAATTAGAAAAGAAATGTGTTAATGTCCTCAAGGTCACCAACTCTTCTGTCTTTTTCATTCTGCTGTTAAGCCCATCCAGTGATTTTTAACATCTCAGACATATATTTTTTAGCTCTAGAATGTCGATTTAGTTCTCTTTATACTTTCTAGTTACCTGCTGATTCTTCCTATTTTTCATTCATTATAAACATACTTTCCTTTATGTCCTTGAGCTTAGTTATAATAATTGTTTTAGAACCCTTGTCTGCTAATTCCAATACGTGAATTACTTCAGTGTTGATCTTCATTTTTTTCCTTGACTATAGATAATGTCTTCCTGTTTCTTTGAATATTAAGTAATTTTTTTAAAGACTTCATTTATTTGACAGAGAGAGACAGCGAGAGAGGGAACACAAGCCGGGGGGAGTGGGAAAGGGAGAAGCAGGCTTCCTGCTGAGCAGGAAACCCAATGCGGGGCTCGATCCCAGGACCCTGGGATCATGACCTGAGCCGAAGGCAGATGCTTAACGACTGAGCCACCCAGGCACCCTGAATATTAAGTAATTTTAAAAAAGATTTTATTTATTTATTTGAGAGAGAGAAAGAGTGCGTGAGCATGAGCTGGGTGGGGGTCAGAGGGAGAAGCAGACTCCCCGCTGGGCAGGGAGTCTGATGCAGGACTCGATCCCAGGACGCCGAGATCATGACCTGAACTGAAGGCAGACACTTAACCATCTGAGTCACCCTGAATGTTAAGTAATTTTGAACTGTGTCCTGGATGTCACAAATGATATGTTGTAGAGATTCTCAGTTCTGTTATTTCTCCTAAAGAGTATTGTATTTATTTTTTTGGATAGTAGGCAGTTAACTTGGTTGAATTCAGATGCTAACTTTATCTTCCCTGCTGTGAAAGGTAGGTCCAATTTCTTCCTTTAGTCTTTGCTGGACTGCTTGAAGTCTGCTTCATACATGTGTGGTTCTGGCATAAGCCAGAGGTTTGGGCCCAATTTATACACACAATTTGGAGGCCCCCCCCCCCCGCCCCGTTTCTGGCTCTCCACTTTTCAGGATTTCCCCTTTGCTTTACAGCAGCTGTGTCTCTCTCGACTCTGTGCTCTGGTTCTTCAAGTCAGTAAGACTTTGGGTTTTCTTTCTGACTTTTAGCTGCCTTGCATAGTGAGGCCTCACCTCAGGATAAAAGCCATAAAAAATGGGAAACGCACCCAGTTCTTTTCTTTTCATCCAAATGTTGACTTCCTTTGGGTATCCACCTGTTTTTGATTACTCTCCAATGTCTTCAGATAGTTGTTTTTATATTTTGTGCAGAGTTTATAGTTGTTATTTGTGCGAAGGTTGGTCTCACAGGAGCGACGTGGCCATGACTAGAAGGGGAACCTCGTTCGGTGTTTGGACCACGAGATCGGGACAGATAAGCAAGTGACTCTTGCAGAAAGATTCCAAGACGAAAATAACTTACACAGAGGTTTGTAAGCGAGTCCAGGCTTTGGAAAGACGGGCTCATTAAGGAAAAAATGTGACAGGTATTTGAAGGAAAGAAATGACCAAATATCTGAGTTTACAGTCGGTCTGTGTGTGGTAGAAAAATCGTAGTTTTCTTGCATGATTTTAGTACTTACAGAGGCTAGTTGTATCTTCAGACACCAACATTGAAAACGGTAGGGAGAGAGATGTTTTTGTAGGGGGTCTGTAACCTGCAGGAAAGGCTCAAGGCTTCACATTTTCGGATCTGGAATGACACAGAGTGATCCTGGTTTTTGTGTTTTTTTGTTTTGTTTGTTTGTTTTGTCTCTGGGTGCAAAGTGGATGGGTACGTGTAAGTGTGGGTTCCTCACCATCTCTCCTTTGAGCCCCACCCTGATGCTCAGATTTGATTTCATGGACTGTTTTGAGGTTTTCCAATTCAGTGTAACTCAACTGCTATTTTGTTTTATTTCACTGGTTTTATTTACATAGTGCATAAGAGATGTTAATATGCAGATCTTCCTCGACTTACAGCAACGGAGTTATGTCTGATAAACCCCTCGTCAGTTGGAAATATCATTAAGCCGAAAATACACGTACTGTGTCTAACCTACTGAACATCACAGCTTAGCCTTGCCGACCTCAAAACATTAGCCTACAGTTGGGCAAAATCATCTGTCACAAAGCCTGTTTTATAATAAAGTGTTGACTATATCATTTAATTTATTGACTATTGTACTGAAAGTGAAAAACAGAATGGTTGTACGGGTACAGAACGGCTATAAGTGTATCGTGTTGAGCCTGTGATCGCCCGCTGACAGGCTGGGGCCACTGCTCAGCATCGCCAGAGAGTATCACAGATCACTAGCCTGGGATAAGGGCACAATTCACAATTGGAAGTATGGTTTCTTGTGAAAGCGTATCACCATCACAGAGTTGAAAACCAGTAAGGGGAACCATTCCAAGTCAGGGGCCACCTGTACAGAGGCATCCTTGTTACATATTAATACAACCAGGGCACTTCTGCTTCCGGAGTTAACTTGTAAATCCTCTACAGTTGTAATTTACTTTTATGTTCCAGAACGATGTCATTGCCTTTATCAGCTCATCTCCTGAGCTAAGGAACAAGGACCATCCAATTTGCTTCTAGGAGGTCTGGCTGCAGTAGCCTGGAAGGGTTAGAGTAAGGGTTACTGTTTGCCCGAGACGCTCAGGTTTGTCAAATTCCTGGCCTGTGGGGAAAGTTTATTACCTGTAAAGCTGATATTCTGTAAGCCGTGGAGTAGGTTCCAGGACCGTTTTCCTGGAGCAGTATACGAGAGCTGGCTCATCCTGGTTCACAAGAGTTGAATGTTAAATCCGCAGGAATTTTGTGAGCTGCATGTTAAACAAGGCCATTACTAGAATTTGTTAACTTTATCACTTAACAATTAAATACATTATACTTAAGGCAGTGGTAGTCCTCAAAACCCATGCTTCCTAATTACCGTATGACATCTTGTTTTTCGATGTGCGCTCTTGGGGTCATCCGCGTCTCTTGGGTCTTGGTGGTGGAGACGCAGCAGTGACGTGCTGCCGCGTGTCCGCTCCCAGCTCCGTGCTCAGAGACGTCTTGTTGACATTGGCCGTGACGGGAGTGTTTATGAAACAGAAGTTGGCAAGTACAACCAGGCAGTGCCTTTCCTTCGGAGAGCTGGTGTTAACCCTTATCAACATTGCAGCGCTTGTGGGCGTTTCCCTTCGCCCTATAAAGCACAGCCCTTGGTCCCAGAGTGGCTTGGCCATATCAAATTAAATGAGGTTTGTGTCTTGCTTATGGTTGCAAGTTTGATTTATCCAGTTCAATCTTATAGGAAAGAGGGTGAGTTTTTATTGGTCCTCAGTAAATAATTACATAATCATGAAAAGTAAAGGAACTTAGTAAAAGCATTTTGAGTAATATTTAACCATTGTGACCATTGTTTTGGGTAGTTTGTAAAGTCTACTAATATATTCTACAGAATCAGTATTTTCAAGTTTCTCTTTTAATTTCCTCGTTTAAACACTATACTATAAATTTTCATAAGAAGTTTTTTTTCCTCCTGAATTCTAAGGAGGGATGTTGGAATATTATAGCACTTGCAGAATGTCCCATTCCAGTTTATGGAAGCATGTTAAACAGAGAGATAAAGGAGGAAGAAAAGTATTTTTCCTCATATCCCTACTCAAAATAGAGCATTAACCAAATTAAATCCATTCACTCAATCCCAGGAAATTGATTTTTATTTTGCCAACCATGGGCCGAGCAGCCTGCCTTCACAAGGTCACCTGTGTCTGTGATCGGGGTCCTGGCAGTCCTGACCCAGTTCCGTGGTACGGACTGGACAGGTGTCTGCGGACATGGTGTCCGCGCCCACAGGGAAGCCCGCATGCCTGGATCTGTTCGCTGTGGCGTCCATAGTTAGGAGTGCCCGCTATAGGTTTTATTATACCTCTTTTTCAGGTTATTTCCAAAAGTTTCTGTTTTATTTCTGAGTTTAGAGCAGAGGCCTTTAGGCAAGAAGAAGGGAAAAGCAGATGCCGTCTGTTGATGGCAAGACTAAATGACTGGCTAATTTCTTATAACATCCAGCAATGTCAGAATGGAGGAGAGGGAGCCTCAAATCCATTTAAAAGGATTTAGTCAGTGACTTCCCTGGATAGTGAGGGCACTGACCCAGGGCCTTTAATTTATCCCATAATGTGTGGTTTATTTGTCGCCAATTGACAAGGGCATTTTAGGCTGAGAAATAAGATCTTTCTTCTTTTTATTTATTTCTTAAAGGAATTAATTTGTTGAGTTATTTGGTTAGTCTTTGTATATAAACTCGATATGGTGGGTAATAAATAGGTTGCTGGGTAGGTGGCTCATTTGTGTAACAGACAGCAATTTTATAGTTGCTGAACATAAAGGACGTTTGCCAGCCTTTTTCGGGGGGGGCTTTTAAAGTTGTGCTTAGCAAACCCAAAGGCCAGGCAAACCTACCGGAGGCTCTGGAGGGTTTGACACTGAGTGTGTGTGAGAGTGTGAGAGTGTGAGCGTGTGAGAGTGTGCATGTGTGAGTGTGAGCATGTGTGAGCATGAGTGGTGTGCATGTGTGTGCACATGTGAGTGTGAGTGGTGTGCATGTAAGTGTGAGCATGTGTGAGCACGAGTGAGTGTGAGCGTGAGTGGTGTGCATGTAAGTGTAAGTGTGAGCATGAGTGGTGTGCATGTGTGTGCACATGTGAGTGTGTGAGTGGTATGCATGTAAGTGTGAGCATGTGTGAGCATGAGCAAGTGTGAGCGTGAGTGGTGTGCATGTAAGTGTGTGCATGTGTGAGTGTGAGTGGTGTGCATGTAAGTGTAAGTGTGAGCATGAGTGGTGTGCGTGTGTGTGCATGTGTGACTGTGAGCAGGTGTGAGCATGAGCGGCATGCATGTGAGCATGTGTGAGCGTGAGTGGTGTGCATGTGTGTGCATGTGTGAGTGTGAGCGTGAGTGGTGTGCATGTGTGAGCATGTGTGAGTGTGAGCGTGAGTGGTGTGTATGTGTGAGCATGTGTGAGCGTGAACGAGTGTGCATGTGTGCGCGTGTGTGAGTGTGTAGAACTGCGGTGGTCTCTGAAGTAGTTTCAGTCTGCCCCAGGGGCTCAAGGGAGGGGTGTGATTGCTGTTAGCAAACGCAAGGAGAAGTAAGAAAGGAGAAGGAGTGGAGGGTTTCCAGTACAGAGTAAGGCACAACGGTGAGGGAGACACACCACACGAGGCACACAATTTTGATTGGGACTTTTTCCTCTTAACTCTGACTCATAGCATTTTTCATTTTGCCACAAAGTCTTTGTAGCCATAATTTTGATATTTGCTTCACATGGAATTCCTTTATTGTATTATTTTTAAAAGATTATTTATTTGAGAGGGAGAGAGAGAGCAGGAGCGTGGGGGTGTGCAGGGGCAGAGGGAGAGAGAATCTCAAGCAGACTCCCCGCTGAGCACGGAGCCCGAGGTGGGTCTCGATCTCACGACCCCGAGATCATGACCTGAGCTGCAATCAAGAGGGACACTTAACTGCACCACCGAGGCGCCCCTGGAATTCCTCTAAATAGGAGGCTTCCTTAGTGTCTTTCAAATGTGGGACCGTTTACAGAAAACTAAACGCACGCAGGTTTTCAGGAGCACAGCTATGTGTGAAGTGAGACCGAACCACAGAGAACTTGAACTGAGGCCGGACTCTCCCCTCTGCTAGCAGGGGTGGTAATGTGTGGACATGGGCTGGAAAACCAGGGCTTTGTTTTCCAGGAAAGCAATCAGGTCCTTACGGAGCTTCTGAACCAGATGTCCAGATGAGCTGGAAGGGTACCACATGGGATTTCTTGAGGTTATAGTAAAAATGTTGTCATTTGGGGGTGATTCCCTTGTATCGTGTATCAGGGATAATTTGGGTCATTCTCATTCCCTGGCAGCCGCAGGTGCTTGGGCGGCTGGGTAATGAGGGTGTGGAGGCCGGAGGTGGGGGGGGAAGGGCCGAGTGCAGGTCCTCCCTGCCCTCTGCCGGAGACCCCGTGCCGACCCCCAGTGTGCACGCAGGCCAGGGTTCTTCCGTCCACACCAGTCTGCGGTGGCGGCCCCGGAGCCAAGCGCTGTGCAAGCCAGCCGCATGACCGCAGCATCTCAACAGATGGGACACTTGAACATGTAGATTTGATGAGGAGGGGTGGTGTCACAGCAGCTGCGGTTCTTCAGCGTGACTGCAAAATCGGTAATAATGTCTGCCAGACTCTAGAATCCCCCAGGCCCAATGCCTGAATACATCTCATCCCAGGTGTTGGGTCAAAAGCTGTGATAATGTGATTTCTGACTATTGTATCAGCCATGTCGGTATTTCACATCCTTATCGATAAAATTCACTAAAGGGAATTGGAAAAATTAGATCTCCTATCATTTTCATACAGAATTTCAGAAGTCACCGAGCCCTTGAAATGCCGTGTGGTCCCAGGGATGAGAAGGAACGGAGTCCACGCACATCTCCCTGGCACCCAGTACCCCCTGCTTGTCCCTGTGTCTCCCCCGCTTGTCCCTGTGTCCCCCCCGCTTGTCTCTGTGTCCCCCTGCTTCTCCCGGTGTCCCCCCACTTGTCTCTGTGTCCCCCCGCTTCTCCCTGTGTCCCCCCACTTGTCTTTGTGTCCCCCCGCTTGTCCCTGTGTCCCCACCCGCTTGTCCCTGTGTCCCCCCGCTTGTCCCTATGTCCCCCATTTGTCCGTGTCCCCCTGCTTGTCTCTGTGTCCCCCCGCTTGTCCCTGTGTCCCTCCGCTTGTCCCTGTGTCCCCCCGTTTGTCCCTGTGTCCCCCTGCTTGTCTCTGTGTCCCCCCGCTTGTCCCTATGTCCCCCCGCTTGTCTCTGTGTCCCCCCATGTGTCCCTGTGTCCCCACTTGTCTCTGTGTCCCCCCGCTTGTCCCTGTGTCCCCCCACTTGTCTCTGTGTCCCCCTGCTTCTCCCTGTGTCCCCGACTTGTCTCTGTGTCCCCCCACTTGTCCCTGTGTCCCCCCCATGCCCTGGCAGTGGGGGCTGCGTGCACCTGACAGCGGCCAGGCTCCCCACTTGCTCGGGCCGTCCTCCAGTCTGCGTTCTGGAAGCAGGAAGGTGAGCAGGGTAGAATAGACCAAAGGTAGGAACCGGTTTATCAAGCTGTCTGCCTGCTGGTCCTTGTGCTTGAAGCCACATTCCTGCCAAACCTTTGCCTGTGGTCAAAGCAACGCGGGAAGCAACTCGATGGTAATAAACACTGGTTTCCATCACCAACTGCTGGGGTTCTTTTGGGGTTCTTTTTGCAGCCACTTTATCCTAGGGAGCTCCTCGGGCTTCTTGCTAACCATCAGAAGAACACAGTGTGTTTAGTAACTATGTATGGTGACGGACGTTCACTAGACTTTGTTGCGCTGATCACTTCACAACATACATACAAAGATCGGATCATTGTGTATGTCAGTTATGCCTTGATCCGTAAGTAGGTGAGTAAAAGCAAAGAAACAAAACCCGACTTCATTGGTTGGTCAGATCCGTACCGCCTGCTAGTGCCGGGTTGTGCCAGTGGCTGGGGGTGCTGGAAGAGACAGGGTGTCTGCAGGGTGGACCCTGATGAAGCCATCACCCTGCATGTGCGGGGGTACAGCGGCTGCGAGTGTCACTCGGAGGCTGGGCCGGATGCAGCCAGGAGGGCACGGAGGAGAGGCCGCGTGGCTGGTGGCCGAGGGGCCCTCCTGGGCAGGGATTCGGGGGTCCCGGGAGCGGTGTGCACTGTGGGTGCTGGGGGAGGAGAGGGCCTGCGGAAGCATAGGCTGAGCGCGTGGAGGGCAGGGTGCGGCCTGCGCCGGGTCTCCGGGGCCAGAGGAGCAGAGCGAGTCAAAGCAGGTGACAGGAGGCCAGTGGGTTTGGAGGACAGAAAGGGGGCTGGGGGTCAAGGGAGCAGACTTTGGGGAGAAAAATGGAGAATTTTAGCTCTCATTTCATCAAGTTTACGACGTTTATGAGGTGCCCGTGGCGAGAGACATACCAGCAAGCAGTGGGAGATGCTCCTTGCTTGTGGAGTGGGACATCATCCAGGAAGTGAGAAATTGCCCGAATCTCTGGAATTCCAGAGGCTCAGCAACGGTCCTCCTGGTGCCGGGGTCGCTCGCCCTCGGAGCTCCTGTGACAACAGACAGTCCCTTCTCGGGGCCTTGGAGCTTCTGCCTTTCGTCTGCTCTCGTGTCCTGGGTCATCCCGGGGGCCTGCGGGAGGGCCTCTCGCATCTGCCCGGGTCACATGCCGCCGGGACGCGGAACCGCACTGTGCTGGGGGTCATACAGCACCATGAGCCTGCTGGAGCCCACTGACTGTAGACGCTTAAGTGGTGCATTTCATGTTAGGGGACCCTATCTTGACTTTTCATGAATCTAGGAATTCATCAACTAGTCCGTGATGTATCATGGTACCTCGGGTCAGAAAACCTCTTCATCCTCCTCTCTGGAATCAGGAGGAACCGCATTTCCCAGGTGTCTGAAGATCTGTGAGGACGATGCACGTGACAGATCCCCCTGCGGACTTCTCGTTGTTATGGTGGTTTGGGCCCGGTCTGGAGCCCGTGTTTCACCCCCTGTTTATAGCGCAGCTTCCGTGTGGCTTGCTAGGCGTTGAGGCCCCTCAAGAGAATCTTGGAATCTGGAGAAACCCCCAAACTGAGTCATGGCAAAGGGTGCAGGGTTTCTCTGCCACTGACCCTGCAGCCAAGCCTGGTCCTGGGCGAGACTGAGAAGTGGCTGACGTCCGTGTCTCGGCCTGCTCGTGTTTCGGGTTTTTTCTGCGTCTCTCCCATCTGCTTCTCTGCAGTGATGAGTGTTTTCCTAAGTGAGCTCATCACGTTAATCACATTAGGGTGTGAGTGGCCCGTTTGTGCCTTAAAGGAGGACCAGAAAAGCTCAGAGGGAGGAACCCTCAGCCCTGTGCAGGGGAGGGTGGGACGTTATTTTGAAGCAGGGGTGCCTTCCCAGGCATCCCTGGAGCCATGCCGATTCAGCCCCATCTGGTCCCCGAGCTCCAGGCCGGCCTGTGCTGACTGCTGACACTTCTCCACCCGGAAGAGAATCAGTCTCTTGCGCTCCGAAGATCAGGCGAACTGGGGGCCGTGCTGACGGTGGCCGCTGGTGGTGGCAGGGCCGTCATGAGCCACACTCATGAATCACTGCTGGGCTTGGCGCTCTGCTGTGACTCAGCCTGAAACTTTGTTCTGCTGACAGGAAGCCAGTAACCAGTGGAGTCAAAAGCTTGTAGGAAACTCTCTGGATTGGAAACCACTGGCTGTTTTTAAGCTTCTGTTTCTACAACAAAAAGGGAACTCATTAGATAGAAGCTCCTCTGTCTCCTTCGATGCAGAAGAACCAGATTGGCAGAGGACGATTGTGAGCCGGGCTCTTGGGAGACGAAAAAAAACCCTACAGGATTTACAAAAACAGGAAGCTGGCAAGGAAAACTATTGGAATTATGTAAATTAAACAGTGGGTTTGGGACGCAGGTGGTAGTCTGGGTATGGGAAGCTCTGGGGGCTGAGAGTGGGAACAGCCAGGTCAGGGAGGAGGCTGCGAGGCAGGGCCAAGGTGTGGGGTGTGGGGCCCCAGGCAGGGTGGACCCGTGGGGCAGCCGGGGCAGTCTCTGGCCACAGTAGGAGGGGATGCTTACCCTCAGGGACATGGAGACGGAACCACATGAGCTCTGGAGGCCTCTGGAAGGCTCTGGAAGGCTCTGGAAGGCTCTAGCACTCTGGCGGCTGCCGGGACAGGTGCTCCCACTGGGGAGGGGAGCTGGGAGCCCCATGATTTAGATCGGCGATTCACAAACTTTTGGGAGTCGGGACGCTTTGTTACGGCTTCTTGTTTTGGGGTGTATTCTTTTCCTCACTGTGTAAATGTATGGTTAGTCTAAAAGTAAATTACAATGAACTTTGTTTTAGGTTTTAAAATAAAAAGATTCTCCTGTTTTTTTGAAACTTCTAAGACGACTGGATAGCCTTTGGAGGTATTGTGATATTAGGTGCGTGCTGTTTGCTCTTAGGGGCGAAGGGGAGTCCCTCAGTGCTGATACTGGGAGAGGCTGTGCCGGAGTGACTTTGCCAGCTCACAAACACCCCCTCTCCCCGCAGTGCTGACATCTGGGGATGTTTGATAAAATGTCCTTTTCCCAGACCCATTACTTATCACATTTTTTTTTTTTTTTGCTCCTAATCTCCCTTCCCTCCAGTCTATCACTCATTCTGCCATGAGAGCTAATTTCTTAAAACAGATTCCATCCCCCCACCTCCCTCCTCAAGGATTTTCAGTGGTCTCCCTGCTGCCTACATGAAGTCCAACGCCCTAGCATGGAACAGGGAAAGCCTCTCATGGCTTAATCCTCGGATTCCCTTCTAGTTTTGATGTTGTTTACATCCCTCCATGCTCCCACAATTCATGCTGTACGTGATTTCAGGTCATTTCATTAGCTTAGCTCAAACTGGCTTATATAAGACAGGGATTTATCGGCTCCTAAAAAAAGAAAGTCCAATATCAGTGTGAGCTTCAGGCAAGGCTTGATCCAGCAGCTCAGCAATTTCTTCAAGGATTCAATTTCTTTCTGTCTGATTTTCATGGTCCTGAGGTGGTTGGGCTTTGTGCTTCTTTGTTCATGTCTCTAAAGAAAGAGAGAATGCCTTTGCCCCAGCACTCCTAGCCCATCTTCACTCTGCTGCAAGCCTCCTCTTCACATTAGGGGTTTCCCCAGAACTGAGTGGGCACCTAAGTGGACACTGGGGCTGGGGGGAGGAGGAAGGAGAGCTCGAACCTAAGGAAGCACCCAGCGTGTGTTCACCCTGCACACCCTGCCTGCACCTTTCGTAATTCCACGCCCGCCTCCCGCTGCTTCCCGGAGCTCCCTGCTCGCTCCCACTGACCACAGTCCTGCTCATGCATCACGGCCTCGCCGGGGTGGCACCCTGCTGTTCTCCCGCTGTAATTCATGCCGCTCCTCCCCCCACTCCCCAGAGCTCCATCTCATGTGTGACTGCGTTTGTTCATTCTGCATTTGTCGCGGAAAAATACGCCGTTTTCCTGTATCCTCACACTCGGCACTCTGACAGCGATGTGTGCTTTCCTCCCCACACCGTTGGTGTCAGTCCTCCGACACCAGCGGGGCGTCCCTCGGTTCAGCTCCAACACCCGCCTGGGGATCAGTTCAGATCCCACAGGTTAAGGGCTCCGTCCCACGAGACTGTCCCGTGTCAGAGGCCAGTCACAAGTCCCAGGCTCTCATCTGTATAAATTGGGGTTTCCATGCCCCCCCCTCCCTGGGTTTGATAATTTGCTAAAATGGTTCACAGGATTCAGAGAAACACTCACATCTACCAGCTTATTATAAAGGATATAATAAAAGATACGGATGAAGAGACGCATGGGGCGAGGTCCAGAAGGGTTCAGAGCGCAGCAGCATCTGTCCCTGCTGAGCTGGGGTGTACCACCCTCCTAGCACGCACCTGTGTTCACCAGCCCACAAGCCCCCAGAACCCTGCATTGCAGGGATTTTTATGGAGGCTTCATCACGTCGGTGAGATTGATCGTTTATTCATTCCCCGCCCCTTGCCCCACCCCCAGAGAATGGGGGTGGGGCTGGAAGTCCCGAGCTTTTAAGCATGGCTTAGATTTTCTGGTGCCCCCCACCCAGGAGCCCCCTGAGAATCATCTCATTAGAACAAAAGAGATTCCTATCACCCAGGAAATTCCGGGGGTACTGAGGAGCTCCGTGTGTCAGGAACTGGGGTCAAAGATAAAATAGAAGTAGGCCCGAGGCAGAGACCAATATACACGCATATCTTTTTTTACTGTTTTACAGCTTTATATCCAGTTGTTTATTTATCTGAGTCCTAAATTCAGCAGAAAGAACCTTGAGGTAGGGGGATTCGTAGGGTGCTCATGGTAGGGGCGTGAGTGGTGAGCACATGGTCGCGAGTCGCAATAACATCATTACTGAGCTTTCTGCGTCTATGGCTCTTTGTAAGATCTCTTGGCACACGGTTCTACTTAATCCCGTTTAGTCTGGCAATGCGGTCAGCAGGCAGTGCTATCGATGTGAACCTCGATTTTTCCTTCTCCACAGTTCACGTTCTTAAGCACGATAATGTTGCCAGATTTGTGTGCCAAGAGGTACTTGCCTGGAAGCCGAGTCCCGGCGAGGTGACCGCTGGAGAGAGGGGCGAGCGGGGCCGAGGAGCTGGTGCCCCCCGAGAGACTGCACGGGTGTTTTGAGGGGTAAGGGTCTCCTCCAGGAAGCCACCTGTGGGCAGGGCCCAGGAGTGCTGCTGAGTATGGCACGCAGAGACTGAGGCCCTCGTGTCCTGGGGTCCTCAGAAATGGGGGGTGGGGGATCAAGCTGTTTTGCCACACCTCCCGATCAGAAACACCTGCTGAGATGAACTGAGTGGTACGTGGCTGGCCAGGAGCGACCTCTGAGAAGGCAGCGGGTCCGCAGAGAGTCGCTCCTTGTAGAAGGTCCACGTGGACGCCGTGGAGCAAAGGGAAAGGGGCCTCCTTTGGAGCAGAAAGCCGGGGTCCCTGAAAACAACAGCCCAACCCCACTGGGCCTGCTTCTGCAGACTCCGGGCTTTGGGCGGGCAGAGGGCGGAGCCTCGCTCCTGGTCTACGGGGGGCTGGGGCCGTGGGGAGAGGGTGCAGCTGCACCACCGAGGGCTGGGGGGCCGGGAGGAGCCCCCAAGGCTGGGCATCCCCGCACCCGCATGCACTGCCTGCTGAGTTCTACTTGAGCCGTCCATAGGAAAAGACTGTTTCCCTTTTATAGGCTTTTCTGGATGTTTTCAGAAGGAATTTAAACACTGGCAGACAGAAAAGGGAAGCTTTTATCCCTTCTCTAACCACCGAAAGGAAGCAGTGGATTTAAGAACCATGTGAAGAGAGAGGAAGGAACAGAGCCAGAGAGACCGGACGGCGGAGGGAAGGGCGTGAAGAAGCCGCGGAGGGTGGGAGGAGAGGAGGCGTGGCGTGGGGCGGGGTGGGGCGGGGCGCTTCCCGGGAGAGCCGGGCTCAGGCCCCGGGAGGCTCTGTAGGGTGGAGCCAGCACCCTGGGGAGGGGGCGATGCAAGAGGACCGCCTTGATTTGGGGTGAAACCCCAGTACGCCACTTGGTCCACGGGGGCCAACTTCTGTCTGCGACGTGATTTCGAATAAATGTAACCTCCGTTCAGCCGTGTCCGGAACCAGGACCCCACGCCGGCTGGAAAGCCAGGGCTGGCTGCACCTCTTGTCTGTGCTGTCCCTCCGGCCCCTGGTGTCTGCGTCCCCACCCTTGTCCCCTGTGCCCGCCGTGGCCAGGCTGTCCCGGGCCCAGGGGCCGGCCCACCCGCCTAATCTCATCCTCACACAACCCTGCTGGCTGCGCAGGGGCCCGGGATGCATCAGGCGAGCCGGGGCGACTCTCCCTGTTGAGAACACAGCTGTGGCAGAGGAGATAGGAAAGCCGGCCCAGCCCTCTGGCAGCGGCCACACAGTGAAGGAAGAACAGGCCCAGCCCAGCAGGCACAAACACGTGGCCCGGGCTGTGGCCACCAGCTGCCGGGGCGGGGAGGGGGAGGGGGGAGCTTGGACCCCACACGCCCCTTGGGCTGGCAAGGCCGGCGGGCGCCGCTCCCAGTTCCACGGGTCACAGGAGAAGGAAGGGTTCCCGGCTGGCCGTCTGGGGGAGGGCAGGGCGTAGACGTCCCAAAGCCTGGCTGGCTTGTGAGTGGAGAGACGTACTCAAGTTACTTGCTCTCCTTCAGACCCGGTGTCTTCATCTACGAAATGGAAGCAATCCTTGCCCCGCTTTGAGGACTCTGGTTGATGATGTCTTCCAGAGTTAGATCTGGGGTCAAACCCCACCAAGGCCACATGTCAGCCGACCGCAGCACCTGCCAGTCCAAATTCCATTTTTCCTCTGGGACTCAGCTCAGCTCCTCCGAGAAGGCTGTGTCACGGGTCTGACTACCCCTCTGTAACTAGCCGTGCACGCCAGTGTTCGTGGATCCAGACCGCTCAAGTTTGAGACCCCAACCTGGGAAGTTCTTCCGGGGGTCGTTAAGAGGGTCCAATGAGACCCTACGCCTGAAGTGGTCATTGCGCTTGGTGCCTCGTACCTGCTCAGTTGAGGTTTGTCAAGACTTCCATGCTGCTGAGTGTCTCATAGGAGCCTTTTGCTTCCTGGTCCTGAGTGTAAGCTCTGTAAAAGCAGGCTGGGTCTTTTGCTTTCTCGCCATATCACCTATCATAGCATGGAGGTGTTGCATAATCAATAAATACCTTGATCACCCTCCCCCCCACTGTGGTCAGCTTGTAAGCAAATCTTGCAGAATGATGCTCCTCCACAATCAGGCCCGTTGCTTGTGTGTGTGTGTTTACGGGGAGCAGGGGCGCCTCATAGGAGGCTGGCATGGTGTTCGGCACCCTCACGTGGTATCTCGTTAACTTTTGCAGAACATCAAGTTCCTGGGGCAGGTGTTAACTCTCCCCACTTTACCAACAAGGAAACGAGGGCTCAGAGGGCCTGAGTGACCTGACCCAGGTTACGCGGCTGGGGCCTTGCTTTGTTTTATTTCCATCATCTGTGCCTGTTGGTCACAGTCTTGGCGCAACAGATGCTAAACCTGAATCCTATTTACTGGTTATATTGATACCGTGGAAACTCTCGGTGTTCATGAACTTGGCAAATCGTCCACTGATTATAAAAAAATCTGGAGGAGCGGAGTACTTGGAGCTGGCCCAGCGCTTAAACTGGGAGTAGTACTTGGCTCCCAGTTGTACTGGAAGTTTGGTGATTTCTCCTGCAATGGCAGACTTGCAGGCTCACGCTCGCTTGCCACTGGGAACGCACATGCTTTCTCCGCCCCCGTCAGAGAGACTGTGGTGCCCGAGCTCCTCGGGCAGTTTCCTTAGTTTAAAGAATCTTGGTTCATGGAATTTTGCCCTGTAGTGACCTTTTGGGAAGGAATCTTTTGGGCCTAGCACGTGTCTCAGGAATGAAATTCCCTTGTGACAGAGGGCATTTGACAAAACCCAGCAGTGAGGTGGTGCTGCTGTGGGTCACTGGGACAGGGGCCGCACGCCCATCACCCGCACGTGTGCGCACGGCACACACGGCCGCCGCTCCTTGTGCAACAACAGTGGAATGTGAAGGGCCACGGGCAGAGCTCCGCCACTAGCACATTCCATCTGCACCATCTCCGCTCCTTCTGCTTCCAGCTTGGCTCTCCCAGCAACACCTCCTCCTGCCCCCACAGCAAAGGGCCTGTGGCAGCCAGTGCCCTGCCACTTGCTCATGGGCCCGGTGTCAGAGTCTGTGTTCCTAGTGGGCACCGGCCGTGGGGCAGATCAACAGTAGTCTGCCTCACCTCCACCTCCAAGGCCTTCCCTGAAGTCAAACCTGACTTAGCCCTTTGGGGGGAATGTGGGGTCTCAAGGGGAGCCAACAAGCCCCTGTGTCTAGCAGCCAGCCTTCAGACATGGAATGAGTTGTTTTTACATTGGGCCCTTTCTATGCTGGAATTGTATGCGTATTCAGCCATCAGGCTAGGCCAGCATGACTGGGGAGACGATGATTGCATGTTAATGCTCGACATCTATGTGAGAAACACTCTTGTTCATAAAACCATGCATGCTCCAATTCTCAGAATATCAAGTGTTTCTCACTCCAGATAAAATCTATCAGTAGGAGAATTGTAGCAACCCAGAAAAGAGGCGTGTGCGAGGCCAGGGGTTGGCACAGAACGTGGGTCCAGACAGGTTGGGTTCAAGTACCGACTCTGTCACTTCATGGCATTGTGACCCTGGGCAAGTTGAGTACCCTTTCTGTGCCTCAGTTTTCTCCTCTGGAAATGAGGATCATAATACTAACTGCCTTTTGGGTTTTTTATGAGCATTAAATTAAATGAGTTCATATTTTAAAAGTGGTTAAGATAATGCCTAATGTGATAAATTCTGTATAAGTGTTTGCTGAATATGCATATATATTTAAAATCTTTCTCTGATATATATATCCGCCCATAATGTTAGATACTACAGCCTGACTTGCCAACTAGGCCCATCATTAAACCAAAAGGCTTTGAGAATAGCACAGCATACCTCAGTACACTATAGTATACCACAGGATACCACAGTATACCACAGCACAGCATAGTATACCACAGTATACCATAGCATAGCACAGCATACCACAGTACACTATAATATACCACAGGATACCAAAGCATACCATAGCACTGTATACCACAGTATACTATAGTATACCACAGGATACCACAGTATACCACAGTATACTATAGTATACCACAGGATACCACAGCACAGCACAGAATACCACAGTACACTATAGTATACCCCAGGATACCACAGTATACCACAGCACAGCACAGTATACCACAGTACACTATAGTATACCACAGGATACCACAGTATACCACAACACAGCACAGGATACCACAGTACACTATAGTATACCACAGGATACCACAGGATACCACAGCACAGCACAGGATACCACAGTACACTATAGTATACCACAGGATACCACAGCACAGCACAGGATACCACAGTACACTATAGTATACCACAGTATACCACAGCACAGCACAGGATACCACAGCATACCACAACATAGCACAATATATCACAACATACTACAGTATAGCACAGCATAGCACAATATATCTCAGTATACTATAGTGTGCCACAGCATACCACAGCATACCAGAGTATACTACAGTGTAGCACAGTATATACCACAGCATACTATAGTATAGCACAGCACAGCATAGTATAGCACACTACACTACAGCATACTACAGCATACCACAGCATACCACAGAATACTATAGCCGGCCACCGGATACCACAGAATACTATAGCGTGCCACAGCATAGCACAGGATACTACAGCGTGCCACAGCATAGCACAGGATACTACAGTGTGCCACAGCATAGCACAGTATACTATAGCCTGCCACAGCATTGCACAGGATACTATAGCCTGCCACAGCATAGCACAGGATACTATAGCGTGCCACAGCATAGCACAGGATACTATAGCGTGCCACAGTATAGCACAGGATACTATAGCCTGCCACAGCATAGCACAGTATACTATAGCCTGCCACAGCATTGCACAGGATACTATAGCCTGCCACAGCATAGCACAGGATACTATAGCGTGCCACAGTATAGCACAGGATATTATAGCCTGCCACGGCATAGCACAGGATAGTATAGCGTGCCACGGCATAGCACAGGATACTATAGCCTGCCACGGCATAGCACAGAATACTATAGCCTGCCACGGCATAGCACAGGATAGTATAGCCTGCCACGGCATAGCACAGGATACTATAGCCTGCCACAGCATAGGACAGGATACTATAGCGTGCCACGGCATAGCACAGGATAGTATAGCCTGCCACAGCATAGCACAGGATACTATAGCCTGCCACAGCATATTGTGGTATACCAAAACTCACCTCCATCCCTGCTCTTTTTTCAAGGCTGTCTGCAAGAAATGAGTACCTGGCATCTTGTTTCGCAGTTGGATTCGTGCTGAATTGCGGAAACTCATAGGCTTCCCAGTGTGAGGGACCCGTTAATATGTATAGCAGGGATTGAGGCATTGCATCAAACTGGTTATATGTGCATTCATCTTTGGAAGGCATTTGCTCTGTGCAGCGCCCTCTGATGAGAGCACGATGAACCACACCAGGTCCCTGCTCGGGAATGCTCTTCATGTGCCACAGACATGCTCGATTATGCTCTTCATGTGCCACAGACACGGCCAGGGTTAGGCATTTCCGCCATTCTGCCCAACCCACATTGTTTTATAGGCTGTTCTCTATGGAAGCAAAGTCCATTTCCCCGAATGTCAGGAAAGGGCTATCTGCCACGCCAGAGCAACAAATGAGAGGCATTTCCATTTTAGGCCCTTATTTTCTATTCTGTGTGAGCATTGTGAGAATCCTGGCCTGACATGGGTTTGGCAATGGATGGTTTTATTAAATAGAAGCTAGATGGTTTGAGATAAAGCACATCCTCCTCCCTTTCCCCCCAAACACAAGCTTTTCCTTCCTGTCCAGTTCTCCGGATATGTTTCTTTTAGACAATGGTCATTAAAGCCAGACGTGGGCTGGTGCACCCTCGTGAGATGGCATCGGCTCAGCCGTGGTGGTGGTGGGGGGACTGTGGAAGCTTCTGGCACAGGAAGGCACGGACTTTCCCTGCAAAGACAGAGGTGCTGATGCTCGTGCACTTGGGTCTCGTGCTGTGTCTGTGTCTGTCTTAATGCCTGAGGTGTGGTTTTCAGCGTGAGGGGCAGGATGTGGCTGGCACTCTGTGGAGTGGGCCGTGGGCCATTCTGGACACTCCCTGCAGGGGCTCCGCGTGGGGCAGGGACTCTGTGGCTCTGAGTGCCTTCACTTCTCGCGTCTCCCTGCTTGGATCTGCTGGACACGTGGGGCCATTTCAGTTTCCCAAGCACAACTCGGATCAAATCACTCTCCTTGTTAAATGTCGATGACTCCCCATTACGAACGGTATCACATATACAAATATACCCTTACTTCAGCATCCTCTAAAGTGTGGCTTCAGTCCACCTGCCATTTCTGCCACGGAGGCAGGCTTCCCCCGCTACCCAAAGCGAAGCATTCCTCTGGAAGCTTCTGTAAGCTAAAGGGGCATAAATTGAAGAAGCAGTTACCTTTCACTTATATGGAAAATATTTGGGCATTCCCAGACCCAAGAAAACCTGCCTTAGGCTTTTCTGACACATCTTAGGGCATATCTTGCTAATGGACGCACAAAACAAATTGATGCTCAGAGACGCAGTCCACAGCTCTGGCGGCCTGATGCTGAGATGCTGAGTGTGGGTCCCGGGGAAGGAGCTGGGGGGGACCCTCTCGCCGCTCCGGGCGCTGCCGCTGTAGCAGCTCTCTGAAAAACAGACGCTGAACATGATTTTCGCTTTAAGCCTTTCATTGTAAAAGCAAAAATCCTCTTCAGATGTCTTCTGCTTAGCGAGAACAGGTACTAATGTAGGTCCTTCGTAGAAGCAAAGTGCGTAACAGAAAGCTTTGCAAAGCGGGATGTGTACGTGTGTAGTATATCGTATCTACTGTAAAGTAACTTAGTTTAGCAGGGAGCTGGGCGTGTGAGCAGAAACTGGAGGCAAAGCAGGTCAGACACCAGAGCTGGAGCCCGCACGTCTGCTCCTGGTGAGTGGGACGCCCTGTGACCCAGCAGCCTGTCCTGGACAGTGGCCGGAGTGTCGGCCGTGTCCCTTCCCGCGGAGGTCCCCTGGCCACAGGATGAACCCGCAGCCCTGGGTGTGGGGGGCTCAGGCTCCAGGCCCAGCAGTCTCAGGGCTGGGGTTGCTGTGGTGTCCACGCCTGACCCCCAGGGGCCGCGTGCCCAGAGCTTCCGTAGACTGTGCCGGGTCTCCAGGCGGTTGCCCCGGGAAGGTGCACCTGAGAAAGAGGGGTGCCCCCCCGAATGCTTTCCTGCCTCGGCTGGACCGTGGGACGCAGCTCTGAGTCCCTTCCTGCGGACCCCCAGCCTGGAGCCCCCTGGCCCTCCGCTGCCAGCACCTCTCGCTGAAACTTGACAGCCGAGCTCGGGACTCCTTCCCTGGACGGGCCTGGGGGAGTCTGCGGGTGCTCTCTGAGGAATTGCCTATGGGGTACACTGCTCCTGGGAAGGGGGACAGGGGAGGACAGGTGGAGGCTTGCGGGGGGCCAGGCTGCCAGCTGCAGGCTGCATGCAAGGCGTGCAGATCCACCTGCCCCAGGCGGGGAGGCGTGGTTCTCAGCGGGGGTCAGATCTGTGCTCTAGGATTACTGCAGGCGGTAGCCTGGAGCCGGGGAGGGAGGCCAGGCATCGAGGGAGGAATGAGGAGGCCCAGACCCCTGTTAGTGTCTCGGCCCATCGCTGGCCCTGCGTGCTGTGGGAGTCAGGCGGGCAGGGAGCGTTGCCGCGGAAGAGATGGGTGCCAGGACCCACATCCCGCAGAGTTCTGGAGCCCCCGCTGCCGACAGGTGTCCCTGCTCCTCCCAGGCCCCATCTGCTGAGAGGAGGGGACCCAGGGAAGGAGGCCCAGTGCTTCGAAAAGCCTGGCTGAATATGTAAAATAAAAGCCAGAGGATGTGGTTTGGGTTGTCCCTGAAAAAGATCTCTATTTATTTATTTATTTATTAAAGATTTATTTATTTATTTATTTGACAGAGAGCTAGAGAGAGAGCACAAGTAGGCAGAGAGGCAGGCAGAGGGAGAGGGAGAAGCAGGCTCTCCACTGAGCAGGGAGCCCGATGCGGGGCTCGATCCCAGGACCCTGGAATCATGACCTGAGCCAAAGGCAGCCGCTTAACCGACTGAGCCACCCAGGTGCCCCTAAAAGATCTCTATTTATATGTGGAAGGATATTTTCAGATGGGGCTTCGTGTGAAGACAGGAGGCTGTCCTCTGCAGGAACTGCCCGTTAAAGGCGCGGCACATCGCAGCACGGCAGGCAGGGACACGGTCACGGTCACGGTCACAGCTGCCGTCCTGCCCGGGGCCTCCAGTCCCAATCCACGCTGTGCTGTCAGACCAGACCCGTCCTTCTCCCCAGACGTGATTTAACAATCTATGAAGCACTCCTGTTTCAGGAGGTGACAGGAGGGGCAATTAATTCCTGTTGGTGACATGCTCAGAGGTCCCCAGGTGAAAACGCCGTATAAATAGCTGGATTTTCTCCGTAAGGACCGAACCTGTGTTTTCACAGTCACACTCATGCATAATCGCTCAGCGGGTGGACTGGTTCCATGATTTCATATTTGGATCCTTGGAGGATACTTCCTTCCTTTCAGTTTCTTTTCCTTCTTCTTTAAAAATATTATTTAGGGAGTTTTTTTTTTAAGATTTTATTTATTTATTTGACAGAGAGAGAGAACACAAGTAGGCAGAGTGGCAGGCAGAGAGAGAGGGAGAAGCAGGCTCCCCGCCGAGCAGGGGCCCGATGCGGGGCTCGATCCCAGGTCCCAGGGGTCATGACCTGAGCCGAAGGCAGATGCTTAACCGACTGAGCCACCCAGGCGCTCCTAGGGAAAATTTTTAAAAATATGGAGCTGTATGGAGAATATGGAGCTGAACAGCCATGTATCCACCAACCAGAATGAACAAATATTGACTTTTTTCTACCATTAACAACCTTTATTAGCACTTAAAAATATTTTTATTTTGCAATGCACCATGAGTTATATGTGGCTTTAAAACTTTGGTTTTTTTAAAATTTATTTTTTATTTTTTAAAAAGATTTTATTTATTTGAGAGAGTGAGCGAGCACAAGCAGGGGGAGTGGCAGAGGGAGAAGCAGGCTCCCCGTGGAGCAGGGAGCCCGATGCGGGGCTTGATCCCAGGACCCTGGGATCATGACCTGAGCCGAAGGCAGATGCTAACCAACTGAGCCACCTGGGCACCCCAAAACTTTGTTTTTAAAGTAAAGGAAATAAAACATTTGTATGCACCCCATCCCGCCCTTACGTTCCTGTAGCTGCCGAGGTGACACTGTCACAGATGTGTGCCCGCGTGTGGCCGCAGGTGGCTTCTGTTCCCCCTGCATACAACAGAACCAGCCACAGAAGGATGTGGGTGCACAGAGCATGGAGTTTGGAGTCAGGCGGACCAGGGCTTGAGACCTGCCTCGCCACCTCTGGCCTGGGTCCTCTGGCCTCCGAGCCTCAGTTTCCCCGTCCGTAACCTGGAATTGATTAGTCTACAGCATTGTTGTTGACATTGGAGATAATGCTTAAGTGGTTGGGTCAATAAAGGAACTGATATGATTTAACCATTTTCCCCCCTTTTTCCCTGGGTGGAAAGACTTTGAGAGCAGGGCGCCTGCCCCAGCCTGTATTAAATACCCTCTGTATTATTGACAATGCCTCCTGGCTCAGTGTAGAAGCTAATTAGTTGTTTCTTGAAGAAATGATCGAAATGCCCCAGCCCGACACCTTATTGCTCTTGATGCTCTTAAATCAGATTCGACATGGCTGATGATTCAGGTGCATTTTTGCAATATTGTGCCCTCCACGGCTAAATGCTCGTTTTGCAGACACCCCCCCCCTCCCCCGCCCCGCACCATGGTCGGACGTCTGTCTCTGGCAGGACATGGGAAATACAGGACCTGGGACAAGGGGGACACAGGGAAGAGGTCACAGGGGACAGGGACGCAGAACACAGACACAGGCAGGAAGGGGACAGCAGGGGGCGCCAAACCCGCACAGTTTTGCCGGGACGCCGAGCCTGGCCGAGCCACGGGGCCTCGCGCTCACGTTTTCCTTCGTCTGCTCCTCACTCTCTTTCCGGGGATTTGGTCCTTTCCTTGGTCACAGTTGGATTCCCAGCTCATGGTCGAACAGACCAGCCGCACCCCCTCCTCCTGTAAGCCTACACCAAAAGCTGCCCGAGGCTGTTGGGGTGCCCAGGCAGGGCGGAGGTCAGGGCCCGGCCGCCAGGCGGTGCGGCTGTCCCCCCACAGCCCCGCAGTCAGCATCCCTCGGTGTGAGTTTGTTCGTCTTCAATCGGGAGCCGCAGACTAGGTGCGTGGCCCAAACTGACATGCTCAACCGCAACCAGGGTGCGGGTGTTAGGAGGTGGGCCTCTGGGAGGCGATCGGTCATGAGGGTGGAGCCGCCGCAAGGGGGGTCAGTGCCCCAGTAAAAGGGGCCCCGGAGAGCTCCCTCGCCGCTCCCGCCCCGCCCCGCCATGCGAGGACCCAAAGAAATCCGTGATTGTTGTTCAGGCCGCACGGACAGGACATGGTGCTGGTGCAGATCCCGTGGTTCTGTGAGCGCCTCACGCCGTGCTGGTTTGTACCCGCAGAGAACAGGGGCCCGTGGAGTCTCTGGCTGGGCACTGCGGGAAGGCATCCGGCCCAGGGCCTCCCAATCCACAGCCCTTCACCTCCTGTCTCGTCTACTTTTGACACACTAATCTGCATTCCCGCTACGTGATCGGCTCAGTATGTTAACGACCACTGGTAAAAAACGTACACAGATGGATTTGCAAAGAAAGCCATGAGCATGTATGGAAAATCAGCATTCTCCAAATACACACTGTGAGGCCGAGTTGACGTTGCCACCAGAGCGTCTAGGGCGCCTTCTTTACCTCGCATGTGTGGGATTGGTGTGCTCGGCCCACGACCCTGAGGTGTAGCGCGGAATTCAGCTGGGCGTGTTTCCTCCTTGGCCGGTGGCTGTGGCTGGGAAGAGTCCGGTCCGGCCTGGAGGGCGTCGGGGTTGGGGTGGTCTCAGACACAGCCGTGAAGGAGGCAGTGCTCAGCCTCCCTCCGGAAGGGTTTTCCTCCTGTGGCGGAGTCTTGGGAAGTGCAGGGTCCACATGGGGACCCGGGCCAGCTCCCCACCTTTGATTGCCCACGGCGGGCGGTGGGGGTGTTGAGTGTGGGTGTCAGCAGATGTGTGCTCAATCGTCTGTAATTTTATACGCACGTTACGGTGCCAGTATGTTATGCTCATTTTGAAGAATGCATAAAAATTCAGAAAAGACAAGGTGAAGATCACGTAAACAGTACTTTTAGACGTCTCGTTAATTGCAGTTGTCAGCTAATACCTGAGGCACGTTGATGCCTCGGATTCGGTTTCTCGTTCCCAACACTGAATGTAAGGATGCATTTCAGGTAGTCTTGATAATTTGGCAACTGTTCGGCTGACGTGTGAAAGCTGATTATATTATCACTGTTTACCTGACGATGTGGCTGACTGAGCGCTCGCCACGACTGCTCTTCTTGTTCACTTTGTCTTCCCTTATTATATAATCCACGGTTCCTTTTTTAGAAAAAATTTTAAGCCTCTTGCCCATTTTTCGGATGGTTAGTTTAGTGAACAACTAGATCTGCTCTGTAATTCCACTTACCGAAGCTCGTCTGTTGTAGGTCATGCTGTGCGGACGGAGAGCCCAGGGATGAAGTCACTGCTGTCACCCGGGGTCCGATCCCTCAACGCCTCGATGACCGATCGCTGATGCGTGCACCAGGTGAAGACGTGAAAGGCATTGCTTAGAGTGAATATTGAAGGAGCTTGATTTATTTTGTATTTAATTATATAAAAATGACTGCAGCGGGTCAGAAAGTGGAGTGTGAAAACTTCCATAAGCCAAAATGGCGTAGAGAAGAAGCAGTTAGTATCGATTTATAGGGAAGATTTTTTTAGTATTCCCAGACCCGAAAAATAATCTGCCTTAGGCTTTTCTGACGCATCTTAGGTCACATCTTGCTAATGGACGCACAAGACAAATTGATGCTCAGAGACGCAGTCCACAGCTCTGGCGGCCTGATGCTGAGATGCTGAGTGTGGGTCCCGGGGAAGCAGCTGGGGGGGCCCCTCTCGCCACTCCGGGCTCTGCCCCGTAGCATCTCGCTGCAAAACGGGGATGCTGAACGCGATTTTCGCTTTTCACTTTTTTTTTCGTCAAAGTGAAAATCTTCTTCGGATGTCCTTCAGTTAGCAAGAACAGGTACTAATGCAGGTCTTCAGCAACAGCAAAGTGGCTTAAGGTGAACTTCCAAAAAGCGGGGGCTACCTGGATATGGAAGTTTTAATATTTTCCTCCTTCACCCTCTGGGTCATCTTTTACTGCCCCCAAATCTAGAGATCACAAACGTAGAGATAGAGTGGAGGCAGTTTGGGTCGGCACATTGAGCCTTCACAGCCCAACCTTGGTTTACCTTTCCAGCTTCATATTCAACTACAAACCCTGCTGCCATGTGGCCACGTCGTGGGCTTTTCCACGAGACGGTGACCTTCACTGCTGCTTTTCAGGGCTCAGCTCAGTGCCACAGACGGCAAATTCTTACACCTCACAGACATAGGGCTGCCAGGAAGAGTCCTGGGCTTTCTGCCTTTTGGGTTGGGTGGGTGCAAAGCCTCCCCCCACCCCAGACAGTGGGGCCCACCCCCCGTGTCGTGACAGCCATCCTGGGGCGTGTGGATGGCAGCGTGGTCCTGCACAGCAGAAGCTGATGGGCCGTGTGGTGCCTGCCACAGGCAGGGCATGGCCGTGTAGACGGGGGGCCTCGCGGCACCCTCTGCCGCCACCACATCATCCCCGCTGGTTCTGTCCCTCCACGGGGTTACGATGACATGTCCTGTCCTCGCAGCGCCATCCTTGGGACCCCTCTGGGTTTTTTTTAGGAGCCACAGGTGTGCAATCTGATGGCTCTGTCCACTCCCCTGGCCTGGCTTGTTTCCAGGGCAGAATTCCACGTGAGGCCCGGAGCTGTGGCCCCTGTCTGTTGTGATGGGCAGATCTGGGACAGGCTTCGTGTGTGTGCATCTCAGCTACTTCCCTCAATCCTCTCAGCTCTCCTGAGCCGATGGAGAGCGATCCCCACGGACCCCACCGACCCCACGGACCCGAGCTGCTGTGGAGGGGTGCCTGGTTCTCAGGGCGTTAGCCCATGGAGTGTGCAGGGGCGACAGGCTGGGAGCTTATTAGCTGAGCTGTCCCATAAACCAGGATGCATGAAGTCGGACCCGAGCTTTTGCTAGGCTGGGGTGGGGCTCGTGTTGGCCCTACTGGGGTTTACTCATCTCCCTGGATTGGCATTTGGTGGCTCAGCTGCAACGGCGCTTCTGTCTGATGGGAGGTGTGTTCTTGGTTTTCTGTTTCGGAGCGAATGTTTGCAAAGGAGAAATCCTGGCAGGTCATTACTGACATCCCAGTGAAGAGGTCATGACTGCTGGTCATGGGGACGCTGGTGGCTTTGAAAGGGCTGACGTGACGAGCGGCTGCTGGACATGATGACGGCCCTCGGTCGCCGCTTGTAGGCCGGCGGGGGGTTTGGAGGCCGGGGTCAGGGCACGTTGGAAATGAATGCACACGCTGTTGGGGAGGCTGCAGCAGCAGCGGGGTTGGGGGGCCTCCCAGAGGTGGCCGCCGACTGCAGCGCCCTCTGCAGCTGGGAGGTCCGCACCGACGATGCTCAGCTTCCGAGCACTCTGGATGCACTATTACTTCAATAAACAGTAATCGAGTGCACAGGCCGGGGATGCAAGATGGACCTGGTGCTGCCCCCAGAGCCGGTCTGTCTCACGCGGTTGCTGTGGTCACTTGGTGACCCAGGCAGGGGTGGGAGGATGAGCCTCATTTTACCCCGAGGGAGCACCCCACACGGGGCCAAGCAAGCGGGAGAGGGGCTAGAAGCCAGCCTCCTGGTCCAAGTCAGGCGCCTATGCTTCCGACAGAGGAATTGTGCTTAGGGACGGGGTCCCTCGAGATGGGGCGCGGCGGCTGGGGGGTCGACTCTCCACGTGGGACCTCAGGAAGTCACTTTACGTCCTCCGGCCTCAGCTTCATCGCCTGCAAAAGGAGGTAATAATGATCCCGAGCCCGTGGGTGGTGTGAGGATGGAATGAGGTAACATTTGTCACGCGTTAGGTCAGCCTCTGAAGGCCGGACACACTTCATAAGTGGCAGTTACTACCACGCTTACTGTCAGGCGACCCAGCTGACTCTGGGCTCGAGACCCCAGGGACGGGCCTGGGAGACTGTCTGTACTGCGTGTAGCTGGCCGTGGAATAGCGGCCGACGCTGCACACCCGCTTGGGTGGAAGCATGCAGACCTGGAGGATGTGCGCGTTGGCTGACATCGCTCGCTCGCTCTCTTGCTTGTGACTTACGTGAGGGAAGCGGAGTGGGCTTGTTCGCGTCGGTGGTACCGCGCTCCGGATTCGAGAATGCTGCGCCGGTCTTCACTGCAAGTAGTAAGGACCAAGTGAGGCTTATCCGGTGTTCTCATTCGGGGCCTCTGATTCTGAGTTTATGTCACTGAGGGGGCATTTTGACCCTCTGCTAAGACATGTCCCATGACGAGAACACCGCGAGGCAGACGCCAAGCCCCAAGAAGGTAAGGTTCACGCCAACCAGAGATGGGGGAGGCCTAGCGCAGGGGTTAAGGCGGGCAAGCAGGTGCTCTGTAGCCAGGGACTCTGCCGAGAAGAGCAGCGGGCTAACCAGCTCCCAGCCACCAGGGTTCACTGTACACACTGGGTTCAAGGCAGGCAGAGTGGGGGGCAGGGTGGGAAATACCGCTCCAGGGCCCGTTAGCGTCTAGGCGTGGGCCGGGTGGCCCGCGTGTCACTGACACCTGCCTGGGAGGGAGCTCCCCGCCGAGGCCTGAGGACCCGGCTCTTCCAGATCCTCCCCGCACAGTTGTCCTGCTCTTCCTCAGGCACTGCAGCCGGGGCCCTCGCCACAGGAGCAGAGCTCCGAACACGTCAGCCATGGCCAGCGCCCCGGCTGACAAAGTCCATTTTCCTAAAGGTGCACGGTAGAAAGTAGAGGACTATGCTGCGTTACCTGTAGTCTTCTCTTAACGTTTTACTATACTTTATCATGCCCCTTTCTTCATTCCTTCCTCACTGTCCTCCCCTGAAACACCAGGCGTCTCGTTGAGGTGTGTGTGTGACTGTCACTTCTCCCCTTGGGGCAGAGAGTGGGGAGCTGGGGGTGTGTATGGAGATAGGTCAGGGCTTCTGGTACTGCCTTGATTCCTAATATAAGGCTCAGGTCAGGGTTAACTCTGAAGTACCTCTACTCTGCGACGCATCCGCTCCAAACGAAGGGGCTCACGTTTCTGGACCCGTGTGATTTCTGCCATATTTCCCCACATAAATCATCCATCACTGAGTTTTCCTGGGTCTTGCTTTCATTACTGTGTCTATTTCTAGTTCATTGCAACGAATATGAATTACATCTTGTTGGTTGGTTTGGCTTGAATTGTGTGTTGGTGCCACGCTAACCTGGGAATGCGACTAGTCAGGGACACACCATTTGCCTCTCCCACCAGCTAGAAGGACAGTGGATCGCAGCCCTGGCCGCACATTCGAACCACCTGGGAGCTTTTAGAAAACACCTGGCCTGGGCCTGAGCTTCAAAGGTTCTTATTTAATTAGCCGGGAATGGGCTCAGGTGGTTCTGATGTGTGGTGAGAATTAAGTTAAAACCATACGGTTTTCAGGGGTACCCGGGTGGCTCAGTTGGTTAAGCGTCTGCCTTCAGCTCAGGTCATGATCCCAGGGTCCTGGGATCGAGTCCCACGTCGGGCTCCCCACTCAGCGGGGAGCTTGCTTCTTCCTCTGCCCCCCTCCCCCCTGCCCCGGCTCATGTGCATTTTCTCTCTCTTTCTTAAATAAATAAGATAAACCACACCATTTTCGGAGCATCTGTAAGACCCAGATTGGGGCTGCTTCTCCCTGGGGAACCTTCTCTGACACCCTCTGCCCACAAGCCTCTTCTCTGCACACAGCCGTGCCCTGGGCTCTGTGTGCCTTGTGCCTTGTTGCTAGTGCTGATCGCCCATGTTGTGACCAGTTTGTTAGTCTATCTGCCGTTAAAAGCTTCCCAAGGTCAGGCACCATTTATATTTTTAGTCTCTGTATTCTCTAAATACTTAGCATATTTCTGGGCACTAATCACCAATGTTGGTTGAGTGGGTGAAGGAATCAAACTCCACGAACTGACCAAGAAGTCACGGTGGTCCCTTTGCAAGTCAGGTAGTCCCACAGTCATACTTTTGATCCATACTGATGGTATCTTTTCTCAAGACTCTTCGCAGGACGAACTGGCAGTCTTAAGTATGTCCTGGAGACATCTGTCCCCCCATCTTGTGATCGGAGTTGAGAAGCATGACTTGCTTAAGAATCTGGAGGGAGCAGAAGTGAGCGCTGGAGTCCTGAGCTGCTCACCACGCAGAGCCTTCCAGGTGTTCCTCGGCCTCCCTGGATGTTCTCAGGGTCAAGCGGCTCCTGGGTCCGGCCTGGCAACGTGTCATCTGTCTTAGCCATGATGTGTGCTCTCAGGACTCCCCGAAGCCTGCTGTGGGAGCCCAGGACAGACTCCCGGGTGGAAAGGGCTGCACGGGAGTGGGGTGTGTGCCAAACTACTTGGAACACCGAGCTCTTCTCCAAAAGCACTTAGTTTTCAGTGGGAAGCTGCCAGGGTGTTGAGCTTGCAGGATCGTTCCAGTGATTATTTGCAAGGAGCCCTCTTAGAATGGACCATGTGAAAGTAAAGTGCGTGCAGGGAGGGACTTTGTCTGCTCATCTTGCTCATCTGTGGGCCCGTGGGGCTTACAGCAGTGCCTGGCTGGGGGGCGGGGAGATACTCAGAGCCTTAGATCGATAGATGAGCTTCCCTAGCTGTCTTAGCCGTGCTGCACCGGGCAGAGCCCTGTGCCAGGAGGCGCGCCCAGACACTCCAGACACTGTCATTTCTGGCGATGGGGCTGGTTCCAGAGGGTGAGAGGCTTGTGGACAAATGGTGAGCTAACGGCCACCACCCTTCCTCATCACCCTTCAGTAAATGCCCAAACTGAGGAGATGATACTAGGACCTGGAGTTGCCCCAAGGTCAACCTCCGCGGAGAAGTGAGCCAAGCGTGGCAGCTTTCCAGCCTCTGTGTAGTATTCCTGGCTCAGCAGCAGGTGCCGGCCCTACCGAGTGACCTCGCAGCAACGTCACACGCTTGACTCGGGCCTCCCCACCCAGACCTCGCTCAGGCTTCAGCCTGGTTATCACGCCCTCCGCCCGCTGCAACTTGGGTCGTGTTTGCCGATGTCGCTTTTACCAGAATGACGGAGCAGGCTCAAGGTCAGTTGCTGCGATTTAAATGAGGCCGTGGGGACAGTCATTCAAGTCTAGGGCTGCACTATCCATTATGGTTGCCACAAGCCAGCGCGCAACAATGGAAATGGAAAGGAATTAAAATTAAATGCAATTAAAATTGTTTCTCAGTCATACTAGGCCACAGCTCCAGTGCTCATGGGACTCAACCTGTCACACACGACTTGAGTCCCCTTCTGGCCGGTGCGGAATGGAAGATGGGCATCGTGGTAGGAAGTTCTACTGGGTAGCGCTAGGCTAGAGTGCCCAGAGGCCAAGGCTGCGCGCCCAGCTGACGGGCAGTGAGCTCTTCTCCCAGGGTGCTCAGCAGCAGCTGCACCTGTCACAGCCCCCCTGCACCTCTGACTCCAAGTTCTGCTTCCAAATGTTGCTCGAGGATCCACCACAGCTGGGAAAGCAGGGTTCATGCAGAGACGCAGGGCGTCCCTTCTGGTTACAAGGTTGCATGAGGTCGAGCCATATGAAATTGCCTTGTTTGTAGGTTGGAACGCATTGAATATCATCGATTTCCTAAGGCTCGACTTCATACAAGGGAAAGGGAAAAGAGTGACAGAGATTCAGGGGCAGGAGGAGCACCTGTGGCTTGTCCCTCTTTTAGGCCTGTCTTTGATTACCATGGGTTGATGGTAACCCAGATAGTTTTGACTCAGCAAAGGGTGGTTGACCGAAGGTCTGCTTGTTCCTTGTCTCCCACTGCTGCGGAGAGGTGCCTATGTGTAGTGGAATAGTTAGGCTGTGTACAGCTGTAAGATAGCCTGGCTTTCCTGACCAGCAGCCCGGGGATGGTGGTTCTGGGGCTGGGTCCGTGGCTCCAGGACATCAGGGCTCTGGGTTGGCATTCCTGCTATTCTCCTGGCCTTCCCCTCAAGGTCCACAAGGTGGCTGCAGAGGCTCCAGCCATCACGTCCCCATACAACCATGCCCAGAGGCAGGTGCTGGGAGTGGGCCTGGGTAGCACGGGAGCTCTCTGCACGAACCAGTCTGCCTTTCAGGGAGGAAAATCTTTCCCCTAGCAGATTTTCCCTCTATCTTATTGACCAGAGCTTGTTATGAATCCATCCATTAAATAATCTGGAAAAAGGGAATGTGTTTATTAATTTTGATTTGGTGATTGATGTCCTGAAACCAGGCATATTGCCAAACAAACAAAATTGAGATTCCATCAGCCAGGAAGAAGAGGTAGTGGGAACGGACACGGGGTGGGCAAGTGGTGGCATTCGCCACAAGTTATTAACGCGCTTCCAGTTCGTGAATGACTTTGTTTGCCCCTCCCCACACCCACTGTGTCTCCTTTAGTGACGCATGCCGGCTTCCCTCTGGGTGTGGAGGGTGGTGGGAGAGGATTCTGCCCCCGTCGTTCCAAGGGGGGGAACGGGATCCGAGCCAGGAGGCGGGGCTTAGTGTCTGAGTATTGGGAAGAGACGGGTCTGCCTCGCCCTGGGGTGTCTGCGAAGGTAGCAGGCCAGCCGGAGTGGCTGCTCGCTGATGCCGAATGAACCAACGAAGCTACCCTGGAGGAGAGGGGGATTGAAGGAGGTGAGAGACGGGTCCAGGCGAAATTGCTGGGCAGCTTCTGGCTGGACCATTCGGTTACATGACCTGGTTAGTCCGCCCTCCCTGCCTCTCTCTGTCCTGTTACATCCGTAAGCCAGTCTGAGCTGTGAAAGGCTCCTGCCGGGAGCCAGTGCCTAGCAGTGGGGTGCTACCGTGATGGAGCCCACCTGGTACCGTCCCAGGTAGGACGGACGGCGACGAGGGTCTTCCTGTTGCCCGCTGCGGAGTTAGCAGTCTTTGTCATGCTCTAACAGACCAGCCATAAATTGTTGCCCACTTTCTCTTGGGACCCAGGACAGGTGCTGTTTGAGACTGTGTCCTTGTCCTCGTTAAAGCTCTTGGTAGAACCTTCTAGGCTGTGGAATGTGTTGGCTCCTTCTGGAAGTTCCCAGTGAGTTTCTATGAGAAAGAGATAAACTTCTCCCAAAGTTGGTCCATCTGGGAGAGAAAAAGAAGAAACATTTGTCTTGGATAAAAAAAGGTCCTTTCTGCCCTTGGTAGCTGAGATCCAGGTAATGCAGTGCTTTGTAGGACAGGGAGCAGCAGGTTCTCTGCCCTGCGATGAAGGTCATTCTGGAAGAAGCAGGAAGACCAGAAACAGAGCAGAAGATAAGACCGACCAAGGACGGAGCCAGAGCCCGAGGGCCGCTCGTCCTCGTGGTCGTCAGAGACCTCACTGCAGAGCGAAGGGCCGCGGGACGGGAGAAGGTGTTACAGCTCACGGAAGCACAAAGGGCTCACGTCCAGGGCTCCTACAACTAAATGAGAGACGATAACCAGCCCTGCAGCAAAGTGGGCATCTGCAAGAGGGGTATCCAAATCGACACGGAGAGACGCTCAGCCTCCCTTGTCATCCGGGAAACGCGACAACGGTGGTAGGAGATCTAGGAGATCTCAGCCCACCCTCCACCGGGATGGCTGCGGGGGCAGACCTGGGCCGCACACCTGGGCCGAGCAGCGACCTAGCAGAGCAGAGCGGTATTTCCTGAATGGGTGCATTTCCAAACAATTCCGCTCGTGGGTGCGCGAGCGCTTGTGTGTCCCGACCGGCGACACAGCATTTTTAGCGATGTTGTCTGTGATAGTCCCCCACTGGAAAGACTGAGTGGAATGGGTAAGAACATCGTGAACACTATTTGCCAATGAACAAAAGCCAACTGTCGGTCCGTGCAACATGACTGGAGTGCACAGGTCCCGTGTGAGGGTGAGAAGCTTGACAGAAGAGGATACATACTGTAGAGTTCCACTTACATGAGCTTCAGAAACAGGCCAAACCAGTGTACGGTGAGTGGAGCCCTTGGGCAGAAGGGAGGGTGGTGACCGGGAGGGTCCTGGTGTCCTTGTTTCTTGGCCTGGCGAGGGTGACGCTGGCCTGCTACCTCTGTGATTTCCATGGGCCTGCAAGGTGGGTGATTTCTACCCTTTGCTGTGTGTCAACAACATTTTGAGAAGCCTTCCGATGGCTCGCAGGCTGTGGGAGAAGAGAGCTGGGGTGAGAGTGCAGATCAGTGGTTCATGGACAGAACACTTGACCCTGGGCTGCAGGGCGGGAGGCAGGTCTATTCCCAATTTCTCTGCTGGGGGGGCATGGGGTGGGGGAGGGGGTGGGGGCCAGCAAGCTGAGGGGGAGGGTAGAGCCCTCAGGCTGTTGTTAAGAGACGGAACTCCCAGGCCAGAGCCTACAGTTAGGACAACTTCTCTTGCTTTGGTTAATATCCCATGAAATGACTAAATGCAAATGGGCTGACAGAGCACTAAGTACAAGGCTTCTGAGGGGCTCCTTTTCCAGAGGAATCTGAGCTTGGCTAACAGGGCCTACGCTGGGCAGCCCCTTGATGCCCAAGCCTGCCCCACCTGCGAGGGGTCACTAACGGATCCTCCCCAGACGTGGAAATGGACAAGGGGCAAAGGAGATGCGCTCAGAGAGGGAAGCAGGGCTGTGGGCTGGTGAGGGACCTCCCTGCCTGCAGGAACACGCATCCTTGCCGTTCTGTTCTTGTCCAGCGGAACAGGATTTGGCAAAGGACTGCTGAGCCTCTATGCTGTTCCCCCTTCTCGTTGCCAAATGGGAAATGCTACTGCATTGTCCTGTTTTCTCTCCACTCTGGTACACGAGAACGCTTGTACGTGTCGGGAATGTTTACCTCCGTCATTCCGTCTAAAGGTGTCCAACTCTGGGGTGCTGTAGCCAGACCTCATTGAGAGACCCTGGTCTTGGAGCTGGACACAAACAGAGAACGTAATTTTAGGTTGTCTGGAGAGGGAGTGATTTAGTTTGGGGATGCGTGTGGCATATTTACAGGGATTTTGCTGAAATTGTATGAATGGAAAGAAAGGTTTAAGGAGATCGCGAGAGGCCAGGGGGCGGGTTGCAGCGTGCCTTTTATCGTTGCCTTCAGATGCCAGTTTCCTGTTCTCACGGTGATTGCGCTCTGATTTTCTTATGGAGAACTTCTTCTGGAGGCTTCTGCTGACTCTCAGACCACACGCTTTATTCCCTTCCCTGGGCCACAGTGGTGGATTCAAGGGTAGGCACGAGATGCAGACCAGGTCCCCAGCCATGAGATTCCACTTCTGAGCTTTTGAGAATCCCCTGGGGGGAGAGAGTGGTTGGGGGGGGGGGACATAAGCCTGGAGTGGCTGCATGGGAGGCGTCTGCCCAAATGTAGCCAATAAAGTTGAAAATAGGGCAGGAGATGGGGAGACCAGGTTTGATGTCCTCATCCAAGCGCCGAGACAATTACGCTCCTGTACCTCATGTTGGCATGAGCCAAAAAGGCCTCATATTTTGGGGCACTGGGTGGCTCATTTAAGCGTCCGACTCTTGGTTTTGGCTCAGGTCATGATCTCAGGGTCATGAGATTGAGCCCCGCGTCAGGCTCCGTGCTGGGTATGGTCTGCTTAGGATGCTCTTTCTCTCTCCCTCTACCTGCCCCCCCCACCCCTGGCTTGCGCTTTCTCTCTAAAAAACAAGAAATAGAAACCAAACAAACAAAAAGCCCTCCTATTTTGCCTGAGGCCACGTGAGTCGGGTTTCTGAAACCTGCAGCCGAGAATCCCGTGCTCACGATTGGCTATGAGAAATGCATAATCATGTCCGTGCGCTTGGGGCACATTTGACGGCCAGCAGCTCTCCTTCAGCAAATGAGAGGGCAGCAGCTTTTCTTGAGACACCTGTCAGGAATTAACACAGTGGAGGGAAGGCCTCATCAAACATGTGCTCTTGTTTTGGTTTGGCCTCCAAAGCCCAAGAGGACTTGTCCTACCGCACATCATGGCACGTTGCCTGGCACTGTGCACCCCCCTGAGGAGGGACGCCCCACCCTCGACGGCCGGTGTGTCCTTGTGAACCTGAAGCTGAGGTAGTGCACGATGCACGCATGTCATGGCGATGGTGGGACACACATGTGGCAGCAGCGCGTTCCCACCGTGGAGGAGGGGGAAGGCAGTGGCTTTGTCCGCCATCAGCATTCGACCTAATGTAAGACCAGAAGACCAGTGGCGTTCTGGGGCCAGGGCTCTTGGGGCCTCAGATCCAGGCTGAGGAACGGGGGGGTAAAATGTGGGCTTGAGGAGGGGTGGTTCCTAGGAGTACAGGTGGAGGGTGCTAGAAGGTGAGTCAAAGAGGTACCAGAACAGGAGCAGAAAGCACCCGGAGCTGGTGAGGCACAGGAGACAGGGGACACTGGGCAGCCATATCCGGGGGGTGGGGTTTGTGCTACCCCCGAGCTCCACGCGGCCACTGAGGTGCGGTCAGGTGCCTGGGGACACGGAGAGACGGGCTGGGGACATAGCACTTCCCATTGCCATGGTTACCTCTCCCGTTCTGTTCTATCACGAATGCTTGTGTTTTATCTTCCCACCAAGTCAGCACTGGGCAGTGTAGACCAAAAGTGGGTACTCAAAAAGCCCGATGAGCTTGCAAGCTCACTGTGTGCACGCCCACACCGCCTGCAGGGCCGGTGCCTGGAGGGAGATGACCAGAGTCAGTGCGGACCTGCCCTGGGGTCTGCGCCGTGGTGGCAGTGGCCGTGAGGGGCTGGACCCTGCTGTCCGCCCTGTGACCACGACAGCATTTTTTCACCGCCGTCTGTTCAAGGGATGGTGTGAGTCCCCAAGATGACTCCTTAATCCTGATGGAAAGAAAGTACCGTTTCTTCCAGGAGGAGACTTGGCTGTCCTTGGTGTTCACCAGAGCACCAGCGAAATGGCTGTTGGGTACAACTGTGGGCTCTGCCTGACGGTTGTCCCTGAGGCAGCGAGCCCAGGAGAGGGGTGGGTTCTGCTGAGACAGGAGTGGACAGCGGGAGAGCCTGGGGGGCACCCTGCTCTTAGTGACTCACGCCGGAGCACAGCACGCTTTTACTGCAGGCCTGTGATGAAATGTTCGCTGGGATTTCATGCCAAGTGATTTCTAAAAAGACTTTTAAAGTCATAGAAAATTGACCTTGATATAATGGTAAGCAATAAAAACAGATTACAACACATAGAGTTTATAAAAAATTATATGGATGTACATATGCACACACATGTGTATACATTTATCTAAATCTACATGTATAACATGCACAAGCACGTGCATACATGCACACACGTACACATGCACACACACCACGCATACACATGCACACATGCACGCACATGTATCACACACATGCATGCATGTGCCACACATTCATGCACACATGCATGTGCACGTACCACACACATGCACACATGTGCACACATACCACAATGCACGCACATGTACACACACATCCACACACCACACACACATGCACACACCTGCATGCACACACCACATATTCATGCACACACATATGCACATGCACACGTGCACAGCACACATATGCACACACATGCATGCACGCACCACACATACATGTGCACGAACCACACAATGCACACATGCACGCTCACATGTACTTACAACACACGCACACACACGCACACACACGTACACACATGCACACACACTGCACACACGTGCACATGCACACACATGCACACAAGACTAACAGGAAAATGCCCAGTGTAAATAGTGGTTTCCTTTAGGTCATGAAACTATAGGCGATTTGGATTTTGTTTTTTTGTATTTCCAAATGTGCTGTTACGATTACATATTATATTTCTACTTGATTATATATTTTATGATCAGATTATGAAGACAAAAATTGTTTTTAAAAAGAATGAACTAAAACCAATAAATGGTACTTACTTGATATTGTCGTCACACGTGGGTCACGTTCCAAACACGCCGCATCTTAGAGATTCCCCACGTAGTTCATGGTCACCCAGGAAGCCAGCTAGTGGCTTGGAGATGAGGTTTGGAGAATTTTGAGGTTCTTTGCTGCCTCCCGAGAGCCCTTGTCCTGGGTCCCAGGGCGACAGACAGCTGCTGCTGCTTGCCTGGTGGCGTGCATGCCCAGTGCAGGCGGGAGGTGGGAACCGCAGGGCAGTGGTCCTGGAAAACCTCTCCCAGGCAGCCCTCCTGCTCCCATCCAGACGGGAGAGCGAGGTGAGCCTGGTGCATCCCATCCTCATGAGCATTGGTCACCAGCGTGTTTTATTTCCAAGCTTTGTTCTTACTTTGCTTGTGTTAACACTGGGATCCAATGATCACCGATGATCGTCACTTGCTGGCACAGAGAAACCCAGAGTTTCCATTTTGACACATCAGTCTGTGTCAACTTGCCCATGTATTTATTTATCAGCATATTTTCCAGAAAGTAGGAATGCAGAAGAAAGTATGGCAGAGGAAACCGATTTAGGTATGAGCAGAAGAGGGATGCGTAGTTATTATTCCATTGTATCAGGCCAGGGGCTTGAAGGGGGGCTAGAGTGCTATCAACATGGCCGATATTTGCAAGAAGAAACGGTTGTTTTGGAGAGGTGCTGCCCTTCATGATCAGAAGGACCTTGGGCCTCGTCCAGATTCACACAGACCTCTGTGGACTTATGCTGCCCTGCAAAGTGAAGGTTGGACACAATGAAGGACACTTGCTGGAAGAGGACAGAGGGGACTCCAGGGCCCAAGAGGCAGGGAGCGGAGAGGCAAGATGACTTCCCAGTGCCTATCCAAGGAGTGCTTTGTGCGCACCGAGAAGGGACTCCATGGTGAAAAGAAAGGGTCCTTTTAACTCCGTAGTTATGCCTAATCTGCACAAAGTAAGACTTTTTTTCTGATAAGACCCTACCTCTAACCCCTCTGGGCTTTATGAGGGGTTAGAGATGGATCCTGAATTTCTGCACGCCAATGCGAGCATGGGGACCGAGACTGTTTTAGCCAGAGCTGCCCGCAGACCCACGGAGGGGAGCCGGCCTGGCGTTGCCGGGTGCCTGTGTGTCCACAGGAAGCAGTCCCTCCGTGGGGCCCTTCGGCTCGGTCTGGAGCTCGGGCACAGCTTCTGCCAAGCGCATCCTGGGCAGTCTTCCAGAGCCTGGAGCACGGTCATTCAGGAAGGAAGGTGGGGGTGGGGGGGGATGCCGCGCACAATCGGGTTATATAAACGATTATTTACATATTGTTTTACTTCGTTGCGGAAGTTTCTACCCGAGCCTCTGTTCCTGAGAGAGTGCTGCTCCGTTATTCAGTCCGATGTAAGGATACACGAAGTCCCCATTACCAGCGTTAACTAGTGCGTGTTACAGGTGTTAGAGCTCATGAATGGCTTTCACATTCAGCATCTCATTTAATACCGCCAGCCCGTAAAGCAGGGGTTATTATCCACGCTTTACAGACAGCAGAGCGGGGCCTGGAGGGTGAGACACACTCAAAACCGCACAGCTATTCCGCTGGAATTTTGATGTCCCGGCAACCTGGCTTGGGTCCAGCATGCCCTTCCCCTCCTGCTCTCCCTCCGGGCAAACGCGCTCTCCCCTGTGTAGCTGCGGGGGCGGGCAGCCCTCTGGCTTCCGTTTCCCTCTTCCTATGAAGATGATTTTCAGAGAGCGGGGGGGGCGGGGGCAGATTGAGGGTTGCAGGAGTGGAGATGGAGAGCAGAGTGCATCCCCCTTGCAGGCACACCGGTTTCCCCATTAATTTAATAAGCACTTACTAAATGTCTACGCCAAGTGCTGATCTAGGTGCCGGGGGTACAGTGGGAATAAAGCGGGTGTGGATCCCGCCCTCGTGCAGCCTGGGGCCTTGCAGGGAAGACGAGTATTAAATGTCCCTATCTGCCCCTAGTGAATGTTAGGAAGAGATGCGCCAGGCACTTTAGGCAGCAGGGGGTCTAAGACAGTAAGACCCAACCTCGGGGAATCTGTTAAGGCTTCCTGGAGAGAGTAGAAACTAGCCCAGCTCCAGGTCGTGGGGAATGCGGTACTTCGGAAGAACTGGAAGGTCAGTCCAGCAGAGTTCGTAAAGAGAGGAGTGTAGACCAGCGAAGGTGGGTTGGGACCGGGTTGTGAAGGCCAAGTGAGAACTTTGGTTTTTATCCTGAAAGTAACGAGAAATAGTTGGAGGATTTTTAGCAGGAGTGTGACATTGATCAGATTGAGAATTTCCAAGTGTTCTTTTAGCTGCACCGTGGAGAATACATGTGTGAGGTTTGGACGGTGAGACGTCCAGATGACTGGGGGCCACAGGGAGAGGGTTTGGCAAAATAAAACCAAGAGAGTGGTTAGAGCCCACTTGGGGAGGAGGAGTCCATTTCTTCCACACATGTCTATTGCCCACGATGTACCAAAGGTGTTCTAGGTACTTGGGCTGCAGAATGAAAAAGACGAAGAAACCCGCTCGTGGGGCCTGTGTTCCCATAAGGGAAAGTAGAGGGGTGGGGTGGGGGTCACACAATGAATAGTAGACGCAAAATGAAAGTGTGTGCTTTTAAGGTATGTTGCAGAAAGACCAAGTGGAGGCAGGTACAGGGGTCAGAACCTCGGGCTGGTGTGGACCCGAACAGCATGTCCTGTAGGAGGGGCGGCCAGGGTCCTGGGAGAGCACCTCGTGAGCGGGGACAGTGGGGACAGAGGCTCCGTGCTTGGAGCCGGAGGGCAGCTCAGACAGACCATAGGAGACCTGAGCACAGAGGGTCTATGGGCGCTGTAAGGCTTCGGATCTTCCTCTGAAATGGGCACCGATGGAAGATCCGAAGAGGAGGGGTGATGTGGCGCGACAAGTTAAAAGGGTCCCCTGCCTGCTGTGCTGGGAGCGGGCAGGCGGGCGGGTGCGGGGCGAAAACACTGACCAGCCGAGGCTCTCGAGGTCATCCGGGGGAGGTGACGGAGCCTCACACCCAGGGGGTGGCAGCGGAGGGCCAGGGAAGCCCTTGGACTCTGGGCCCGAGGTCTAGTCGGGAACCCAGGGTCAACCAGCAGGTGTTTATGGAGTTGTGGTTTGCTAAATTAAATGCAATAAAATCCACCTTTCCTGGTCACAGTGGCAGATAGTAGAAGTGTTTGTGTTTTCAAAACCTTTCAAATGATCTGGTTTTGGAGATAAAACTAAAATAGTTGAGCCAATAACAATAGGAGCAGGAATACCACCACGAAATGCTACCTATTATATGCCGAATGCTCTATTGAAGACTTCATATGTATTAGGTGCACTGTTTTGTGGTTTTATAGGACTCGGTCGGACATCTAATTTAATCATTGCAAACACCTTGGGCGTTATTCTCATTTACAGAGAAGGAAGTTGAGGTTCAGGAAGATACATGGATAGTAAGTGGTGGTAAAGACAACATAGCACAGGGAATAATAAAGGACTACGTGGTATTGTTCGTATAGTGAATATGATCCTAGTCTATCCAGGGGAGCTTTACGTGGGCTGGAATCGTCCAGGGAACTTCAAGGAGCAGAGGGACCTGAATTAGGCTCTGAGCAAAGGTTAGCTCTCACCGATTTCTGGAGAGGAGAGTAGAGAAGAGGACATTCCAAATGGAGGGAGATGCTCCTGCAAAGTCACGGAGCTGGGATAGAGATTAAAGTATTAGGGGACAAAGGGGCCCTGATCGGGCTACACCGAGGGGTTCACCTGCTGTTGGCTTCCTTTGGCTGCCCTAACAGATACCCAAGCTGGGTGGCTTAATGCCGCGGAAATTCTGTCATGGTTCCAGAGGTACAAGTCCAAAGTCAAGGTGTTGGCAGGGCCAGTGCGCTCCAGGGGAGAACCTGCCTGGCGCTGGGTGTTGCTCGCCATCCCTGGTACGTTCCTCGCCCGCACGCACCTCACTGTGGTCCTGCCTCGTGGTCGTCACGTGTGTTTTTCCTGCCGTGTCTGTGTCTGACTCTTCTCTTCCTGTAAGGGAAGAGAATTGGGATTAGGGCCCACCCTAATTCGGTATGACCTCATCTTAACTTTATTACACCTGCGAAGATCCCATTTCCTAACAAGGTGCCATTCCCAGGTACTGGGTATGGCTTCTTTTTGGGGGATGATGTTCAACCTGTAACACCTGCTAAGCAGATAGTAGGTGGTTACTTATTACTTGTTGAATGAATAAACAGGATGAGTGACATGGGGTTGGATATAAGGTGTGGGCACGGTTAAGCCAGGTGACCGAGGATCTCACGTGCCGGTGGAGGGGTTGGGGTGGTGCCTTCTCTAGAGGGGTAGAGCTTGTTAATTGAAATGCTGAGTTAATTTTAATAGGGCCAGGCAGCAGAGAGTTATAGTTTAGAGTTGGAGATTTAAGAATTTTAGATCTCCAATCTGTCTAGAGATCACCAGATTTTGTCCCTTGATTCTATAAAAAATGACTGTTAAAAATACCAATTGCCGGCTTGGAATACCCAAGTAGCAAGTCTGCGGTCTCAGAACAGACATTAGTTTTCTTGCATCAAAGTCTTTAGCAGCAGTAATGGACTCAGGAGAGCAAACCTGGAAAAGACCAGCGGTAAGACCCATGTGAACGTGGGGTCATCTTCTGTAATGACAGAGTTTAAATATAGCCTCCATGATTACACGTCATCACCGTAGACAGTGTCCTCCACCCGAGCCTTGTGAAGCCTTGCGCAGATGTGACCGGTCACGTTTCTCACCTTCTCACAGCTGTTCGAGGGGCTGGGATTTTGGCTCACAGGTAGGACGGACTCTGCAATGGAGAGGTCCGGGAGGCTGGTTTCTTCTGAAATCCCAGTGCGGATCCCCCGGTGGCAGGTGCAGGTGCTGTGTTGGCAGGTCCTCACCAGCTGTAGGCAACGTGCTTGGGGGATTCGGCCCTCTCAGAAATGAGGCAATCAGAGACACCTACCAGCCTATGCTTCCGAACCCATCTGCTGTGGTCGAACTTGCCCACCGGAAAGATACATGGAAATCCTAACCCCTAGGACCAAAGAATGGGACCATATCTGGAAATAGGGTCTTTGTAGATGTGATCAAGTTAAGACGAGGCCACCAGGGTGGGCCCTAATTCAGCACGGCTGGTGTCCTTGTAAGAAGAGGTAATTCCATGTGCCACGTGAAAGGAGGGACACGCACGGAGAAGGCCACTGGACAACCGGTGTGGACACCCGAGCGCTGCAGCTCAAGCCCGCAAGCGCCAGGGATTGCCAGCAAGCACCAGCGGCCAGGAGTGGCAAGGATGGAGCTCCCTCCCTTGAGGGGGGCATAGCCCTGCGGGCGCCTCGATTTCACACGTCCAGCTGCTGCACTGGAAGGGAACATTCTGTCGGTGTAAGCCGCTAGGACGTGGCGCGTATGGTGGACTCTGTAATGTAGGCTCTTCGAATGCTCAAGGGTCATAGGCCAGAGATGGAGGGAGCGCAACCTTACAAAAATGGGGCAGGTCGTTGTGGTCTCGCTGGCTCGAAGCAAGGATGGCCAGAGGAAAATCCTGACCGGGGGCCTGGTTATTGCAGGAATCACAGGCCAGGGGCAGCAGGTGAGCTGGACTCCATGCGGTAGAGAGAACGAGCTGGAGAAAGACCCCGAGAGATGGCCTGGACTCAGTCCCGAGATAGAGGTGCAAGGGGTTTCTGAATCAGGGGAGCAAGATGGTGTCTTCCTCACAGGGCTGTGGGGGCTGTGGGGGGACGCAAACGAGCCCGCGCGTGGAAAAGTGCTCTTTAGCTAAAGCACCACGAATGCACGGTGTGTACAACGGCACTTAGAGCTGTTACCGCAGAATATGCCGTGTAATAGCCGTTTCCTTCAGGGTTCAGGGAGATGCTCTCAACAATTTCAGCTGGCCCGATGGGCTGTGAATGACTGCTCGTCACCAGCATCCCCCGTAATTCGTGTAAGGGACTTGGTCCCTCCACTGACAGCAGGGCATCTGGGGCAGGGAGAAGGGCAGATCTAAGGACAGAAATCAGACGCGTTAATTGAGGGGGAAGTCTGCAAACTCAGTGTTGCCAACTCCTGAATTTGTTCTTAATTCACCCCGTGAGAGTCTCACGGGCATGGTAGTTGTGTGCCCCGCGACTGAGTGGCTGAGAGGAAGTGTATGTCCTGAACCATTAATGAGCAGGTGTGTGGAGGGGAGCTAGGGGCCGTGAGCCATCCCTGAGCCACTGTTCTGGTGTGGCCGGTGCAATAGCAGGTAGGCATCTCAAAGAGCTTGGGTTTGGGGGGATTTTTAAGCCCCATGCCCCTTCGCTAGCTCCTGGGAACATAACTCTGGCTCTCACTGGGTCTTGGACGATGTCTTCCCTGTGACTCGTCCTGGTTCCCACTCTGCTTACTTGGCTCAAAGTTCCATCTTCCCATCTTTTCTCCTCTGGTCCAGGTTCCCGCACTGCGGGGTCTCACCTGTAACCACTGCTAACCTTTCTGTGTCAGACACGGATTTCCCATCGGCTCCTGGATATCTTCACGTGCATCTCTCATCAGTAACTAAAACTCACCACATTCAATTTAAACCGCCCCCCTCTTGCTTTCCGCCATGTTGCTCTGCTGGCCGTGTTTACTTCTCGTGGCTCCCAGGACTTCTACCCTTTTGTCACTGGCGCTGGGAGCTCAGTCGGCTTCCCCCACTTGTTCTCTGCTCTCTCTGGACTCCAGTGCCTCTTGACATCTACATAATCAATTGCCAACCCTTGTGCTTTCTTCCTCTGAGCTCCCCAATCCGAGGCCATGGTTCTGTTCTAATTTACTCCTTATTAACTCTACTCTGGATATCTCAGTAGCTTCTTGACATATCAGATTTCCAGCCCATTTTCTTCACTGTCACGTGGATGGGCTTCTGTGACACGCGTTGGATAGTTTTACTCCCTCAGAATCTTCAGTGGCTCTCCTTGCCCAAAGTATCTGGTTCACCTCCTGGTTGTGGCCTCAAGACCTTCGAGGATGCAGCCCCAACCCGCCTTTCCAGCTTCCTCGCCCCCTGTGTCTGTGTCCTCGCCACTCGCCACTCAGCACCTTCTGCCATTCGTGCCTCCGTGTTTCTGCTTTGCCGTCCACGGGATCCTCTCCACTTCCATGCAGACCCGCCTCTCCAGGTAGCTTTCCCTAAGCCACCGATTTGGAATTCATCAGTCCCCACTTTGCCTTTCCGCACTGTTCTGCGTCCTCTTCTGTTATAGTAGAATATGCCTTATATTGTAACTGCTGCTTTAGCTCCAGATTGTAAGCTGCTCGAGGAGCACCACTGACTTTTATTCACTTCTATGCCCCCATGGCTCTATCCCACAGGGCTGCACACACAGTGGGCTCTCGGGACACGGCAGCGAGTGCTCGAACTATTGAATCATACAGTGGAGGCAGTCGGGAGGCTGGCCTCCACGGGCGTATCAGGGCTTCGGGATTTCTGCTCCCTTCTCTGTAGGCGGAAGTTCGAAAGAGCCGAATCTGGCTACTGGGGGGCGTAGCCTACCGGAGTCTAAAACGGAAATGCAGCTGAATTTCCGTTCTCGTTTGTTCCTGTGGCTTTTGTCTGATGTCCTCGACTTGGAATTTCAGTTGGAAACTTGAAATGCAACCAAAATAGCTTCTTCTGTGTCACTTCAGAATGAAGGCTTTCTAACCCTTCATTTCTACTCGAGCCTTTCTCTGGAAAATCAGCTCTGCTGCAAAGTGGGGCTAATGCCGCCCCCGCCCCCTCTCCGCGGGTGTCGTGGCAGGGGTGGCTGTAAACGGGGCAGTTTTAGACTCTCCGATATGTCAACAAGCTAAGAGTTTCATTCATTTAAAAAATGTAAATAAATGGGCTGCATCTGGCGTGTGAACAATAAAAGTCAGACCGTGGTGCTAAAACCAAGTGAGAAGATGCTCTAAATTGAGAGAGACACCCAGCCTTGGGGATAATTTAAGGAGCATTAATAAATATATTTAGAAGACTCATGCAGCAGAACTCATACCTCCAGCTTGTCTTCTTTCCACCCTGTGAGCGAGCAGAATTCATAGCGACAGCTTTAGAACAACAAAGAAAGAACTGGCTGCTTACCAGGACCAATTAAGTGGCGAGAAAAGGAAGTCTCATGTGTTAAACATGCGTGTTGGAATTCTCCACTACTATACTTAAAATAATTACATAACTGCATATTTTTCATTAGAATATTTTATTAGGAGTTAAACAGCGGTCGACTTTCAAAAACCGCATTTCCAGAAACCAGCCTGAAAGTCTGTTTGCTTGCGGATCTAATGCACTTTCTCATAAAAATGCCATTATAAACGCAAATGGGTCCCCAGGCTGCCCCATGACAGCCATTTGAACTTCATAATATTGACGCCATATTGTAGATTTGCAAGAAAAATTTGTAAAAAAACCCATTTTCTTTGCAGCAGTAGCACTGATGTAAGTAATTTAATCTCTCATGCCTGAAATCGATTAAGGACGGTTTTCATTTTTACTGAATGATGATGCCTGTGGGAAAATAGGATTAATTAAGGGAGGTTGAACATACAGATTGGCACCGTGGTGGAGAGTCTGCAGGGAAACGTGGGTCCTTTCTCAGGCTTCCAGACTGATGCTGGGGGTTCTTCAGGACATGAGATCTCACTTCCAAACGCCGGGCCTTCCTTGCTCCTCGTATGGATGTGCTGCTGGCGTTCCTTTACACTGACCGTGACTGGGCTCACGTTTCCTCTGCTCACACATGGAAAAAAAGGAAGGCAAAGGGAGGGACATTTTCCTGCGGGAATTGAGCACAAGTTGCACGAGAGGAAAGAGGGAGAAGAGGCTCTTGAAAAGTGTGCGTGCGGTGTTAGGAAAAATAAATTTGCCGTATTGGGAAAATAGGGCTGAGTCAGCAGAAATGCATGATTTCCCTTCAAGGAGAAGAAGCCGTTGGTTAGATCTGAGCGTGCCTGATGTTAGCTGGCCGGGCCGTGGCCTCTCGTGCCTCAGCAACGAGCAGGAAGGGCACGGTGTGAAGGACACGGCGTGAAGCCAACGGTTCTTTTTCATGGGACATTCATGAGTTGGTTGCTTATAACTTTAGGGTTTACTGCTCTCTCTCAGGAACGACTTTGAATTTTATAAGTATAATCATGATTCATTTCTCTTCCACTTTCCGCAGAGGATAAACTACTGTATCCTATTTTAAAAATGTTTCTCTCTTTCTCTCTCTCCCCATCACCATCACCATCACCATCACCTTCAATCCACCTTGCTACCACTGTTGAGAAAATCCTTCCATCATACCTTTCTTCAGCCAAGGATTCGGTGGTTTCCTGTTTTCTTGGCGAGTTGAACCTTTCTGCCAAGTGTTCCAGCCTCCATCATAAGCCTCCCCGTTCCCGGCCAGCCCCCCTGCCCCCCACCTCCTAGTGGATCCCTCCACAGTGACTTGGCCTGAATCCTTCCTATTCTCAGCAAATGCCACAACCCTTCCAGGATCAGCTCGGTTTCCTTCTTGAATTCGTGCATTCTCTTCCCTGGCTGTCTGCATTCCCCGTACTTGTAGGAGACAAAGTTGGGGGTGGCTGTTCTACCTGTAATAATTCAGGCACAGGAGATCCTAGCCACGATGTTTGTGCTACGTGGTCCTGCCTTCCAAGTGACCCTTGACTGGGTAAAGAGAGGACATGTGACCCCCAAGGGAAATAATCAGATTCTCTTTCCCAGGAATTTGGACATGGGACTGAACCCCAGCCTGAGTGTCTGGAAGTGAACATGTCCACCGAGGAACAGAGGGTTGGCTGCATTCTGTTCTGTGGAAGAGAGACTGTGGGAGCCTAATGGTAGAAAGGCCCGCAATGCTCCGGGATCTTGGTGGAGAATTACAGAAACCAACCCTGGTGAACTTGAGCAGAAACGCCTTGTTACCAAGGTATATGTAGCTCCCAGAGTCGATGGGAAGGCCAGAGAACCAGGTTTGGAAAATGGTGTCCGCTCAGGGACCACGTGGTGGGAAGGCCACTGTGGGCTCCACTGTCTCGCCTACAGTCCACCCCTCCATGGAGTAGCTGCAAGGGTCTTTCCGATATTTAACTCAGAGTATGATCCTCTCCTGCTGTTCTATAATAATTCCTCTGGTCTTTGTCCCAGGTTCCGAGCACGGAGGTTCTAAACCCTTAGGATTTCCCAAGTGATGGGAGTGCCATTGTGTTTCATGGTGGTCTTGATAGTTTATGTGAACAAGATGACCCAGGATGGGGACAGGCCACATCAGAAACACCAGCCATGTGATCATGGGGTCGGGCTGTGAGCCACGGAGGTCAGCCTGCCCTCGGGGGAGGAGTGGGTGTTGAAGACGCAGTGCGACCCCGTGTGGCCCGCGATGCAGTCAGCCGTGCCCATGGTGCTGAAGCCCCAGCAGATGCTCCAGACACGGAGGCTTGGGCGAGCTGCCCTGCTTGGTGACATACCCTGAGTCCCTGGGGAGAGGATATGGACACTCTGCCTTTGGGATGCTCTCAGACCTGGCTTTATGTGGCTCTTCATGTGGCTCGTCCCGATTTGTATCCTTGATGTGCAACTGTAATCAGAGGTGTAGAACTTTCCTGAGAGCTGAGAAACCCCTGAATTTTTACCCAGTACATCAGAAGTGTGGCTGGCCTCAGGGCCCTGAACCCACACTGGCGTTGAAGGAATGACAGTCTTCCTGGGGGCTGTGCCCTTGACCTGGGAGACTTTGCTGACTCTGGGTGGTTAGTGTCAGATCTGCAGTCATTCACCTGCTTAGCACCATCAGATGCTTGTATTAAACCAGAATGTCCCAGAATGAAGGGAGTCCTCAGTGGCCTGTCTATGCTCCACCTTGTTTGCTGCCCTCCGGCCTGGCCCCGTCCCTCATAATCACCATGCTGACTCCCTGCCAAGGCCTCGCACTTGCTGTTCCCTCTGCTGGGAACGCCTGTCCTCAGATCTGCACATGGACTTCTCTGCAGGTGGGAGAGCTGCTGGTCTTGTGCGCCTCAGTACCCAAGACCTAGAACAGCAACTTGGTTGGTTGATTGGTTCTAGATCATAGGTCACAGAAGAGCCCCGGGGAGCCTATTAATTATAATTCTGCAACCTACAAGATCAGATTTGAGGTCCGACTCTTCAGTAGATGGCTCTGTGGCTGTGAGAGACAGGAGGTTCTCTTTCACGGTTAGAAAGGCTTTTTGGGTCTCTAGCCTTGACATCAGCTGAGATAGCAAAGTGTGGAGCTTGTTTTCCCGGGAACTCGGTGTTCAGAAGCAGCCAGCCCATCCAGAGCCTTTTATGTTCATCATTCCACCCAAATGCTCAATTACGGCCACACTGGTTCTTCTCAAGCCTTGCCTCCTGCAGCACTTCACCCCAGGCAGCCTGCGGTGAAAATTTAGGTGACCATTTGCCACCACATAGCACGGACACCGGTATTGCATGTCCCACTGGCATTGAGCAAGTCACTGCCCTCGAGGCAAGGCACCTCCGATAACCAATCCCGATTCCTATCTGTGGGTCCTTTTGCTGGGCTGTGTTAGGAGTTGAGTGTTAGTTTAGTTGGGGAGCAAAAACTACTCTAGGTTTTTAAATGGAGGGAATTTAGCCCAGGAAACTGGTAACGAAGGTCTTGCCACAGTGGGAGAGCAGAAAGGGGAAGGAGGAATGATTCAAACACTGGCTGTTTCAGGAAGCCCGTCTACCTCTGGGGCTGGATGCGCAGACGAGAGCCTGGTGTTGCCCCGAGCCCACAGCCACCCTGCTACTCGGCTGCCACATCCCCAGCATCACCAAAAGACGGCCTCCCCCACCTTCCACTTTCCCATCTCCTTCCAGTGTCTCCCAGCGCCAACCAGCTGACAGAGGAGTCCGGAAAATGCAGTCTTCAGGCTTCTGCCCTGGGGTGGGGAGGAGGCGGAGCAAGCGAGTGTTTGCTCGGAGACCGCGGGTTCTGCCTGGCATGGACTCCGGGGCCCCCCAGGCAAGCCTTCCTTATCCTCCTGGGCCAGAGCAGATCATGCTGTGCTCCCTCCCAGAACTTTTTGGACCTAAACCCTCATAGATCTTCCTGCAGTTTATCATGTATTACATTTATATGTACACACATATGTATGTGTATGTATGTACTACATATATATTTATATCAGTTTCTATTTTCCCTGCTAGAAGCTTCTAGAAGGCAGGGCCTGTATAGGTTTTGCTCTCCAGTGTTGGCAGCTCCTACATGTCATGGACGCTCACATTTGTGGAAGGCATGCAGGGCTGCAAACGCTGCTTACTTCATCTGGTCTCTCCTCTGGTCCTGATTCGGGTATGTCCTCCAAGTCCCATGGAACTAAGGTCAGCAGAAGCGTCAGCTCTGACGAATCAGTGTGTTTGAAGCTGTGACACTGTCTCATTGTCCGCCGGTGGTCCCCATAGAGCATCTTTCCCGAAGAGACTGAGGTGGGGCATATTTGACTCAGGGCACGCAGCTCTAGACGGAGCATGCATTTTAGCAACAGAGCCCGTGACAGTCATCAGCCAGAATGAAGACCTTCAACCACATAATCAGGTGGTTGAAGGAGTCATCGATGGCCCCAGGATGGGTGGGTACCTAGGGCTACCTGTGTTCACACCTGCAAGGCCATCTCCACGCTGGAGGCTGAATGAACAAAGGGTTGTCGAAATCCAGAACAGCGACGTTTCCTAACAACTGGAGATGTTTCCTAACAACTGGAGATGTTTCAACATCTCTGGCAATTTGACAAATGAGTAGGGAAGAACCGAGAGGGCTCTGTAACTCTGAATTGGTCTGGAGACAATGCTAGAGGCTTCGATGTTAAGACGTTCTGTCTTTTCCCTTTTCTTTCCTGGGCTTTGCCTGGTCCTTGCACCATAAATATCCTGAAGGAGGCAGTGCTGAGAGTGACCTGTGACCTGCTGGGTGCCCGGGGCCTGGAGCAAACAGGGTCTCCTCGGGACCCTCTGAATCAACGCTGATGCTGGGTGAAGTTTATTAGAACTTAGATTAGTGTCTCATGGTCATAATATATTTGGTTAATGATTGTTCATTGTAATTGTGACTTCACTAATTTATTGTTAATTACAAAGAAATCAGAAGTCCCCCAAAGAATTGCTTTTTTGGGGCACCTGCATGGCTCAGTCAGTTAAGCGTCCAACTCTTGATTTTGGCTCAGGTTGTGATCTCAGTGTCGTGGGATGGAGCCCCGAGTCAGACTCTGTGCCCAGTGGGAGTCTGCTTGGGATTCTCTCTTTCCCTGTCCCTCTGCCCCCCCCCGCTCATGCTCGCTTGCACTCTCTCTCTCTCAAATAAATAAATAAATCTTTTTGAAAAAAAGAAGAATTGTTTTTTTTTTTCTATTCCTGTTGATTGCCTAGTGCTCTTATTAAAGGAAAATTTTTGGTTAGGAAATGCCAGTGTTTGTCAGCTATTTCTCAGGCCAACCAGGTGGGGTTCAGTAGAACTCCATCCAACCAAACAACCATACACCTTACGCACCCTCCATTCACAAACCTATACTGGGCACCTATATTGATCACCCTCCATCCGACTGGCCATGAGATGCCTGTCACCGACAGGGGAGCTTGGATCGCCCCTGGTGAGCTGTAGTGATGCAGACATCAAAACTTTAACTAGGGTCAGCTGGAATGAATGCACTGGCCAGGGTAATATGGCAGGCATTTGTCAGTGAAGGAGGAAGTAGAAATGTAGACAAGGAAGCTGGAACTGGAGGGTTGAAGACAGGGGCAATCAGTGCATTGAAGAAAGACAACGAAGGCTAAAGGTGATTAATCACCAATTAAGGCCAAGTATGAAGGCTGCGCCAGATGGCTCAGAACTTAATTGGAGGAGTAGCAGGTGTCCTGGAGAGGGCTGAATTCTCAGTTCTGTCAAGTCTGCTACACCAAGGTCAGGGCCCTGAGTGGGACACAGTGAAATCCTGAGACATGCAGTGGGGACATCTGGGTCAGTCAAATCTTGAATCTCTAGGTCTCTCTGAACTGTCTGGGCCCGCAGAAGTAACCTGTTCCTCTCTATTAAAGGCTAGCACTCCCTCTTACTTCAAGATGACATTACTAGGCCAGTAAATAGGGTTGAGTCCTACCATAGCCTGGATGGAGAAGTGATGGGCCTGCTAAGGGAGGAAAGGGACCGTACTCTGAAGGAGCTACAAGACCGCGACACCATTCTCTGGCACAAGCTGGGAGAGTGTATGTGGGAAAGGATTCTGAGGGTCTAGATCAGTGTATGTGGGAAAGGATCCTGAGGGTTCTAGATCAGTGTATGTGGGAAAGGATTCTGATGGTTCTCCAGCATATGCAGGAAAGGATTCTGAAGGTCTAGATCAGTGTATGTGGAAAAGAATTCTGAGGTTCTAGATCAGCATATGCAGGAAAGGACTCTGAGGTTCTAGATCAGCATATGCAGGAAAGGATTCTGAGGGTTCTAGATCAGTGTATGCGGGAAAGGATCCTTTTTATTTTTTTAAGATTTTATTTATTTATTTGACAGAGAGAGACACAGCAAGAGAGGGGATACAAGCAGGGGGAGTGGGAGAGAGGGTGAAGCAGGCCTCCCGCTGGGCAGGGAGCCCGGTTCGGGGCTTGATCCCAGGACCCTGGGGTCATGACCTGAGCCGAAGGCAGATGCTTAATGACTGAGCCACCCAGGTGCCCTGAAAGGATTCTTTTTGATCATATGAAATCGATTATAACAAGTGTTTTTATAGCCATGTCCACCTCTATCATTTTTGTGATTTCTGGATCAGTTTCAGTTCATAGATTTTTCTCCTTGTTATAGATTATATTTTCCTGCTTTTTTGCATACTTTGTGATTTTTGACTGGATGCCAGACATGTAATTTTACCTTCTTGGGTCCTGGATACTTGTGTATTTCCTCTAAATATCATCAAACTTTATTTTGGGATGTGGTTAAGTTACCAGTTTGATACTTCCCAATCTTCTTTTAATATTTGTTAGGTGGGACAGAGCAGCATTTAATCTGGGGATAATTTTCCCCCAATACTGACACAGACCTTCTGCATACTCTACTGAGGTGCTGTGAGTTATGAGAGTTCTCACTCTGGCTGCTAAGAACAGCCGTCATTGTGAAACCTCCAGGGATTGTTCTTTCTAAGCTTTTCTTGAGAGTCTTCTCCTTCACACATAGGAGCTGGTCAATACTCAGCTGACGCCTGGAGGAGGACTTTCTGTAGATCTCTTGAGCTCTTTCTGTGTGCAACTCTCATCTTTGGTACTTTGTCCTGTGAGCACTAGCTGTCTCAGCCCTCTTGTACTCCCATATCTGTGTCCTCAACTCAGGGAGTCTGTGGGGCTCTGCCTGGGTTCTTCTCCCCACTTTCTGAGCCATAGCCTGGAAACTCTCTGAAGACAGCAAGGTGGGCCAGTGTAGGACTCACGTTTGTGATCTGCCTCTCGGAGATCACTGTCCTTCATTGCCTGCCTTCCAGTGTCTTGAACACCATAGTTTTTCTTAGTTGGTTCCCGCAGGAGGTAAATCTAGTCTCTGTTTCTCCATCTTAGCTGGAAGTCAGCCTATAGTTACCTTTTTTTCTTTAAATAAGATATTAAACTTACATTTCCTAACCCATCAGTCTTCATAAATGAATCAGTGTCTCAACTCTCCCTGTGAAATGTGAAAAAATTATACTCCAACAGCACCTCCCTTCCCAACCTTCTGCTTTTGGCACGTTGTGAAATCTTCCCCAATATGTTATCATCAAATTATTATTATTTTAGAATTGTGTAGCTCTTCTTCCAAGATTTATAGTGATTTTACCATGTATTGTAATTATAGTTACCAGGATTTATTTCTATGTTTAACTCAATTCAGGTCACCACCAGTGGTTTTTTTTTTTTTTTTTTAACTACCTTGGCTTCTCCATGCGTGAATTCATTACTTTGATTCTCCTTTTCATTGAAGAGTGCTCTGTTGGAGGCAGAGTGCTCGTGCCATTTGCCTTGGTGAGTTTGCATTGACTTGTAACCTTAGCTTTCTAGACTCAGCACACCCAGAATGGCTCAGTCTCTTCAGGGTGGATTCATACTGTCCAGTTTCACAGGAGATTCATAAGGAAGCTAGGACATGATTGTGTTCATTTATAATGAAAAATTTAGCTCCTTTCAAGACCAAGACAGTGATGTTCTCTGGTCAGTGTATTGTGTGTCAATAGGAAACTTACACAACAGGTCAAATTTTAAAGATTTTGTTTATTGGAGAGAGAGTGTGCATGTGTGCACAAGTGGTGGGGGAGGGGCAGAAGAATAGAGAGAATTTCTTTTCTTTTTTTTTCTAAAGATTTTATTTATTTATTTGACAGAGAGATAGAGAGAGAGCATAAGTTGACAGGGAGGCAGGCAGAGGGAGAGGGAGAAGCAGGTTCCTGCAGAGCAGGGAGCCCAATGCAGGGCTGGATCCCAGGACCCCGGGATCATGACCCGAGCCGAAAGCAGCTGCTCAACCAGCTGAGCCACCCAGGCGCCCCAGAATAGAGAGCATCTCAAGCAGACTCTGTGCTAAGCGTGGAGCTTGACACCGGGCTCCATCTCACGACCTTGAGATCATGACCTGAGCCGAAACCAAGAGTCAGACGCTTCACCGACTGAGCCACCCGGGCGCCCCATGATCCCTACTATTTGTGCCTCATTTTTTCTGCTTCAACTTTGGCTCTGTAACGATGCAGCAAGAATTTGCTTGTTTATCCAGTGTTGGGCCCCAGGAATACTTTATCTTTAGGATAATCATGTTGAATCTTATCCATCAAGAGCTGAGTTATAGTTTACTCTCAGCTTTGGGGGAACTGGGCAGTTGTCTCTCTGACAATGACTTTTTCGTTCTCTGAATGCCTACCTGTCATTTGTCACTTGTTTCTGCCTCGTTCTGCTTGTTTCCTTTTATAACAATGGTCTTACTGTTTCTGACTGTCCGTGTCTTGAGAGATACCCTTTATGTATTTGCTTTCTACTTAGTATTTAGCACAACATCTTATATAGAGAATATGTTCAATGGGTACCTGTCAGGGGAATAACAAGATTCCCTGACCTCCTTCTGTTCTTTGGCACCTGAATGCCCATATCTAGCATCATGTTCCATCTGTTCTTTAAAAAAATGAGATTTGGGGGCGCTGGGGTGGCTCAGTTGGTTAAGTGTCTGCCTTCAGCTCAGGTAGTGATTCTGGGGTCCTGGGATGGAGCCCTGCATCGGGCTCCTTCCCTGCTAAGTGGGGAGCCTGCTTCTCCCTCTGTTCCTCCCCCTCCTCGTGCACATGCTCTCTCTCTCTCTCAAATAACTAAGATTTCAAAAAAAAAAAATTAAAAAAGGAGATTTGGAGGCCTATTTGAGTCCACTCAATATTACAAGGCATGACCCACGCCACAGGGAAGGTGGGCATGAGTGAGTGGGAAGGAGAGGAAGGAAAATACATATGAAAATGCCAAGACAAGGACACTGAGCATACAGTTTCCAGTCTCCAGAGCGGACCACATAGGACGGCTGCTCAGAGTGCACGTGAGCAGCTTTACGTGGTTATCACCATTCTCAGCAAAGCCTCCCCAACAGCAGAACCCACAGCTTCTTGGGGGACCAGGGTCACAGGCTTCTCTAGGGACCAGCCACGTTGGCCCATAGTCACATGTGTATCAGCTCAGACCGTGCTGGTGCCAGAGAACGGTGGGGTGATGCCGTGTGGCGTGCGGCAGAGGCCGTAGTCCAGCCAGTGAGGTTTGGCGCCGGGCGCGTCGGCAGCAGGGGACACGGGCGTGCGGACACCCATCCCCATTCATCCACATCAGCTCTGGCCCTTCTGCTGGTTCCCCTCTTTCCCAGGCTCTGCCCGGGGGCACTCGCCTCCTGATTGCTCCTTCCGCTCCAGGAGAGGTCAGGGGCGCTCCCATGCATTCCCACACTACCCTGCTCTTCCTGCTTTCGAAGACCCCAAACCCGCTGAACCATAGTTGTTTGTCTCTTATTCATCCTTGAGTGTAGGGCTCGGGGCTGGTGGGTGAATGTTCGAGGCACGTCTGCAGGAAGAGCAGAAGGCTTAGCGGAGGGGCGGGCTCCTGGGGGGTCCTGGCTCACCGGGCTCTACGGGACAGACGCACGGCTGATGACCGGGCTGCCGAGGCTGCCGCCGCCCGCAGGAGTTACACATCTGGATGCAGGTCACCGTGAGAGTTCTATCCTCTTGGACGCTCCGCTGGACGCGGGTGTGAAGATGGGCTCGCTTTGTGGGGACTGTCATGGCCAAGTGGGCCTCCAGCCTCTTTCCTGCCTGCTTTGCCTGGTGCGGCTCCTCGGCTTGTAAGGTGTGGGGTGGGTTTCTTCTCTCCGGGCAGGAATCCCTTGCTGTTCACGTCCATACACCACTATCTGGGTTGTGGGACCTCCAGTGGGGTGTGGACGTGTGAGTTCAGCTGGAGGTTCAGGGGACCCAGCTGATTCACCGAAGTTTGTTCTCCTTCCATGGGGGGCCTCTCTGCGGCGTCCCTCCCCCGTGGCCTCCCACCACAGCCCCTGTGGGACAATCTGCTCCCCCCGGGCAGAGGTGGTACTGTGCAAAACATCTTGTGCACTCTTTCTACGTATTTATACACATAACGTGCACAAAAGTGGAGTCTGGTTTCTTTTCTTCACATATGAGCTCATACTGCAAATTCTTTGGTTCTAGGTTTGCCTTCCTTCCTCCCTTTCTCCCTCCCTCCTTCCCTCCCTTCGTTTCCCCCTAACAAAATGGATGTTTATAAAGAATTATCTTGATCTTTTAAGGGCCTATAAAACACTAAATTGGCATTCAAGTAATTGATTCCTCTGTAGGAAACATCCGTTTGCTGCAGATCAACCACTCAGTTGTTGATTAATTAATCATGTGGTTCTGCAGAAATTCTCCCTTTTCTCTCTACAGGCATAAATCATCCACCACAGGGGGCTGGAAACTACTGGAGAGCCAGCAGAGTGAGGCGCTCCACTGGGAGGGTCACTCTGTGCCCCAGATTTCCAGCTCTCCGCTCAACGCCCCCCCCGCGCCCTACCCCGAACGCCCTCCAGGGTTCTGCCTGCCCCACGTGCCCTCACTGCTCCCCGAGAAACATGGTTGAAGAAGCATCTCTGTCCCCCTGGCACGCACTCACTTTGGAAAGACATAAAATGCTTACACAGTAAGGCTGTGGGATGGGGATCCCACAGCAGATCCAGATTTCCATGAATAACACATTTATTCAACACTCACTGTGTGCCAGGCTCAGTTACCAATGCTGCACACGTATTAACTCAGCTGCTTCTCCTAACCTTTTGAAGTGAGTTCTGTTAGGCTCCTTATTTTACAGATGAGGGAAAGGAGGCCCAGAGAGGTAGACTTGCCTCAAGGCAGACACATAGTAAAGTAAGAAGGTTCGAACCAGGGCACTCTGACTCTGGATCCTACGCTCATAATCACAGAAGTTTGGCCCCCAGATGTGATTGTGATTTAAGGAAGACCAACACCATTTCGGTCATTGTGCAAAGAGCTGGATTTACTGATGGCTTCAGTGGCCCTTTGTGGATTCAGGACGATACTGGCCAGGCCTGTTTAAAGACCCAAGGAGGGGCGCCTGGGTGGCTCAGTCGTTAAGCATCTGCCTTCAGCTCAGGTCATGATCCCAGGGTCCTGGGATCGAGCCCCGCATTGGGCTTCCCGCTCAGCGGGGAACCTATTTCTCCCTCTCCCACTCCCCCTGCTTGTGTGCGCTCTCTATCTCAAATAAATAAATAAAATCTTAAAAAAAAATAAAGACCCGAGGAACTGTTTCTTTCTGAGGCCTTATCCTACAACATTAAAAAAAATAAAATGCTACATTAAATGTAAATTTTTGCTATAAATACCTCGAAGATGTTTTAAAAATAATTTGCCTTTGAAGTAATCTGGCTGTGAACAATTTGCTTAATTCATGATTGGCTGTGATTTCTCATTCACGTTTGGAATTCTTGTCATTGTTTCTAGATGTAATGACACTGTTATGAATATTAATTTAGCAAATGAGGTTGACATAATATTATTACATTTTGTAGACATATAATGAATCTTTTTTTTTTTTAAAGATTTTACTTATTTATTTGAGAGAGTGAGCGAGCAGAAGCACGGGGCAGAAGGAGAAGAAGCAGCAGACTCCTCTGCTGAGCAGGGAGCAGGACGCGGGGCTCGATCCCAGGACCCTGAGATCATGACCTGAGCTGAAGGCAGACGCTTCACCGACTAAGCCCCCCAGGCGCCCCATGAATCATTCATCGATTGTGCTTTTGCATTCATAGTTTTAAGCCAGCACTTTTCCTTTATTCAGGCTTAAACCTTCCCTTGCCCCCGAATGGACTTGTAGGCCAGCTCTGTGGCTGTGGGGCTGATGAACATACGTGTTCTGGGCCCAGATCCACCTGCTGGCCCCCTGCAGGGTGGCCTCGGACCCGCTGGAGCAAAATCTGCAAAGCCTCTTGAGGTCCGGGTGCGGAAACCCCTAATATCATTTTTGCCACATTTTTTGGTCAAAGCGCGTGACCAGGCCCACACAGATGAAAAGGCGGCCTGCTTTTTACTAGCGCCGTGTGCTGGCAAGCCTCAACACTGCGAGCAAGGGCTCCTCCCGCCGGGACATGCCGCTGCCCCCGCACGCCTCCCCCTGAGCCGCCCCTAGGGACAAAGTCGCGGCCCACGCTGCCCGCGGCCCCGGGGAGGGGGCGAAGAGAGCCGTGAGACCAGGCTGGGAGGGAGCGGGGACTGCTGTCCTTCTCAGGGCGCACTTCTGCCCCATGCCGCAGCTTCTGCTCGGTGGCTGCATCACCTGCAGCTCGTAAAAGGCAGTTCATTGTACTGCCGTGAGCTAGTGAAATCGTGACAAACGTAACATTGGCATGTCGTTTTCAGGAAGAAATAAATGTCTTGGAGTGAAAAGGGGGCTCCCAGCATGCACCCGGTCATGATGAGAGCTTTGAAAGCTCCCTGTGTGCAGCGGTGCCCAGGGGCCCCGGGTGCGGTTGGTCACCTGCCATCGGGAGACGAGACTGGCTTGTGGCGAGGACGCGAGCTTCGTCCTCCTGACGCTGTCCCGCTGGGGTGCTGGGCATTCACTTCTGCAGAGGATGCGTCCACTAATAATACTTCTTCTGTTGAAGAAAGAGAGGGACAAACATGCTGTATCATATCGCAAAATTAACTTGTGACTGGTCCTTATGCCCCACATTTTGACAGGATCTCCGCCTCTTACCCGTCAGACAATGGGTGTAAGCTCTCAGAAGCATGAGCTAGGTCTGTCTGTAGGCTCGTCTTGTTTTTTTTTTTAATTTTAAAGAAATGTATATATATATAGAGCGCCTGGGTGTCTCAGTTGTTAGGCATCTGCCTTCGGCTCAGGTCATGATCCCAGGGTCCTGGGATCAAGCCCCGCATCGGGCTCCCTACTCTGCAGGAAGCCTGCTTCCCCCTCTCCCTCTGCCCCTGCTTGTGGGAATCTCTCTCTCCCTCTGTCTGTCTCTCATGAATAAATAAATAAAGTCTTAAAAAAAATAAAAAAATAAAGTTGTGGAATATAACACAATTAAGAAAAATATGTAAGGGGCACCTGGAGGCTCAGTCGGTTGAGTGCCCGACTCCTGGTTTCGGCTCAGGTCATGATCTCAGGGTCGTGAGATCGAGCCCCGCGTCGGGCTCCGCGCTCAATGGGGAGTCTGCTGGAGATTCTCTCCCTGGGCCCCTCCCCCCACTTGCTCTCTCTCACCTTTGCTTGGAGACCGCATTGGTCAGCCGAGGCTTTCTCAGGCCTGCGCCGCAGTCTGAAGGCCCCCTGCCTCCTTCTGTGCCCCCGCCCCCCGTCCTCCACGGGCACCTGCCCCACCGATGCTTGTGTGTCTAGCCCCGACCTGGGGGCCCCAAATGACCTGGGGCAGGGGGACCTGGATAAGCAGGGTGACAAAGGCTGGGCTCAGTCCGGGGGGAGGGGATGGGCTTTCTGAAGGAAGAGTGGGTGGACGTGCCTGGGTGTGCCGAGCAGGGAGGGTGGGGAGCTGAGGCAGCTCTGGGGTTGGACTCGGTCACTGTGCTGCCGAGCGGGGGCTCTGTCGGGACGGCGATGGTTTTAGCTCTATGCTCATTCAGGGGTTTTCATGGGAAAAGTAACGTGGTAAGTTACATTTGAGCTGGTGTCCACCGTTTGCTGGGCGCATTTGTGCAGGACCCCTCTCCAGCAGGGCCTTCCACAGGGAGGAAGGGAAGCAGTTGAGGGGATCCCATGTGTCCCTTCCCCTGCGGTCTTTGTGCCAGGCCCCACTCTGGGCCGTCTTCCAAGGGCTGAAGAGTCAGCGGAAGAACTGATCAGTTAGGCTGCATCTAGTTGAGGCAGCAGGTCAGGTGGTGGTGGCTGAGATGGAGATGGGGGCGGGGTATGTGCGGGAGGGCCTGGGATATGCACTGTCGGTCACACTGCAGAGGGTGACTTGGGGCAGGTCACGGAGAGGACTCTACGGCTGGTCGCCGGTGAGTTGGCCCCAGGCAATGGCAGGCCCTCGCCCCCGCCCCTGTCCTCACAGGCCCGTCCTGCGTACCATTCCCGCGGTCGACCGCGGCAGAGCCCGGTCGTGCTGGGAGGGTCTGGACTTGTGAGAAGTGGCACACAGATATGCGGGAGCCACATGGCCGGCTGCGCCATGCAGGTTCCCCTGCTTATTGCACCTGCCGCCCGCCGTGGAGCCGCCGCCTCTTTCCTCCGTCCCTCCCTGTCCTCGCGCCGGGGGCGGGGGGGGCGCGGATCGATTATACGGGTGCTGCAGAAGGGGCGACACCACGGCATGAGGTTGGGAGGCGCACGTCCGTGAGAAGGCAGGACCGTCGTGGCTGGCTCGGCAGAAGGACAAGAATACAGCGGGACCTTTACGCAGGGGTGCGGTGTGCCGTCGCTGCAGGTGGGCTAGTGGGAAGGGGTTTTGGTGGCAGGAAGAGAAGAGCCGCTAAGGGGTTGGAATCACAAAGCTTCCCGAGAACTTTAAGACTGGCTTGGCTGGTTGGTCCCGCGGCCACCGGGCTCTGTGGATGGCGCTGGTGTGGACGCCGTGTCCGGGAGGGGAGCTAGACTCCGAGGTTCCGATGGACAGATGGTTCAAGGGAGTTGCTAACTATACCGTTGGGTACCAGGTTTCAAACTAAATTTGGGCTGCAGCTTCCAGCTTTCCGTTGGCCCTGGATTGAGAATAGCCTCTCATCTCCCAGCCATCTGGTCCCTCCTGGTCTCCCCTGCCGAGTGACGTCTCCACATATCTTCCCACAGAGAGGACAGACTCTCAAACACAATCTATTAGGTGAATATATGTTTTCCCAACGGGGGATCCCCAGGTGGGATTCTGGGGAGGAATGGGTCCCCACATTGGAAGTGTCTCTGGGGTGTGGGTGGGATGGGATGGCCCCCTTGGGCAGCCGCACGTTGAGCTGTGCCCTGGATGGGGTAGTCCCTGCCTGTGCGCCTGGATCTTGGTTTCTCGAAACTTCCTTTTCTGAACGAGCGTGCTCTGGTGCCGCCTCTCCGTCATCTAGCGTCAGTGGGCGTGTGCGCATGCCCACTCTGTGCAGGGCGCTGGTGGCCCAAAGTGGTAGAAGCAACACCACTGCTGGTTGGAACACAGCTGGTTTTCTAAGACAACAAAAACAGAGAATGAGCTAGCTCTAACCGCGGCATTCATTACTGGTAAGAGAATAATCCGTTATTATGTGTCTGCATGGAGACCATGAGCCAGGCTTGTGGAGACCTTGAGACAGACCAGACTCAAGCTTTCTCCCCTCCCACCCTCAGCCCCTGCCCCTGACAAGCCGGCATTTTCGTCCCGGAGAGATCAGGCCAAAAGGAATGTCGAGGGCTAATCGGAAGAGGGTCCGTCACAAACTGGGCCCACGCGACCGGAGGGGTGAACGGAATTGGAGGGAGGCGTTACCACTTGGCTAGCGCTGGGAAGTCCGGGGCCTCGGGCTCCCCTCCTCAGCACCGGAGCTGCCCTCAGCCCTCCGCCCGCGTCCTCACCCAGCTCTGCCTTGTACCAGGAGGGCCCTGTCGGCCAAGAGAAGCCGTTACGTTTGAGACAAATCTGTGACGATACTTGTGCAGATGTAACTCAGGTGGCCCCTGACAGGTGTCTGGTGAGGGCACCTGCAGCATTGCCCGGGGGGCTTAGGGGGGTTTGAAGACTCTGGTGGTGGGCACAGGGCGCCCGGGTGGTGCAGTCGGGTGAGCGGCCGACTCTTGGTTTTGGCTCAGGTCATGATCTCAGGGTCGTGAGATCGAGCCCAGCGTCAGGCTCCGTCCTGAGTGCGGAGTCTGTGATTCTCTCTCTCCCTCTCCCCCTCCCCCAATCACACACGCACTCTCTCTGTAAATAAATAAATAAATCTTAAAAAAAACAAACAAACACTGGTGGTGGGCAGACCCACCGCACGCACCTACCCTCTTCCATCTCTGATCACAGATGCCCCCAGGGCTGAACGTGAGCCGATTTGGATGTGACAAGTCCAGCGGATTCAACTCATCAGAGTTTCTGAATAACAACAAGCAGGCTACGAAACTGGTAACATTTCCCCAAATAGATTTTGCGATGCTTGCAGGCTCCTCTCCACACATACCGGGTGGGGGAGGTGTTTCCATGAGTGATGGACCTGAAAGTGTGTGTGGCGGGGTGCGGGGGGTGCTCACTGCAAATGTTTTCTTCTTGCCAAAATGTTAAACACGTCTTGTGAGGGTGGTTTAAGTTTTTGTGGTCAGCTGCATACGTGGAGTCAGTTCTGTGGCTCGGCCACACCAGCGGTCACGGGCGTCCTGGTTGCAGAGGTGCAAGGTACGGTGGGAAATCCAGGCGAGGCGAAGTGCACGAGTCATGAAGCTGTGCTCTTAAGGGATAAGGCTGTACATTTCCTGGGCTTGTCCAGGGGGCCTTGAGCCCCGGGGAGCCTGGACCCGGCACCCCTGTGTGCTCCAGACCCCTGGTCTGCGTCGCTGTCCGTCTGAGCCCTGCGCTCGCTGCCCGCCCTTGGCCAGCCTGGGGCTTTCTCCCCTTGCTTCCTGCCCCTGCCCCACCTCACAGCGGCAACCCCTCTTTGGATTGTGAGGTTGGAAGCTGCTTCCCCTGGGAAGGCTTCTCGGAGCCTCCAGGCCTGGTGCTGTGTGCCCCCACCGAGCCCCCGCGTCTCCCGGACACAGGACATCGTTTATCCCCCTTGGCTTCTAAACCATTTGCTCCCCGGGCAGGACTGCTTACTTTCCCACACGGAGCCTGGCATACAGTCGGTGCTCAGTGACGCAGCGAGGGGCTGCGCCGTGTTGTCACTGGAGGCCTGGCCTGCTCGTCTTCCTTTTCTCCTCTCCCTCACTCCGTCTCCCGGACAGCCTCCTCCTCGTCCGAACCAACTCGGAAGTGCTCTCGTCTGTTTCTGTTTCATACCTGGCTGCCACTTCCCTAAAGTCTGTTTGGGCGAAATAATAAAACTTCGTTTGTGTTATTTGCTCGGATGTTTTTCCACGCTGTGTCATGGTCGCAGAAGGAGAAAATCACAGCTGTGGGGGGAAGACCCGCTTGGTGCACAGGGCCAGGAGGGCCAGGGCATTACCCTGGACACTAGGCCATGGGCATGTGCATCTCCACACCCCCATCGGTAATTCCAGGTGGTTCTCCAAGTGCTTGTCCCCGTTTCCACTCCCGCAAGCACCGTGCACGCGCTCCGGCTTTTCTGCATCATCAGCAGCCCGTGCTTTTGTCGGACCCGTTCAACCTCTCCAGTCTGCTGGTGTGAAATGGTGTCTCACTGTGGCTTAGTTTTGCTTTCACCACTTAGGCATGGGGTTGAGCATATTGCATACGAATGGAGCTGTTCATGTTTCTTCTTATGCAGAGAGCTAGCTCAAGTCCTTTGCTAGCTGTTTTCTATGGGGATATATGTGTTTTTCTTATTCACTCACCACGGCCCCTGAGCCTCATGTCCTTTGCCCATTTTTGAATTGGGCTGTTTATTTTTTTGTTGTTGAGTTGTATGAGTTCTTTATATATGCTGGATATTAATCCCTGGCCAGACATAGAATTTGCAAATAGGCTCTCCCATTCTGTGGGTTTTGTTTCACTCTCCTGTAGTGTCTGCTGATGCACAATAGTCTTTAATTTTGATGAAGTCCTATTTATCTGTCTTTTCTTTTGTTGCCTTTGTCTTTGGTGTGCTATCCAAGAAATCACTGCCAAGTCTAAAGTCATGGAGACTTTCCTCTACGTTTTCTTCCGAGGTCTGTAGTTTTAGCCCTTAAATTTAGCTCTTTGATCCTTTTTGGGTTAATTTTTTAAAAAGATTTATTTATTTGAGAGAGAGAGAGCGCATGTGCACGTGAAGGGGGGAGGGGCAGAGGGAGAGGGAGAGAGAGGATCTCAAGCCGACTCCGCGCTGAGCATGGAGCCCAATGCAGGGCTCAATCTCACAACCCTGAGATCACGACCTGAGCCAAAACCAAGAGTCGGATGCTTAACTGACTACACCACCCAGACACCCCAGCCTTTTTGGGTTAATTTTTGTATATGATGTAGGGTAAAGGTCCAAATTCACTCTTTTGCATGTGGATAACCAGTTTTTCCAGGACCGTCTGTTGAAAAGACTGTCCTTTTTCCATGGAATGCTCTTGGCACCTTGTTGAAAATCAGTTGGCCATTGTTTCAGGGCTTAGTGTCACCGCACGTCTCCTTCCTGTTTTTGTGGGTTTTGAGGGAACACAGCTAGTGAGTGTGGTTAGCCTGCCATCTGACCCAGAGCCCTAAGATTTCTGGAAATAAAAATGGCCTCGTCATGGAGCAAGCACTGGAAATCCCTGCCCCCACGCTTCTACCCCCTCTGTCCCTCGTTTAGAAGCCTTCGTTCTGGGGCCACTTCCACACTCTCTGCTCTGCTGGTTAATCTGATCATGTATTTTGACTACTGACTAGTGTAAAAAATAATCAGTTTACTCATTGCTCTTGAGACGGTAATATGAAGAGCCCCAAGCATGTTGATTATCTCCTAACATGAGGATGTAAGAGAAGTAAAGTGTACTACTCTTGAAAACAGGGCTATGTGGTTCGCATCATGGGGGGAAAAGGAATTGTCATTCCCCCAAGCCCATTATTTCATTATTGACTGGTTGGCTTTTTAAAGGTGATGGGCTTTCTTTTTCTTTTCTTGGGAGATGACTGCTCATCTGCTTTGCTAAGGGTCTTTAGGGATAACATTTGAGTCACTCATAAGCCTGGAAGACAGACAGACGTGGTAATATCCGAATTACGCTGGGACAGGGACTCTGGGAAGCTGGAGGGGTTGAAGCTGCACTGCCTGGCGTGATGCCTTTTCCCACCTCTGGAGTCAGACTGACGTGCCAGGTTGAAACATCAAACATTTGTCTGTTCAGATGATGGGGCCAGTGTGCACGCAGTAGGAATGAAGATTGACTACAAAAATCAGGCAGAGGGGATGTGGAGGGACTGGGGAAGCCGGTTCTTCTCTGGATGGTCTTTGCATTTCCATTCCTAAAATTAACATACTGTTTGGCTTTTTGGCTCGGATAAGCTGAGGGCTGGGGTTTCCTTTACCCTCTCTGTGCTCCCCCAGCTGTTCCTGGGTTGGTTTATTTATTTTAACTGCTGTTTATGGTTGACACACAGCATAGATGACCAGCCCCCGGAGTGTGTTAGTGGATTAGCATAAAGCTCTAGAGGCAAATATTTTCTGACTCTGGGAGAGGTGGGTGTGACCGGGCTTTTCTTTAGCATGGTTTGCTGTGACCGGCATGCTCCATGAAGATAGAAAAAGACAAAACATGTCACTTTTCTCTCCAAATTAGCTACTGGCTAGTTTTTCATCTAAAATAGTGATGGATATTGAAATATCCTATGTGCAATGCACCCGGATCCCACAGAATTTCCTCCTTACATACATAGGTAATGAGATGGAAGGAATTTTATTCACCTGAATTCCTCTTAGAGAGTGAGTATGCGTTCAGGAGAAATATTTTGAGAAGCCTGTTGAGGTCAGGGTGGGGGACCCCAAGTGACATGCTCAGAATCAGAAGGTGTTCCGAATGCCTTCTAAGGAGGGTGAGTCCTGCTAACCAGCAGATTTTGCTTTTCTGAAGACTGAGACCATCAGGTGTGCAAGCTTGCAGGTTAGGAGTTGCCGTGTGCCCGCATTACTCTTAACTATGGAGGGGGCAGAATCTGCCTTTAATTTACTTCTCAGCCACGCAACTCCACTGAGGTCCACCGCGTGTCCCCGGGGCAAACATGGCACATCGGTGGTCTGCATAAATGGACCGTGGAGAATTCCAAACTCACATACGCTGTTAAAAACATTGACCTTTATTTTTTTTAATTATTTTATTTATTTGTTTATTTGACAGAGAGAGAGACAGCGAGAGAGAGAACACAAGCAGGGGGAGTGGGAGAGGGAGAAGCAGGCCTCCTGTGGAGCAGGGAGCCTGATGTGGGGCTTGATCCCAGGACCCTGGGACCATGACCCGAGCTGAAGGCAGATGTATAACGACTGAGCCACCCAGGTGCCCCAAAACATTGACCTTTAAAGACATTGGTCTGAGTCATGTGAGTCTGTGGTCCCGGACACTCCTGCTCCATCTGCTATGTACTTACCTTCCCTAGCCGCACACAAAGTGCTACAAGAATCAGGGACAGAGGGAGCGTTTCCGGCCATGGACAGTCACTGAGTGACCTCAGGGGCCTTTAGGGAGGCAGCACCGAAGATGAGTCTCCAAGGACGGAGAGTTTTTGTTAGGGAGAGGATGGTGGGTCTGTGTTGGGTGGGCGGGGACCTGCCAGGTGAGGGGGTGGCGTGAGTCCCAGGTCAGGGTGGAAATGCCAAGCAGAGAGGGTACCAGTGTGGCCGAGCTGTGGGACAGTGAGGGAGGAGGAGATCTGGATTGTGCATGGGGACCAGTGGGCGGGAGCCAACCGTGAACTACCCTTTTTTTGTTGTTGGGCATCCCTGATGAGAGACCAGGGTGTTTGGTCAGCGATCCCTCATCAAAGATGCCTCAGAATCACCGGGGCAGAACTTTGAGCCCTGCCGGGACCCCGCCACTGGAGTTTCTGATTCAGGAGGTCTGCTGTGGAGCCCAAGAGAGCTGTATTTGGAAAACGCTCTTCAACAATTTTTGTTCACTCCCCGGTTTTAAAACACAGCAATGGGAGGTGATGGCAATAGGCCACTTGTAATGTGGTAGAACTTGGATTCCGAATTCAGGGTGGTGGCGATGGGACGGAAGATGGGGTCCGTTTGAAGGGCTCTAAAGGGGCAGGGAGGGCGTGAGGTGACGTCAGACCTGCCAGAAACCCAAACTGCGATCACATTGGTTTGTTCAGTGGTTCCTGAATGGAACCCATCCCGTCCAGCAGGTAGAAAGGAGCTCCCCCGAGCTTTAGCAAAGGAGAAGTTTTCACAGGTGGAAATTGTGAGCACAGAACACGTTGCTTCGGGCGAGGGCGGCTTCCTGAGGGGGATGGAAGAGGTCTCCTGGGTGGACTGTCCTGCTGGGCCTCCCCTCGGTGACTGGTTCAAGCGTCAAGGCTGGGATGCTGGACAGTGCTGTTGGTGCACGTAGCCCCGTCTGGGCCCGCTTGAACAGAGTGCTTGCCGCTCCGCTACCTGGGGTATGTAAGCCCCGCTCTCTGCGTCCCTCCCAGATCAGTGATTGCTGGGCCCCCCTCACTGATGGCCACATGAACCTCACTCAGAGCCTTTTCCGGGGGGTAATTCCACAGGATACACGGTTATTTGAGCTCTTTGTGGACAGGTTTTCCAAAAGGATATTTTTGCACACTATTATTGCTGACATTACCATCGTTGTGTTTTTAAAAGCTACTTTATTACAATTTCTAACTTCAGTTTTGTCTAATTCTCTCTTTTGAAAAAGAGTTATACTATGCAGAGCAAAGGCATTAGGAAAAAGTTCTCAAGTGTCCGTTGCAGAGAGGCACATAATCCCCCTCAGGACTGCACTTCTAATTGGTCCTTGACTTCCCTCACAATAATGGGCCACTCAGTGTGAAACCTCGTGTTCTCTAAGACAGCGAGGTACACCTCAGGCGTAAGTCTCGTCTGGGCACCAGAAGAAAATGACCTGGTTCCGTCACAAACCCTCAATGCCGGAGCACACAATGTTTCATTAAAAGGCAGAGAAAAAGTGCTGATGGACACCCTTCCTTTTTGGGAAGCTGATCCTTTTGTCATGGAACAAAGAAAGGCTGGTAAAAATATTCACTCTGCAGCCATCAGGATGGCAGAACTTGAATGTGATGAACAAGCGCGTTTATCATTTGTCATGATATTTTGGCTACGTGAATCAGCATTTTGATTTGCAGTGGCCATTTTGAAAAAATGAGGCACTTCTTGGTCCTGAAATGTGTTTCTTGGGGATATTCCTACTTTGTGGACTGGTTGACTGTGTGGAGCTCTCAGCCTCCATGTAAGATAAGAATATGGGAGTCTCAGAAATGTCAGTGTGGGTTGGCTGGCATGAAGTCTGTGAGGTGAGGACCAAGCGAGGGTCATGTGTAGGAATGGGAAGGACACAGCAGGGCTGGCGTCAGCCTCAGAGGTCAGGGAGGAACCCCTGGAAAAGCTGGTGTTGGGGAGGAACTACTTTACCCTCAGAGTTTCTTCTGGGTTTCACACTGTGAGACAGATTAACAGCAACAAATCAAATTTAACTTCAGGCCTACTGGAACCCCACATACAGAGAGGTTCAAAGACAGAAAAGGTAACTGAGGCACGTGTGCCATCTTGAGCTAAGGAACGGATAGGGGTCTGGGGCCTCCAAGTGGAGGACTGCCATCCACAGGGCAATGTCTGGTAATGAGATATCTGCCCTGCCCCACAGACGGGTCACTTGGCTAAAATCCATCTTGTAATAAATCCGATTCTGGGAAGGACCCACAATTTACATCCTTCTGGGTAGTTAGGGGAGGGGCAGAAGTTTCTCCTGAGTCTGCTGCATCCTGACTGCCCTCACCCCAGATAGTCCACATGCCAAAGTGGCACATTTTGGGGAGACTTGCTCTGAACCCCATCAGTGGCTTCCTAGTAATCTGTCACAGGCCAGTAAGGCGTTATTCCATCTGAACAACCCTAGAAGCATGCTCCTTCTTCAGCCTGTATCACTTCCCTCCGTTTCCTCCCTGTTAAGCCCCAACTCTGTGGCCCATCACTGGAGGCTCACCTCTCCAGCCTCATCTCCTGCCGCTGCCGGCCACGCGGGGGTCCTCCTGCGCCAGAAGGTGCCCCCTCTTTCATGCCTCCATGACTTGGTTCTTTTGTCCTTTGCTTATAATGCCTTTCCTGCATGTGCCCCTCGATCAACATCCTACTCATTTATTTTCCAAGGCCTGACTCAGTGTCACCTCTATCAGGAAGCCTTCCAGACCCCCACAGTCCAACACACATAGAACGAGCATCCTCCATATGCCAGGCGCAGGGCTGATGAGAAATCAAGATGGGCAAGACTCGGTCCCTTCAGGGGGTCCCGTATGTGCTTCCTCTGCCGCGAGTGGATGTGCTGGCTGCTGGTGGTATGAAGTCACAGTACAGTTCTTTCATTGCTGAAAGTCCCCGTTCCTGGTTGTTGGGGAGCCGCACGCCTGATCCATCAACGTCTCAGTGGACGATGGGCATAGCTCGGACAAAAGGGCTCAGCTCTAAACTTCATAGTTGGCTTTTTTGAATCTATAAGCAGGCAGTAGTCTTGAAAGACAGACTTTGTGGAAAGAGAAAAGGGCTTTCTAGAGACTCTAAGTCTTCCCCTTTCATAGAGAGAGCCAACTGGGCCAACCCAAATCATGGGCTTTTTACTGAGCGTAGAGAGAACTCCAGATACGGATCTGATGTAGGGAAGTTCTCACCTCACATGAACAAGGAGAGTCCTTCCCTCCTCCCCCCAGTGCCGGGGGAGAAATGGGGCAGTGTGATGTTGTGGTTTATAATAAAAATATATATATTTGGTCTCCATCCAATTTCTAAGGGGTTTTCTAAGGGATAAGAGCAATGGGAGCATCTTTTGCTGTGCTATTTGGTTTTTATCCTCAGTTCCTGAAATGGCTTTAGAGAGAGAAAGGTGAAGTGGGTGCCTTCTTATTCGTAACAAGCCCCTTTCAACCACACCCGAGTTTCTGCTAATGAGGTGACTTTTTGGAAGCCCCTAAGCAACCGTAGGCTGGGGGCTGGTTGCCCGGGGCGGACACTGTGTGATTGGAGCACTGGAACTTTCAGCCCCACTCCTAATCTCCTGGCAGAGCGGTCTGGCTGGAGATTGAGTCCAGTGGCCAGTGGCCAATGCTGTAATCAACGTGCCTATGTAATGACACCTCCACAAAAATCCAAAAGGATGGGCTTCAGAGGGCTTCCAGGTTCATGCAACAGAACACGTCCATGCTCCCCCAAGCTCCTTGGGGACAGAAGCTCCTGTGTTCGGGATCTTTCTAGACTCAGCCTATGTATTTCTTCATCTGGCTGCTCATTTGTATCCTTGTCATAACCCTGTAATCTGGTAAGTAAACTGGTTTCCTGGGTTCCGTGAGCTGCTATTCTAGCAAATTAATCAAACCCAAAGGGGTCATGGGAACTGCCAATTTGCAGCGTTCAACGGAAACCCCAGGCCCCAAATCAGTCCCTTATGCCAGGCCGGTCACCACACGGGGGCTTAATACCTAACCTAACTGCAGTTTCAACCCCCAGAAATGTAGTCCTAACGGGTCATTGAGGGAATTTCTGGTCAGCCCCAGGGAGGCGACCTGTCCTGAGGGCCCTCCCTTCCCCCAACAGAAGACGAGGTCATCCATGTAATACGACCCCCTCCCTTTCTCCCCGGGGAAGGTGACTTTGCCTGAAGCAATCTTTTCTTCTCTGTTGCTCATAACTTCTTGCCCCACCCTCCTGCCTATAAAAACCGTCCATTTTGTAAACTCCCCGGAGCTCCCCTCTGCTTGCTGGGTGGGGTGCTGCCTGATTCGTGAGTCCGTTAATAAAGCTGGTTGGATCTTCAGCTGTACTCAGCTGAATTTTGATTTTTAACAATAGCCAGTGGGTCAGCAGCAGGGCTAACAGCCTGCACTTGTGTTTGGCGTCTGAAATGGGGGGGACCGAGCCTGGAACCTGTGGGGTCTGACGCCACCTCCCAGGAGACAGTGTCGGAATTGAGTTAAATTGCAGGACACGTAGTTGGTGTCGCTTGATGTGGGGAAATCCTCCCATCCGGGAAGGGAAGTTTACTTGTGAACCATCTGCTTCTCCCCGTGGGACTGGCACAGGAACCTCCAAGGAGCTCTTGTGATATCCGATGATCTGGGGACTCTGGGGGCTTGAGGGCAAGTTCCCTGCTTCCCTGGGACGCTGCCGGCCTCTGAGAGAAAGTCGGGCTTTTGGCACATGGGAGACAAGTAAGATGGAGGCAGAGGTGGGATGATGCGACCGCAGGCTGAGGAGGGCTGAGAGCCACTAGAAGCTGGAAGGGGCCACACTGTGAGGGGCCGTGGCCCTGCCGACCCCTGGGCTTCAGACTTCCTGCCCCCAGAGCAGTGAGAATATTCATTTCTGTAGTTCTAAGGCCCCCAGTTTGTGGGACTTGGTGAGGCAGCCCCAGGAGAGGAATACTGTGCGGAGCGCTGGGCTGGGCTGGCACTTCAGGTCACGTTTCTGGTTACCCGTGCCCCGCGCACTACTACAGACCCTGGAATCTCCGCGGGCCGGGTGGGGGTGCAGGCGTGCGGAAGGAGCCAGGGGTCGGGGCCAGGGAGGCCACGGAGGAAGGCCAGCCACCTGGGACCCCAGCCCTAGGGGCACAGCAGCCCAGGACCCTGGGCGGGACCAGCCACAGCTGGGGACACGGGGTAGGACGTCCGTGCCCAGAAGAGGTCAGGGGACAGCATGTGGACCAGAGGCCCATGCGGGATGCTGTCAAGACAGGATGTGTCCCCCCGCAGCCGGGGCCATGTGGGAAGGAAGCAGGTGTGGCCAGAGTTCCTCTGGAAACAGGAAGCAGACCTGACAGGGAATTTGAACTTGGAAAGTGAGTGACTGTTTACCTGAAAGAAACGTTTCCAGCCCACAAGAGCCTGAGGCTCGGGCTCCTGGAGAAATCCGGGAGTGTGTGTGTTGTCAGTGGGGATTGAGCCCAAGAAGAGACTGGTTAGAGAAAGTTTATAGTTTTTGCGTATTTGAGTTTTAGTATATAAATTCGACTCCACTCCTAAATATTGACCATATTCTGTGTTTTTTCCCCTCCCATGTTTGCTTCCTCCACTAAACTGTGAACTCTTCTGTGGGTAGAGATGGTGTTCTGCCTCTTGGGATATCTGGGTCCCCGAGACCTAACGGGACAGTCCTGACACATAGTCTGGTTTCGTCAAGTGTCTGTTGAACGAATGATAATATTCAAAATGTGTAAGCAGCAGGGCGCCCGGCTGGCTCAGTCGGTGGAGTGTGCCACTCTTGATCTCGGGGTGGTGAGTTTGAGCCCCACGTGGAGTGTGGAGATTACTTCAAAATAAAATCTTTAAAAAAATGTATAAGTAGCATTTCCTTTCATTTTCCCTCAATATCTTTCAAGTTTTATTTTTTATTTTTTCCAGTTTTATTGAGATATAACTGACATATCACACTCTGCGAGTCCAACGTGTACAGCATCAGATGTGATGTAGGTTCAATACTATGAAATGATCGTTATAAGGAGATCGATTAACACCAGTCATAGTTATGGTTAGCCATGGAGTTACAGTTTTTCTTCTTGTGATGAGAACTTTTAAGATCTATTTCTTAGCAACTTTCAAATGTACAACACAGTGCTATTAGCCGGTCTGGATGTTGCATCCCCAGGACTTCCTTATCTTAAAACTGGACGTTTGTACCTTTTGACCCCACCACTCATTTTTTTCAAGTTTTCAACAGTGTCCAGACTTTCTTAGGGCCTTTGCCTTGGACCCACACACGGCAAGACCGTGAGGACCAGGGTGCAGGCTCGGGGTCCAGCAGGAGCCAGGAGGGCGGTGGTGGGTCTCAGGAGGATGTCTGCGTGAGTTCCTTTTGGGACCTCTGCTAGCACAAGACAGTGGCTGCGTGGCAGGGTCTTCTGCCCCCGTGAGTAAATCAGAGATGAAGAGAGGGAGTTTTTCTGAAACAGCATAGTTTCTAGTAGGATCTTTGCTGCTACTTTAGCAAAAAAAAGAGTATTTAAAATAAACTCCCATAGTGTAAATTAATTCAGATGTAAATAACCATTCAGAAAACCAGGAATTTGACAAGCAGAGTGTCTGCCAACATGTCCTGGGTAATTAACTAGATTTTTGCACTTTTTTTTTTTCATTTTGTTGGCAGCACCAGGCAAAACTTCCTTATTTCTTAGCTCCGATTTGATGGTGCCGATTCTAGGAGTTAAAAAAAGACTTGGGGTTTTGGTGGCTGGCCTCTCGGGCTGGGCAACCTGCTGGCCTGAGATGCTTCTGTCGTCAGCTCCGAGTCAGCGCCAAGCCTTGGCCACACCACCTGCTTCTCCCCGGCCCGCCTTTGTCTGGAGCCATCACAAGGGCTGTGCGATGCCTATCCACTCTCCAGATCCCCCTCGGGATCCCCGAGCTCTGAGACGGAAGGCTAGAACGCAGCCTCCGCTGCTCAGGAAACCTGTTTGGGTTGCTCTCCTCTCACCTTGGCTGGACGATCGGGCAAACGGGTAGTTGAATGTCCCCGGGGCACATGCTCTGTGCGGGCTACGCACGGTGGAGCTCCTGGCGACTCCGTGCTTGCCTCCTGTTGCAGGCACTCGGACGGGATGACGCCTCATCATTATTGTAAGTCTACATTCGAATCAGAACAACGGCTCAGTCTCCTCAGGTGAGGCTGAGGGTCCGGGTTAAATGACACTAAGTCCCGTAACGTCCTGAGTGCAGGCAAAACTGATTTCGTCCTGGGTAAGCTGCCGGCTGCAGCCTTTTCTCAGAGCCAGCTCTTGGAGGGTTTGGTCGGGTCTGCCTTTTGCTCACTGAGTCTCTGGCACCTGTGCCTCTGGCGTGGGGCTGGGGCGGGGGCTCGCCGGTGGGACCTTACTGTGTGGCATGGAGGTTTGAGGATCACAGTATATCAGCATGTGTGTTTCAATGGCAGACCATGAATAAATGTTTGTTGAATAAATGGAGAAATGTTGGGAAGCGAAATTCCACCATCTAACCTTATGAGAGGTGTTTGGATTATTGGTTTCTTTGGGCTGTTTTGCCTCTGTAACTCCCTGCCCTCGCCCTGTGGCCACTCTGCATCTTAACCGTGAGCGTGCGGCTGTGTGTGCCCCCGTCTCCCTGGCCCTGCTCTTGGCCCTTCCTCGCCACACTGCTTCCAGGGGACGGGTCCGCCGGGGCTCATGGCCACTGGGTCTGCAGCCTGCTGGGGCTTCGGGTCTCCATTTACGAGCAGTGGGTTTCCACGGAAGATTTATAGGGTCTTGCTGCAGAAACAGCGTCTCCCCTACAGTCATACCTGCAGAGTCATGATGTGAGGCAGGGGCTCTGACTTCACCTGAAGCTGTTTTGTTTCGTCCAGGTTGACATTCATGCCCTAGTTATGCCTCCCATCTCACTCTGTGAACTCAGCCAAACAGGTCTGCTCTGTGATCCGCGAAAGAACAGGCGTGTTGGCACCCTGCACCCCTTTACTTCCCTAAGTCCTGCCTGTGCTTCCAGCTGTGGTCGAAGGGTCAACTCCTCCGTGAAGTCACTCCTCTATCCCAAGTCATGTATAATCTGCAGGATTAGTCCAGGCCCTCTGTGAGGTGCGGGACTTCAGAAGCCGCTGTGTGGTCAGATTGCCTGGCTTTGAATCCTGGCCCCTCCGTCTGCTAGCTGTGTGTCCCTGGCAAAGTTACCTAACTTCTCTGTACCGCTGGGCCTTGCAGACGGCATATGGGAGGGGCTTGGCCTCAGTGCGGGGATGGGTTTCTTGGAGGCCCATTTCGAAGGATCAGAGGAGACCACAGACTGGGCCCACCCATCTTGGCACCTGCTCCCTGCCCTGCACACCGGGACGCAAAAGTTGGCATGGTTCCAACTGGAGAACTTCCGTTTTTAGGCCCAGATACCGAACTATAAAACAGCCCATTTGTGGGACGCCTGGGTGGCTCAGCCGGTTAAGCGTTGAGCTCTTGATCTCATCTCAGGTCTTGATCTCAGGGTGGTGAGTTCACGCCCAGCATGGAGCCTACTCAAGACGTAACCACGGTTTACAAACCGCTCTCCCAGAACACTTAATGGTTGCTGTTGTTCTCTGCTGGGGGAGTGCTCATTCAGACCAGCTGTGGGGACTTCCTCCATCCCGAGTGTGCACGTGTGTGGGTGTCATGTGTGCGTGTGTGTGTGTGTGTGTGTGCGCAGACACTCTGATCTTTGCAACGGTTTAAGCCATCCTTTAGGCGAGCTGAGAATATGGACTAATGAAGTGATTCACAGCTTTATAAGCCCAAGTTCTGGTGGAGCACAGGGGGCGTGGACAAGGCAGCAGAACTCGGCGAGAAAGGAGGCCTCTCGGGGCATGTGGGAGTCGGGGTCTCAGGGAGGGGGGATGGGAAGGAAGGGAAATCGTGACCGCGATACTCAGACTGTACAATTAGGCCCAATATTAATCTTGTGAGTGACAGACAGGCTAAACTCGTAGCCTCAGATTTTCTGCAGGATGCCTGAGACCGTCCCTCAGACCAGCACAGTGCTCCCAGAGCGAGGAGGCACGGGGAGATTGTCACATCTGACCCAAAAGCCCGAGTCCTTGAGTGTCCTATCCAAATTTGCAAGTGGAACAAAACTAATGGCTGTGCAGAGGGCTCATGTCAGTAATAATACCAGCCAGGCTACGGAGGCATCCAGTACATCCAGGGCCGAGCCGGGAGCTGGGTTTAGACGCCGGGGTCAAGTGCGGGCACTTGAGGTCTCCAGCAAGCTCCGTGAGCCCCCTGGGCTCTGCAGTCTCTGAGCCGACAGTGTCCCTGACAGCTGTCCCGAGCAGTATCATTGAAGTTGATGGCGCGTCTCTAGGTGCAGAAGGAGCCAGGGCCCCGAGCTAAGTGGGGTGTTGCTAATTGTCCACAATCTGTTTACAGCGCCTGCCTAACGGTACTAATTTCTGCAGAAGGTAGCGCTCATGGGAAGATGGCATTTAGCTGAGTTGGGGACACGAGCGGGAAGCTGCGTCCCATTACTCAGCCTCGGACCCAAGGACTTTCCAGAACTGTCCGTTCTGGGCTAGAAGCCCTGCCCTGCCCCCTCCACACCACTTCTTTGGTGAAACATGGCTTCTGCATTTGCTTGGTCCCGTCCACACAGGCCAAACTGATGAACGTCTGGTTTTCGTGTCACACAGCTAGGAAGTGGGAATTTAGGCCCAAAGCTTCCCAACTAAGTTGTCATCTGTTTCAATTCAGTGAAAAATTAGTTTATGGAACATACTCTGTGTCTGAAGCCTTGTGCCAGGTACGCCCGCAGATATGTGTGCGGACTCCTGTTGTGCTTCTTATCAAAGTCCTACATGGCTCTGTGCATCTCTGTTGGATTGTGAGCTCCTTACAGGCATGGACTATGTGTGCCCTGTTGATTGTGTCTGCAGAGTGGTAAGTGCTCTAAGGTAAATACGTGAAAGGCAATCATGGTCCTTGTCTGCATGTTGTTCATCATCTAGTGGGCAGACTTGTTTAAAGGTTACCAGTCAGACTGTGATAAATGCATCCATCCATCCACCCACCCATCCACCCATCCATTCCTCCATCCATCCATCCATCCATCTATCCATCTATCCATCCACCCATCCATCCACCCACCCATCCACCCATCCATTCCTCCATCCATCCATCCATCCATCCATCCATCCATCCATCCATCCATCTACCCATCCACCCATCCATCCATCCATCCACCCATCCACCCACCCATCCATCCATCCCCAAGGTACCCATCCCCATCCATCCTTCCATCCACCCACACATCTGTCCATCCCCCCATCGATCCCCCAGCCATCCATCCATCCATTCACCCACCCATCCCCTATCCATCCATCCCACCATCTACCCATCCGTCCATCCATCTACCCACCCATCCACACATCCATTCATCCATCCATCCCCCACCCATTCCCCCCACCCACCCATCCATTCACCCACCATGCCCCATCCATCCATCCCCCATCCATCCATCCGTCCACCCATCCATCTACCCATCCATCCATCCATCCATCCATCCATTTGTTGAATGTTTGCTGGGTATCTATTATATGCCAGATGCTGGGAGGGTAATGGTGATTCAAAGATGAATAAGAAAGAGCCTCTAATATCAAGTACCTCCCAGTTTATAGATAGAGATAGAAATTCAGCATGTAAAGAGTTGAACTGTAAGACAGGATGGTGTTCCACTGATATGAGGTATCTAGAATAGTCAAATACACAGACATAGAAGGTAAAACAGTGGGAGCCAGGAGCTGGGGGAGGGGAGAATGGTTATTGTTTCATGGGGACAATTTCAGTTGGGGGAAGATGAAAAATTTCTGGAGATGGATGGTGGTGATGGTTGCATAACATTGTGAATGTACTTAATGTCAGAGAACTGAATACTTAAAAATGGTTAAAACGGTAAATTTTATGTTATGTATATTTTACTAGACCCCACCCCCAAACAAACAAGGTGATAAGTACTCTGCAGCTCGAGGACCCATGACCCCTGGAGTCTATGCCTGGTCCAGGTGGCCTGGACAGTCACCCTGCCCCAGACCCCAGAGAATCTGTGCCCTGCATGTCTGCAAGGGGGTTTGGGGCCTGCAGGAATTAGAGCAAATGGGAATTATGGGATCTGGAGGCCCACCTTATCTAAGTTATAGGAGAGTTTGCTTTACTGGACACTTTCCCTTTCTGGAAGCTGTGAGTTCTGTCCACAGTGGGCTCCACATTAAAAGGGTCTCTTGGTGAATAAAGGACTTTGGCAATTATCTGTCACTGCACAACCGACCACCCCCGACCCTAGTGGGGCTTGAAACAGCAGCTAGTCTTTATCTGCTCAGGACTCAGCTCTGGCGGGGGCTCTGCTGGGCGCGGTCTCTGCTCCATGTGGTGTTGGCTGCACTGATCAAGGGCTCGGGGCTGGAAGAGCCAAGGCCTCCCCCAGTGTGGCGCCTCAGCTGCACGACCAGAGACCGGGGGCCGTGGGGCCCCTCTGTCCTCGAGGAACTATTTCATGAGTCGGATGGACTTTTGTTAATTTTTGATCGCCTTCAACCCCTAGAGCTTTGCAAACATAGTTTGGCAAAGTCACAGTATTTAATCAATAGAAAATTCATTGTGCTTCTTACTTGTGTCATTGCTTTAAGTACTTTACTAAGGTATTCGAGTCGCTTTCTTAGGATTTATAATTTGCTTTGTTTCAAGTGGTATATCATATTTCTTTGTTTCTCTGTAGTGTCTTTGACTTACCCTTAGCTTAATTACTTGCATTGAGTGTTGAATTAAATTAATTTAACAGAAACACTTATTTTTCTGGTAAAGCGACAGAGAGCAGAAATATCACTATTAGAGTAAGGCTTATTCTCCAAATTCTTTTTTCGTTTTCAAAATGTTCAATCTTGTTTTACAGGTTACGGTAAAGTGAATATAAAATCTCCACGCTCTCTCTCTTAAATAAATACATAAAATCTTTAAAAAATAAATAAAATCTCTAAATTCTTTTTGCATTACAGCATTATAGGCTGCCCATCGAGGTTCAACTATTCTTTCAATTCTTAATCTTTTCTTTTTAAATCTTTTATTTATTTTTTATTTTTTATTTTTAAGATTTTATTTATTTATTTGACAGAGAGAGACACAGCGAGAGCAGGAACACAAGCAGGGGGAGTGGGAGAGGGAGAAGCAGGCTTCCCGCGGAGCAGGGAGCCCGATGTGGGGCTTGATCCCAGGACCCTGGGATCATGACCTGAGCTGAAGGCAGCTGCTTAACGACTGAGCCACCCAGGCGCCCTCAATTCTTAATCTTAATCCCCAGATTATCATGTCATTGAATTCTGTGTATTTGATGTATGGTACTTGTTGTGCTCTGTGTCCCTCCCAAATGCGCATGTTGAAGCTCGAACCCCCGGTGTGGGTACATTTGGGGGTGGGGACTAGATGGAGGTGATATCGGTTATGTGGGGTCACAATGGGGGCCTTAATCCGATAGCCCTGGTGTCCTTGTAAGAAGAGGAGGAGACCCCAGATCCCTCCTCCTCTCTGGCCGCGTGCATAGAAGGAAGGCGTGTGGGGGGACAGTGGGCAGCCCGGGGAGGGGCTCTCACCAGAAACTGTATTCCCGGCACCTTGACCTTGGACACCTAGGATCCAGAACTGTGAGAAGATAAATTTCTCTTGTTTGGGCCACCCAAGTCTGTGACATTTTGTTACAGCAGCTGGAGCAGACTAATACAGTAATAAATATAAAGCTTATCAAGAAACAAATTTAAAGTGATTTATTGAATTTACATGCTTAATTGCATCACCTGGGGATAAATGAATACAGTGACTTCGTCCATTTTTTAAATTTAAATTTAAATTTAAAACTTTTAGATATGTTTCTAAAATGCTGTCTGAAATGCCAGACTTTCTCCCTAACATAGAGGTACCAGCCCCATCTGAACAAAAGATTTCCATGGAAATATTTCTCATTGACACCATTTTTCTCAAGCATTGACAATAAAGTTTGGTCATTATTTCGGAAACGATTCCTTACAACTTCACAAGACCACCAAGATTCAATTTAAATTTCTCATTTTAAAATAAATTATTACTATGCTTTTACACACAACATTGAAGTTTTGTAGAAAATGAGTATTTTACTGTCTTGATTTATAACTTTTCAAATAAGTTGTTTTCTCACTTCAGTAGATATATGTTTTCCAACTAGCGGGACCATAAATAGAGAACGCAGTGTATGTTTATATAGACATTATTCTTTTTTAAATGGCTGTTGAATATTTCATGTTTGGAAATGCTCTATCAAATTTAAGCAGATGCTGGCTAGTGTTCATATTTTTCAGGGTATTTTCTTAATATTTTTAATCATTTTATCAACATTTTAAACATTTAAATTTAGACAGTTTTGTTCTTTCCAGCGCACTGTTGTGTGAAACTGATCTTTGGATTGTTTTTGCTATTGATAATTACAATTATTTTATGAAACCATCAGCTTTGGCAGAATGTGATCTGCACTCGAACTCTGAGCACCATTTGCATCCATACTTGCATCCCTGGCATTGATGAGATGCTCGTATTTTTGTTAAACGCCCCAAGTATTACAAGTATGGAGTATTGTGTCATTTTGTAGTAATTCTGTGTACTGTGTTATTTTGTAGTCGTTCTCACGGGTGTGAGAGGTGGTCTGGCCCCGCCCTGCAGCAGCAGAAGGGGCCCTAGGCTGTGATTCATTATGAACATCACTGCTGGTTCTCTGCAGACTCGGGAGATGGAGGTGGACCGTCGTTAAGTGAACAGTAATAGATGGATCCACACTTAGTTTTCTTTCATGAGTTCATTTTCAATATTTTATGTATAAATTCTTAAATTTGTAAATATTTGAAACACTGCATTTACCACTCGCATGAACGGAACAGCTGGTTGGGGTGGGTGGCAGGTGATTCCGGGACAGCGAGAGACCCGGACGTAGAGCCTGGCGTGCTCTGTGATGCACGAGCTTGCGGGGGCGCCTTCATCAGTGGCCCTTGTCACGGCCTATGACAATTAGCCTGAATGAATGACTTTCATTTAGAACTTGATTATTGATTAATTTTACTGTTCGCTGCCACAAACGTTAACGCTATTTACCAGTCAGAACAGAAAACGTTCAAGATGACCATCATCGCTGCAGTTATACTAATGAATATTGGCTGAATAAACTGCGAGCTGGAAAGTTGAAGACCTCGGAAGGCTTGCGCTTCTGGAGAGATTCTGGGAGATGTCCCTGTGGGGCGAGACCAGAGGGGAGGATGGTTCTGCCAACAGCCAGGCGGCGGTGGGGAGCAATCTCCTGCAGACGGGAAAGAGGCTGAAGTTGGGGTTCTGGAGGAGAGGGGACCCTATATGCTGTTGGACGTCCAGGACTGGTGGAGGAGGCAAGACCTCACGGGCAGGGCTGTGTGGTGCGCAGGAAGTGTGCGGCCGGGCACGGGGCCTCCTGTGCTAGGAGGGAGCAGGGGGCCCAGGGCCGGGCCAGCTGGGGTGGCAGCAGGAAGCGGCGTGGGCAGATGACCAGTGGCAGAGAGAGGAGCTGCCCGCTGTTTGGTGGATGGAAGCCCCCCAGATCTCATGGGGAGCCCCGGCGAACGCTGGTACTGAATTCCTTGCTAGTCAAGTGGGAAGAGGACTCAAAGTTAGATTTCAGTTATTTTAAAGAAAATGAAGAGGGGATTGATCCAGTACTCTTGAGTCTGTAGTTCATAGCTAGCTCCTCCACGCAAATGCACGTGTGCCACGCAAGTGGACGTGGTCCAGAGTCAGACAAGCCGACTGAGAGATATGGAGGCACACACAGCGACAGACATGGGCTTCCTGAACCCAGTCACTGTGCTCAGCATGGAACTGTCTGTGGCAGACACTCAGCTTGGAAAGAATTATTGTCGGATAGATCACACACAAGAAAATGGTTAAAAAGTCCTAAGGGTGAGGGGTGGAGGGAAAATCTTTACATTTTGGTTGGAACAAACCAGCTGTAAAATACAATTTGGGACAACCAGGAAACACATGTGGCAAAATGTTGACGGTTGTGGAATGTGGGTGATACGGAGATGCATGTTCACTATACTCCCTTTTCTACCTCTCTATACATTTGAAAAGATTTTTAAAGATTTTATTTATTTATTTATTTAGAGAGCGTGCACGTGAGTGGGGGAGGGGCAGAAGGAGAGGGAGAGGCAGACTCCCTGCTGAGTACGGCGCTGAGGGCTCATCCAAGGACCCTGAGATCGTGACCTGAGCCGAAATCGGGAGTCGGACTGACTGAGCCACCCAGGCGCCCCTACGTTTGAAAGTTTTATGAGCGAAAACCCCACTAATGGGTATGGAAGAAATGTGGATATCCAAAAGGCCACTCAAAACCCTTTTTTCTTTGCCTTACTATTTGATAAAGGCCAGAACGAGAAAAGACTCATCTTCTCAGACTCACTTGCAACTAGGAACGGCAGCTGAGTGCCAGAGTGCTGACCAAGCAAATGCAGGAAATCCCTGGGGAAGGTTTCCTTTACTCTCCCAAAAACATGCCTTCATGGGCTGAGACCTTTTGGCTCTTTTCTTTTGTCCTGCCCGCAACATGGATGGAGATACAGCAGGCTTCTTGTGACCATGAGAACCAAATCCACGTGCTAAGGATGTAAGTCAGGAAGGTAAAAGGAGGTGGAGACAGTAAGGATGTCAAGGAGCTGCTACACCAGCCCTGAACTGATTATCCATCTGATTTCCTCTCTATCAGGAAAACACAACCCCCCGCCCCCACATTAAACCATGGTATCAGTTAAGAATTGTGTTTACCTGTAACAGAATTCCTTACTCTCGTGGCTTAAAAAAGCCAGAAGCTTTATTGTCTCGCACTGTAAGAAGTCAGAGGATAGGACGTTCAGGGCTGGTTTGGTGGCTCTATCATGTTGTCAATGGCAGTTCCTCTATCTTTTTAGCTTTTCCGTTCTTAATGTGTTGATTTCTTCCCCACTGTCACAAGATGGCTGCCGTGCCTCCCTGCATCCCGTCTGCATTCCAGGCAAAAAGAAGTATATATCTCCTGAGCTCAAACAGTGTCAAATGGCCACGTGTGGCTGCATGGTGGCTAGGAAAAAAAATAAAGCAATTGCCTTTTCAATGTCTACAGTTGATGAAACAATGTAGGTTGGTCTCTCAACATCCATTCCTCATTACTTTCTCTCTTGCCGTCCTCTACTGTGTCATGGGCAGTTCTTCTCCTCCTCCCTCTTCCAACGCTCCCTTGTGAAGGAGTTATTTATAACCTCACCAAGGAGGCTGGGAATCTTTCGAGTCCCTGACAGTGCCCGCCACCACTAAATCACATTTGTTGAATTAATAAACTGTAACTGCCTTTTATTTTCTGAGATTCTACTCCCCCAGATAATTCTGCAATTGGTGACACAAGATAAAGCAGGGCTGGGGAAAGGTCAAGAAAAATAGAGGCTAAAGTATGTATGGAGCCTTGAAAGTCAGAGTGGTAGGATAATGGATTCAATTTTTTTTTGTTTGATATTTTATTTTGATGTAGACACTCCTGATTCTGGTAATGCTCGACTAGATCATTCAGACCAATCCTCCCACTAAATACAATTTAAGAGCTGAATAAAATCTAAAAGCATCTTCTTAAAAGCATCAAAGACTTACCCAGAGAGTAAGGAATTACTGGGGCCAAGTTCTGAGAGTGGGCAGGATCCAGACAGGTCGACCTAGCACTGGGAGCCAGTTTTGCCCTTCGGGGCATTTGCTGATCTGGAGGAAGGGTAAAAGTCTGAGTTGGGACTTAAGCACTTTGTAGGGCTTGGGGCAAAAGCCAAGGTCCAAGGACCACGAGGGCTTGGGACTTGATAACCACCTGCTTTGGCCGGGGATCTAAAAGGACCACTCCTTGTGGATAAGGGTGAACCGAGAAAACCAGCCCTGAAACAGACCACGGTCTTCTGGTTACCCCAGAAAATCTCAAACTCTGAATTTGGAGCAAGACAATTCTAGAAAGCTTGTGTCCCCCAGACACCTGGCAAAAGATGTAGAAAATCCTCCTTGGAGAAAGATGACATCATCTTAGTCCTCGAATTTCTGCAAAGAACTGAAAAAAACCTGCTTGACACACAATAAAAACTTAGTGGACATAGGAAGAGTGAGGACTCCGTCAGCACAAACCAGCAGAAGCAAAAGACAATAGATCAAACCCGAAGGAACTCAAAATATTTGAACGATTCCCATCTTCCTGTGATGTTTTCTTATTGTTTTGGTGCCACAAAACTTATACGGTATAATTACAACCGTGGTGGCTGATGTAAGGAAATGGTTGATGTACAGTGAAAAGCAAACAGAGCTAGAAGGCAGCACAGACCCATGGTGCTGGTGGTGCCTGCGAGTGGCCCACTCTGGTGTCCGTTTCATCCTTTTTCATTTCCGTATTTTCCAAATTTTCTTTAACGAGGATTTATGCTGGAAGACATACAAGTAAAAGAGAAAGTGATAAAGACTGTAACCCAGAGTGGGGCTGGATTCACAGGTGCAAAACCTCCACAGTTGCCCAAGGTCCTGTGGTCAGAAGGGCCTCACACTTGGATGAATGCTCTGCTGCTTCTATCTTGAAATTCTTAATAATTTTGCACAGGGAGCCTTCCCAGTCCTGCACAGCCAGCCTTCACCCAGAGGCAGTTAAACGCTGATCCGTGGACCCTCTGTCAACAGCCACTGGGCTTGCTCTGGTTTCTGTACCTCCCACTGAAAGGCATCTAGTTTACGAGTTGGAGGTGTGCCCAAACAGCTGCAAGAATGTTGGGGTATGGCAGGGAGCCCCCTGGGCCAGGAGTGTGCAGGTCTCATCCTAGCTCTGCCCTGGCGAGTCTAGGACTAGCTCTCTGTAAGTCATTCCCTCCAGCTCCAAAGCTGTGTACATGGCAGTTAGCACACCAGGGTCAGAATCGATCAGCAACTATTTATGTAGCGTGCACTCTGCAAGACAGCAGGTGCTCTGAGATCCATTCCCACGATGTGCTTCCAGGCTCCCAAGAACTATCTGAAATGACTGGAACCCCTTTCCGGGCTGCATGGCGCGTTTCTAAGATGCTGGGCCACTGGGGCAAAGTGTGCAGATTATAACCCTACCGTTTATCGAACGTGTAGCCAGGGCCAGGCCCTGCGCTAGGTTCTTATGTTCCCATTTAACCCCTTGACATGGATTGGTAGTACGCTTACCCGATTTTTTTCAGATAAGGAAACTGAGGTTTAAAGAGGTTAAGGAACTTTCGCGAAGGGGTCCGACTCCAGAGGCACATGCTCTTGACAGTTCCATGGACCAGCACCAATAGCAGAGCCCCCCCGCGGCTGCCTCTTCAGCCCAGACGGTCTGGGTCCCCCAACGCCAAGGTCAGATGGCTGGGGAGGGCGGGCGCTCGGAGGGAAAGCCGCCGCTCCGGGCCTTTGCAAACGCGGCCCCGCGTGAAGGGCGCTGCAGTGCTGGGGCCCACGGGCTCGTCCAGCGTCCGCAGCCACGCAAGGCCGGCCCGCTCGGGCAACGCTGTGAGCACCCGCGGGCGGCGGCCGCGGCGGGGCGCGAGTACGCTCCGTCCCCGCCCGCAGCCCCCACCTCCTCAGACGCACGTGTCCCGAGTCCCCGCCCGCGCCGCCCGCCACAGGTGTCCTGGGAGAGGCGGGCGCGCACGGCGCCGGCGCCCCCGCCGCAGTTCGGCGGGCGGGGAGGGCGCGCTCGCGGGAGCCGGAGCCCGGGGCCGGGGCCGAGGCGGCGGCGGCAGCAGGTGGAGCGAGCTCCGCGGCGGGCGCGGCTCCCGGCCTGAAACCCGCCGCTGCGGCCGCCGGGGCGCACGCAGGCCCCGCGGGGCCGGAGCCGTGCGCGCCCGGTCCAGCCTGCTTGCCGGGGAGGTCGGGTAGCCGCGCGGGGCACCCGCCGCTCCGACCCCCGCAAAGACCTGTGCTTGCGGGAGGGAGCGCCGGCGGCTCTGCGGTCTGGGAGGAGCTCGCCGGGCGGCGCGGGAGGGTCCCGCCTGGCGCGCCCACCTCCCCTCGGGCTCGGGCGCCGGGCTGGCCTCGGGGGCTCTCTGGCTGCACTCGCCTGCATGAGTTCTCTACTGACTGGTTTCCTCGGTTTGGGGACTGTTCCCGCCAGCGACGCCGGAGCACCTTGCCGTGTGTCCGCGGGCGGGCGGGCTGGCGTCCCGGCCGCCGCCGCTTCGGGATCCCGGCTCTGCTCGCCGCCCCTGACCCTCGAGGCTCCCCGGCCTCCGGCCTCGACGCGAGAGTGCCGACCTAGCCCCGTCTGCCCCTCTAGGAGGGAGTGCGGTCCTCGAGGGGCGCTGGCCTCCCAGGACCTTCTTGGTGTGCCTCGGGACTGGGGTGCACGCGGCCCCGCCGCTGGCCATGGCCTTCACTTTCGCTGCTTTCTGCTACATGCTGTCCCTCGTGCTGTGCGCCGCGCTCATCTTCTTCGCCATCTGGCACGTGAGTAACCGGCAGCGGCTCCTAACTCTTCTCTTTCGCCCCGTCCACCCCCTCCTTCCCGGATTGCTCTCAAGTGCACCTGACGTGGCGCGAGCCGCGGACCCGGAGGCCAGCCGCCGCGCACCTGCGGGCTGCACCCTCGGCCGGCCCCGTCCTGAGCCAGGGGACAGTTAGCGGCATCCCGAGCCCGCGGCGCGCGCGCCGTGGGCGCCTGGCTGCTGGCGGGGGGCGGAGGGAGCGCGGGTTCCCCGGCGAAGCCCAGTGCTAGGCCCGGGGCGCGCGGCTGCACCCCCGCCTACCCTGCTCCTCCCTGCCGGCGGGGAGCGAAGGAGCGGCGCCGCTGTCGTCCCGGCAATTAGTCAAGTAACTATAACAACTAAACATTGAAAATGTCAGCGTCTGCGGTGGGCTGCGTTTAGACACGTTTGCAAACAAAGCGGAAACACGACGGGAGCGCCGCTGGAGAGGGTCCGCGGCGAGCCCGGCCGGGAGGGGAGGGGGCCAGCGGCTGGGGTCGCCTGGTCGCGCGGGGAGAGGCCCCGGCGGGCGACGAGTTTCCCTCTCCTCCGCTGCCCCGGGGCCCAGCCACCCAGCCCCTGCAAGGCCCCCGCAGGTGGCAGACTCCCCGCCCCCGGCGTCCCGCGGTCCACCCCCCCACCCCCGGGCGGGCTGGGGGGCAGTCGGGGTGGGCCCCGGTTCAGCAGGTGCAGTGGGGATCTGGGACGTGCAGCACTTCTGCATAGGGGCAGGAGGAGGCCGCCGCACAGAGATGGTGCCATACTCGGCAAACCCAGCGCTCTCAGGGCCCCCTTCTCCGAGGCTGTTTCCGCCCCCTGCCCTCGCCAGCCGGGAGCTGGTGGGAAGAAGAAGGGCCGAGGTCGGGAGCTCTAGACGGAGTGGGGCCCCGTAGCCTCAGCGCCCAGCGAGTCCGGGGGCGGGGAAGGACCCTGGAATGGGTTCCTGGAGGCTCGACTCCGTCTCCAGCGAGCCTTACAGGGCGCCTCTGCAGGGGCGGATGCCCGACGAGAAGAGTTGCAGGGTGGGTGGGATGCTGGTGTTTCGTAGGAGCGGTTTCTGGAGTGAGAGGGTTTTTCTTAAGATGGAACTAAGCTAAAGCAGGTCCTGTTACCGGGCTCTCTGGGAGTGAGAACAGGGACCCCGGCAGCAGGCTAGATGCTCCCTTCCACATCCCCAAAGTGACCGTTGACCTGGGTGGTCCCCAGGCTTCCCCTTGCGTCTGGATGGTGCAAGTCTGTGAATCAGTCGGTTTAGGAAGGGGGGGTTGTTGGAGAAGGAATTCAGACACAGGAATTTCGGGGCTGATAAAAAATCGGGCAGTGAGAAGTGATGGGATTTTGTGGCCTCTCCTCCCCTGGCCCGGGATTCTGGGTCTAATTCTCTCTGCAGAAAGGAGCCTCGAGTTGTTGATGTTGCTAAGGGAGAAGGAAACTTTACCTAATTTAGAACAAATAGGGGTGCAGAACAGATCACGCCCAAACAGCGCAGCACATACCTGCTCATGTGTTTCAAAGGAGCTTTCTGTGCTTCCCTGGATCGGGGGAGTCATTTGCATTCCAGAAGGCTAACGACTCCCCCTTTTTGGGAATACTTCAGTTGCTGTTTTTTTATGTTCTCGTCTTGGCCAGAGGGTGGCAGGTAGCCGAGAGCTCCATCAAGCTGTCAGCACTGGGGTTCTCTGAACAAGCCCCTGGAGCAGAGCAGGTAACCAGCAAGAAGAATTTCCTCTCACTCGGGGGAAGATAAATAATTCAAGAGCAGGTTAATTAAATGGATGGTGTGTGCAGCTGGTTGACTAATAGACGTGTGAATCGAAGCCGGCAGTGGGGTGATGATCCCCTGTTGGCCTCCGCTCCCCAGCAATCACCCGCCTTGTCCGGGGGGTAGTCGAATGCCAATGGGTCCTGACCAGCTTCCCAGTGGGAGTGTCAAGATTCCAGTTTCTGATAAGAAAAAGAACCAGTGCTGTTTGAATTCCGATTACGATGAGCATGGCCAAGTCTCTAGCCTCTGTTCTTTCCTGCGTCTTTTCCTTCCCCATCTCGGAATCAAACAGCCAAGAGCCTCCCCACGTTGATTTGGCTCCTGAGCATTGAAAGGGGAAATCAATGCGAATGTTGTGTGTGTGGGTGTTGCCTATATGGTGGTAATTACTTCCACGAAAATTTAGGCTGTGTGTTTGCTTTCTTTCTGGCTTCTTATCTTCCCTCCATATTTCTTGATCTGATAAGCCATATCGATTGCTTAGCCTATATTAACATCACCGGGAATGCATTGGGCACTTAGCAACATACTGCAGTTAAAAAGCCTGCCCCATCGCCATGTGCTGGCTGTAAGACAGAAGACAGCACCTTTTTCTTACTTACCTTCCTAAAGGTAATAATAGTAGCTACCACTTAATGACCGTGACCAGCCGGCGAGTTCTAGGCACTCAGTGAGGACCTGTCAGATGTCTGTCGGTGTTTACTCCCCCCCCCCCCCCCCGCCGGAGTGGATGTGGCCATACACACCTTGCTTTCAAGTCTCATGTTTTACTTTGAAAATTTATTTGCATCTGTTTTCAAATGAAAATAATTTGAATTGCCGATTAATTTTCTATCAGCCACTGTTTGTCACGTTTGGAACATGCAGAATAAAAGTGAGGGTCTGTTTTTTGTTTGGGATGTATGTGTTTGTGTGTGTGTGTGTGTGTGTGTGTGTGGCTTTGTGTGCCTTCAGGCACATGGCCTCTTACTGTCCCTGGCAGTTCTGCACTCCTCACAGCTGACATTTTATAGATCCAGGGAATGGTGGATCAGAGAGGTTATGAAACTTGCCCGAGGTTGCACAGCTGGTGTGTGCTGGAGCTGGGATTTGAGCTGAGTCTGAGCCTGGTGTGCCCATGTCGTCTTTCTTTCTTTTTTTTTTTTTTAATATTTTATTTATTTATTTGACAGAGAGAGACATAGCGACAGCAGGAGCACAAGCAGGGGGAGTGGGAAGGGAGAAGCAGGCTTCCCACCGAGCAGGGAGCCCGATGCAGGGCTCGATCCCAGGACCCTGGGATCATGACCTGAGCCGAAGGCAGACGCTTAATGACTGAGCCACCCAGGTGCCCCCCATGTCGTCTTTCTAACTCAAGTTACTATCTTTGGCTTGTTTAACTTTGATAATAGTAGATAATGTTTTTATGCAGTGGATTACCTTTCTCTAGTATAAATGAAATATTTGGGGCCGGAATTTCTGATTGGAGTTAAAACAACAGAGACATTATATATCCTTTTAAAAAAGAGGAGATCCTATTTCAGTCTTTAAAAAATTAGTTTTTCTGCTTATTAAATGGTACAGGTTCCTTGCCAAAAAATTTGAAAATACAGGGACATATATGGAACAAAATAACCATTAATCGTATTCTGCAGGAAAGATTTGGGGGTTTCTTCTTCCAAACATTGCGTATCTGTGTATTTTAAAAAATTGCATATGGATGTTTAGAAGGAAGAAAGGTGTTCTGAAGGGTTTGAGATGTGAAGTGACTTCTATTTCCAGCCGATACAAAATGAACAGTGTTTACTGGCAAGAGCACGCTCAGCCCTGGCTCGGTTGGCCCTTTTGCAGACAGTCGCATTTATATAAATACAGATGCAACCATTCTTGGAAAAGATCAAAGACTCATTTCAGGTTTTTAGCTTTCGAAGTTTTTTGTTGTTATTTTTAACACCTAGAGTCACTTGTAAGACCTCCGAGTTTTGACAACATACAAATAAAATGAATTCCCAATACTGTTTCTTTGGATGCACAGCAGCGTTTCCTGAGGCGGGGAGGCTTGCAGGGGCCCCGGCAGGTGATAACAGCAATGAGCATATTTACTGAGAGGCAGTTTTGCTGGGCAGAACGGCGTCCTGGTGGAGCCTTGCGGCCAGTCCCAGCCTCTCACAGATCCAGCCCCGGGGACCTGGTGGACCTCTCAGTCTCTCCACTATCCATCTGGAAACAAGAGGTAGTTGATGTGACATGGTGGGTCATCTGGGCTTGACACTGGCCTGGCTTTGGAAGACCCTGCTTTGGTCTGCTCAGCGATGCACCGTCCCTTCCGTCTGGGACGTCCCGTGCCCGATGTGGGGTCTGCAGCTGCAGCCTCCCCGCCCTACCTCCCCCAGCACTGCCACACAGGGGGTGTGGAAGGAAGCTCCGCAAGCACAGCCAGCTTTTCTGGGTCACCCTTGTTCTCCAGAGCGGAGGATGGGGCTGGGCTTGTGCACGGGGCTCAGCAGATACTCGGGGGGTGATTTCTTGTTTCCTTCTGGCTGATGTGGTGACTCATTTCTGAATTGGCTTCCGGCTACTTCTCCAGGGCTGTTCCCTGGGCAGTTTGGGCATGTGCGTTTTCTGCGGTAGGCTGGCATTTTGGAACTCTGGGACCTGTTGCTTTTACAGAAGAGGACCGGCCACGAGCAGGGGTGTGGGGCTGGTTCTCCTGCGGGGCACATCCTGGGGACAGGTGCTGACAGTTCCCAGAGAGGGCCCCTTCGGTAAGGGGTGCTGTCTGTGCCGCCTTGGGTCACCTGGCTGTTGGCTGGTGGTCTTCCTCGACTACCCCCGCAGGGGGCGGCCTCTGGCCTCTGGTACTCCCCCCACAGTCAGGCGGGAGAGAGGAATGAGGGTGCAGAATTCAGGGAGGCACCGGCCCCCATTCCCACTGCTCGGTGAGGTTTGGGGCCTGATGAGGGGGATGTTGGGGGGCCCCTGTGACATTTGACTTCGACGTGAGCATCTCCGAACAGACGGTAAAGGCAGAGACCGTTGGGAAGCCTTTGCCAGGTAGCACCCCGAAGCCAGCCGGGCAGAGTCCCCTCCTGAATCCCGAGGCCTGGTGACCTCGCTGCACTCCTGTCCAGCACCCGTACACCCTGCCTGCGGCTCTGCATGGGGGTCTCCCCTGCGCTCCCCCTCCCAGTTGTCTGCAAACCAGTTCGCCTGGCCCTCTGCTCTCCTAGCGATGTGCTGGGCAGCTAGCGCCCTTGCCAGCCATCCCTGGGCTGTCATCTGCCTCCGTCGGCCCCTCCCCCAGGGGTCCCGCCAGGCCCTGGTGTCCGTCACAGTCACGCGCCCCCTCTGCATCTCCCGCCTTTCCATGGGAGGGGGCAGGGCTCTCACGCATGCTGCTGCCTGGTTGTGGCCCCGTGTGACCGGGACCATTTCCTGTGTTCCACCCCGTGACCCCAACCTCACCAACCTCCAGCCAGCTCTCACGTCTGCTCTTGGCGCCTCGTGCCCGCGGTCCCCCAGGGACACTCGGCCCCTGTCTGCCGTCTGCTGGTGCCCAGGGCTGCTGGGGCCAGTGATGCATGGCTCAGCCCCTGACCCTCCAGCGAGGTCCTGGCCGGTTCTTTCAGCTCCTATGATGCTGTTCCAGATCCTTGGCATTTTCCCAGAGCCCCCGAAGCCCCCGACCCTCTCCCAGACTTCACTCCCAGCTGACAGAGAAGGCGAGGTTACTAGCAGGGACACCTGGGTACCCGGCCCTTCCCTGAGCTGCTGAGTCTGTAGCACGGTCTCCTTCCTGTTGGAGACCAGCTCTTCCCCGTGGGCTCCCCGGGGACATCGCCCTTCATGGCCCCCAGCTCCGGTGCCCTCAGCCACCGCCCTCTGGCGGTCCGTCCGTGGCTCCCTGAGCTCATGGGGCCAGCCGCTGTGTCCTGGGCCCTCCCGCTGCCACTGGCCTCTTCCTTCGCAGACTGGCTTTGCCTCCCTGTTCCCTCTTTAGTCTTGTAGCAAATGTTCAGAAAAGCACTGAGACTGAAAAGCCTTCTGGTCCCATCATCTAGAATCAGCAAATGTTAGCGTTTTGCCACTTCGGCGTCTTAACCACCTTATTTAAGGCAATGTGTTTCCTCATTGGCTCTGCCTTGTGCCCCGCCTCTTCCCGGCTCTGATCTCGGCAAGGGCTCTGGTGGCGTCTCCCAGTGCTATTCAGGGCTCCTCCGTGGCCTGTCTGTGGCCTCGGGCTCTGGTGGCGTCTCCCAATGCCATTCAGGGCTCCTCTGTGGCCTGTCCGTGGCCTCAGGCTCTGGTGGCCAGTCTCCCAGTGCCATTCGGGGCTCCTCCGTGGCCTGCCCATGGCCTCGGGCTCTGGTGGCCAATCTCCCAGTGCCATTCAAGGCTCCTCTGTGGCCTGTCTGTGGCCTCAGGCTCTGGTGGCCAGTCTCCCAGTACCATTCAGGGCTCCTCTGTGGCCTGTCCGTGGCCTCGAGGTGCTGGCCCATGTCCTCCTTGTGGCTGCTCTCATGGCTTCTGTATTTCTCCCCATCTCCTCTTTCTCCCCTGCCTTCACTTACCTGCGGCTGCCCCCATCCCAAAGTGCCAGTGCCCCCGACCCTGTAGACCGTGTATGGGGCCACCTGCTCCACACCCTGGGTCGCGCCCTCCTCCCCACCACAGTGACCTGCCCGTGGTGCTTGTCTTTCCCCCGTTAGCGCTCGCTCCTATCCGCCTGCCTCGGCCTGCCCCACATGCACCTGGCCCAGGCCCTCTCCTGCCCTTTCTCAAGGCGTGTGCCCCTTCCGGACCGGTTAAATCTCACCTGAATGACTCCCTCGCCCCAGCTTCCAGGAACGACCTTTCTAGCTCCTAGAAGGATCTCTCCGTGTCATCCTGATACTAAACACTTTTTCTGGCAGCTGTGGCCTGCAGGGTCCGGGCCCAGGTCACGGTTCGACTGCATCCCTTGTCTTCCGTGTTCCCGGCATTCTCGGCTTCTTACAGCTACCTGCACAGGCTGTCCCGTAGCTCAGTGGAGGTCAGCTGCTCTGCTCTGCCCCGGCCTCTGTCCTCGGCGAGGCCTAACTGTCTCAGTCGCTGACCCCACCCTGCTGGTGCCCTGGTCTGATCCCCTCTGTTGCACTCATCCCCGGGGATTGCTTTTTCTCTGCGCCTGGACTGTTAGCTCTTCTGGGGCAGGAACCGCCGCCCTCATTTGTAACCTGAGCCCCCTGCACAGAATTGTCCCCGTGGTCGGAGCCCAGGGAGGGCAGAAGACACAAATCCAGGATCTGGGTGATTGGCTGCACCAGCCGTGGCTCACAGACTGTTGCTCGGGTTTTCCCGACTTAGCGGTTACAGCAGTCACCTGGATGCTTGTTAAATATGCACATTCCTGGGCTCCACCAGAGGCCCATGGAGCCCCGCCCAGGTGGTAGGAGCACACCCGCGCTCAGCCCGGTATCCCTGGGGTGCTGGAGACGCTCGACGGGGCACCGGAGTCTGGGTGCATGTGAGGAGGCTGCCCTGGGCTGCATTCTGAACAGCAGAGGTTGGCGGTGGCGGGGGGGGGGGGGGGGGGGGTCATTGGAAGGAGGGGGGGGGGGGGGGGGGGGGGGGGGGGGGGCGGGCTGTATCATTGGAATGGGCCGTCAGTCTGACAGGACGATGTTGGGTGGGCTGGTTTATGCTGGGAGACAGTGGCCCCGTGGTGTCTGGGGGCACCCATTTTTGATCAGGGATGACGGTGAGATGCACCAGTCTCCTGTCCCGTGATGACCGAGCGCAGGCGGTCCCCTTGCGGCTTAGATAAGGCAGATCTGAGGTTCCAGCCTGATGTCTTTGCCATTTGGATTCCTTGTGAGCTGCTCGTCTTCTGTTGGAGGGAGGTTCTCAGAAAGGGGCAGGCGGCTGTGTTCGTTTAGAGAAGAGGCCGAGTCCATCCTGGTCCAGCACTGAGGCTGTGCGCAGGAGGTGCACACCCAGATCTGCGGGGCTGGAGGTGGTTACTGTCTGGGATGTTCTCAGCCAGGACCTCTGCGTCCTAACACGGGGAACCGAGTCTCGCCGGAACATCTTTTAATGGCTCTTGGAATCTGATTAATTCCCATAAAGGTTACGGAAAGCTCCAAGTGCACAATTAAATCCTGAATTGGTCTCTGAATACCAATCTGGAACCTAACAGTGAGGCTGGCAAATGTATATATATTTTTAAAGATTTTATTTATTTATTCGACAGTGAGAGAGGGAACACAAGCAGGGGAAGCAGGAGAGGGAGAGGGAGAAGCAGGCTCCCCGCCGAGCAAGGAGCCCGATGCGGGGCTCGATCCCAGGACCCTGGGATCATGACCTGAGCTGAAGGCAGACGCTTACTGACTGAGCCACCCAGGCACCCCCGAGGCTGGCAAATATTTTTAATTTGACATAGAAGCGGCAAGCATGAGACATTCTTGCATGCTAAAATAAAGTCTGAACAAAGAACACTAAAAAAGACAGAAACCAAGATTAAGCTGGTAGACTCTAATGAAGCTGCTGACATTTCTGGGGGTCCAGGGTCCTGGGTGTTAGGACGTCCCAGTCTGGGCGGGGGGGTCCCTGCCGAGGGCTTGGGGTTGAAGACTAGGGTCGGCTCACAGGAAGGTGCCCACCTCCACACTCAGCATCCATCTCACAGCCCACCCCATGGGTAGGGTAGGTCTTAGGGTGCCCAGATATGTGTGTGCCCCTCCTCCCTCATGGATCTGAGTTCTGCGTGTTCTTCTACCACGTGGCTCCTGTCTCACCACGGTCCAGCCGCTCGCTCCGGCTCAGCTGGACGCCCGGGAAAGCTCGTGTGGCTCATCGGCCCCTGCGCCCACGTGACCGGGGGTTGGTGCACTGCTCGGGCCGTTTTCCTGTCGGTGAGGTCGACGCAGATGGAGGGCAGGGTCTGCCGTCCCAGTTACACACCCGTGGAACTTAGGAGGACGCGATGAACAGGTGCGGAACACAGCTGTGCTTGCTGGGGGCTCTGACAGTCACCCCTTTGTCGCCTTGCTTGGGTGGTGAGTCTAGAAGCCCCTGGAAGAAGAGCGAGCCTGTGGCTCAGGGCCGGCGGCAGCCGGAGTGGGTGCGGCGTGTGCTGGCCTCGCTCTCCTGCTCCAGGCCAGGTGGACTCAGCACAGTCAAGGACCCGGCAGCCAGAGGGCGCACTCCGCTGCCGGGGGGATGGCTCGGCCTCGAGGGCCCTGGCAACCCCCTCGGACGGGGCCCTGAGCATGGGGTCTCTCATCACCGCCGGACCCCCAGGCCGTGCTCGCAAGTGAGCCGCGCGGTTGTCTTGCTGCAAGACCTGTGAGCCTCCGTCTTCCCAGAGCCGGCAAGGGCACCAGTCGGGGGTGTGGAGCCGGGCAGGGTGGACCGGGCCCGTCCCTCATGGAACCGTCTGGCTCAGACTCAGGCTGCCTTGTTGAGACCCCCGAGTTTCTGCACTTCTGGCTGTGGTGGCCTGGCTACCTGACCAGGAGACGGACCTCACCTGGCCCAGCGGTTTCTCCTTCGGGCGCTGCCCGGCTCCCCTCATGTTTTAACTATTATTGTTTATTGTGGTAAAATGTACCTCACGTGGAACTGACTATTTTCCAGCCACGTTTAAGGGTACGCTTCAGCGGCATTAAGTGCATTCACGTCACTGCGGCACCACCCCCACCGTCCACTTCTAGACCTTTCTATCCTACCCCACTAAAACCCTGTCCCCACGAAACACTGCCCCCCCACGGCCTCCCCCAGCCCTGGCACCCCCATCACGCCCCCGTCCTGCTTCCCGTCTCTGAACGTGGCTGCTCTCGGCGCCTTATGCCAGTGGGTCCTGTCCGTCCGTCCGTCTGGCTGGCTCCACGGAGCACGGTGCCCTGGAGACTCCTGCACGTGGGGGCAGGTGCCGTCTCGTTACTTCTTAGGGTTGGAGGGCATTCCGTTGTGCGTCTCACAGTTTGCTCGTCCCTTCCTCTGCTGGGTCCACCTGCGGCTGTTTCTGTGAGCGGCGCCGCGGGGAGCTCGGGTGCCTGGGGTCTCTGACGCCCCGTTTTCCCTGCTTCGGCAATGCAGCATCCCATGGGGATTCCGTTCACTTTCTGTGGTTCCCCTACTTCCACAGGCAGACCTCTCTCGGTCCTCAGCCTTGGCTGCGCCGGCTCTGGACTTGGTCTCGACCTGTGGCCCCTGCCGGTGGCCTCTGCCTGCCATCCCCCGCGACCGATGACAGTCCCGAGCGCCCCGGTCTACTCATGGGCGGAATTATCTGCTCTGTTTTGCTACGTTATTCTGGGGTCCTCAGTCTTTTAGGCGAGTCAGTTGTAGAGTATCTTTTCAAGTCTCAGCTTCGGGTCCTGTAAATGGCTCTTGGCTTTGCCGGGGCGAGGGCCCTGGGGGGCTTCCTCAGGAAGAGGTAGCAGTATTTGCCTGAGAACTGGGGAACGCACCCAAGTGAGGGACCAAGGGATCTGGTGAGAATGTCGTTGTCGTTCAATAAAACCCGATTTGCATTTATGCTCCCACGTGGACAGGAGGTGCAGAGGCCTTGGTGGCCTCTGGGGGGGTGGGGGGGGCCGGGGGGAAGGAGGCTGTCAGCTCACAGGCCGATTCACAGGATGGCTTCATTTTCTAGCTCCTTTGAGCTCCCTTGAGTCACAAAAGTGGTTTAAAAAAACCCCAGATTGGTAAAACTGTAATTGCCCTCTGTCTGTCTGCTTGTCTGTGTCTCTCTCTGTCTCTCACACACGCACAGTTACCACCACAACCAAAAATATTCCATAGCAGGGAAAACCCCCCATTTGCCTGGCCAGGCCTTCGGGGAGGATGGGTTTGCTTTTCTCCGTGCCCCGGGGGGAAGGGTTGGTGGCAGGTGTGGGGGGCGGGGAGTGCCCGCTTGCCCATTTGCTGTTTGGGCTGAATGCCTTTGCGGGGGCGGTGGAGACAGACGTTTCCCGGACCCTCCGCACCCGGGGGCTTGTGACCCAGAGCCCCAGCCCGGGCCTGCCTGCAGGTGGCCAGTGCCTGGACCTGCCCGAATCGGGGGTGGGTTGAAGCCGCTCGGCCAGACTGGAGCTGGACCGGGTCCTTCGCGCTAGGCACACGTTTCTGACTGAATGACACCTGACACCGCGGGAGGAACCGCAGGCCGGGACACCACGAATCCCCATTAAATATGTCCCCCTCCTTCCAATCCCTTTTGGGATTGGGCGGCCTGGCGCCCGGAGCCCAGCTCCCTACCGCCGCCCGCAGGTGCCCCAGTGGGCTGGCCTGCTCCGAGGTGTGCGGTGGATGAGGAGTCCCTGGCATCGGGCTCCCCGGCCTTGACCACTCTCTCCCTCCTCCCGTCCTTCTTCCTCTCTTGCTTTTGACCTCCTTTTGTTCCGTCTTCTTGGCGTATATCCTAGATCCGCCAGAGGCTGCACAATATTACTTAGCCCAGCTGGAGGTCCCCAGGGCTGGGAAGTTAGCTGACACCACCTCCCTCCCCCAAGGCGAGGAGAACTTGAGGCTGACATTTCCAGAGCACCAGCCTTAGGCTCCTTTGCTGTTTGCGCCTGTCCGGGGTCCATTTGGATGCTGGGATACAGCTCTCCTGCTGGGGAAAAATGCAGGGGAGGAAAGCAGAATCTTGGAGCTGACTTCCTTTTTTTTTCTTATTGGCAACTGATTCATGAACCCTAAAAAAGGAGTTGATAGCAACACAGCCAGCTAGCTATAGCAGCCCAGATGGTCCCCTATATAATAGAGACATTTGTCTCTTGGATAAAAAAAATATTTAAATGTGTTCTGTGAGCTTATTGAGAAAAGGAATTAGCAACTGCAGGGGTTGCGGGCATGGAGACAGCCCAGTGATTCGAGCCCCGCAGAGCGCAGTGATTAGGAAGCGGGAATTGGAGGTGAGGACAGATGTGCGGGAACCCCGTGCATGCGGGACACGGCCCCAGGGTGCCCCCCACATGGCCTGCCCCTCGGGCGTGCTGCGGGCGGAGGGACCAGTCGGGACGTGTGTGCGCATGGAGACCGAGCCCCATGGCCCGAGGCGTGGCCAGCTGGGGAGGATCTGTGGCAGGGGTAGGCAGACTGGGGCCAAAGAGAACACATTTGTGCCAACTGTTCCTAAATTCTACACTGAACGGAAGATGATCCCGCTCCCCTTCTTCCTTTCTGTGTGTTCGCTGGGAAATTGTGCAGGCCCCACAAACCCGTGGGCCTCCCTGAAATCCTTACAGAGCTTTGATTGTCCTCATTGTCGCCCGTCCTGGGCAGGCCACTGGGTGAGGATCCTGCTGGTGTCGGGGCTTCTGAGTGCGGTGGCAAAGAGCTGACGCCGGCCACTTTGCGCAGAGGGCGGACTTGGTGACAGCCACGGAATGGGAGTGGGGAGTGGCAGCAGGGGGGAGACGGTCTCCCAGAGATGCAGAATCCTTATCTGCAGTTGGGGATTGAACCAGATGTGGGGGCACCTCAAGCCCCTTCATCATCACTGGAGCATGACTTATCCTGGGATGATGTTTCTTGGAGGTTCCGGAGGGAACTGAGCGGAGGCCAACAAGGCGTATGTGCTGAGTGCAGAGAAATGACTGGAGAGGAATGTGTTTGGTCTTGACACCCTTTTCCCTCACTGGCTGGCAGTTTTAGACCCAAAAGTCATGCCCTGGAAAGGGGCTGGCAGCTCCTGAGTCAGGAACTGCTGCTGAGCAGCGCTCTGCCGCAAACTGCTCTGTGGGTGTAAAGTCCCTGCACCTCCCTGGGCTGTGCACATGGGTGCGGGTGCACGTGTGCACACGTGTATACATGCATGTACACCTGCGCACACGTAGGGTTTGTGTGCATGTGCACATGCATGTACATGCAGGCATGTGCCTGCACACGTGTGTGCACATGTGAGCGTGTGCATGCACGTGCACATGTATGTACACACGTGTGCGCATGGGTACGTGTGCCTGCACATGTGTGCATATGTGTGAGCATATGCATGCACGGTGGACACATGTGTCCATGTGTGTACACGTACACACATGGACACATGTGTCCTGCGCATGTGTGTGCATGTGTGTGAGCGTGTGCATGTATGCATGGGTGCGTGTGCACGTGGGTGTGTGCATGTGCGCTGAATACAGTGGTCTCTGGGGTCCTATCCAGCTCTGTTGCTGCTTGCTGTCTGCATCTTGATCTCTCCCTGTTCTCCGTTTGTGGCTTTTCTTTCCTGACAGCCTTCCGTGTGGGGAACGTATCAGCTGTGGTTCTAGAGATCCGTTCTGGCCCCCTTAATCAGCAAAGGCATTTCTGGGAAGAGGGTGGTGTAGGGCTCATACAGTGCCTGGCAGGTCTGCAAAGCAAGATGACACAGAATCACCTGGATTTGGGTCTCTGGCCTTCCTCCTCCTGTCCTTGAATTACTGCTTCTGAGGACGGAGAGTCTCCTAGGCTCAGTGTGGGTCGTGCCCCCATTGGCTGCACCGAGCAGTGAGTTGAGGTGTCGTGGGGTCTCCAGGCACCTGGACCCACCCTCCTGCCGGGACTGCCCTCAGAGGGGAAATCAGACCGGTGGGGAAGGGGGCATAGATGTTGGGTGACCAGACCATGCTGACGTTCCCTCCCTGAGCTCTCCAGCATCACTGTCGCCTCCCCTGTATTCAGAGAAAGCAAGCTTGTCTCTAAAGCAGAGGTTAGCCTCCTGGAGCCACAGATGCCGAGCCGTGTTGGCCCAGGGGAGCTGCGGAAGCTCACGCACATGATGCGCGGCTGCTGTGCTCTGGCCAGGGGCCTGGACCACCCGGGTGATGACTGTCCCCTGCCCCTCAGGAGGGTCTCCACCTTCTCTTCGTTAAAGCGTTCCACGGGGGCCACATGACTTGCCTCCGTGGCACATGGCTGGCCTTCTGAGCCTGCGGCTTTCACAGGGTCTGCTTGGAGGAGGCCTTTGCAGGAATTTAGCAGAGCACCTGCTCACCTGGAAGGAGGGAGCCGCAGGTGTGTGAATCAGGAATCAGAAAACCGTGTCTTGCCAGTTTGCTATCTCCCAGCCTGCTTGGCCCCGAATTCTAGAGGATAAATGGCAAAGTGAACTTCTTTCTCATCTTGGAAAAGAAGAGCCCCTGACCCCCAATTCCCACTTCTTCCTGAGACATCCCCCCGGCGCCCCACATCTGACCATCCGAGCACCCGTCCCCTGCTCCATGCAGAGCGGAGCGCGGGAGGCCCCTCCCAGGCCCTGCCTGTACCACTGAACATGCCCCCTCTGCACTCCCACCAGAGCCACTGTCTTACAATTAGCAAAGCCGGCAACTTCGGCCATCATACAGAGTAAGCTGTTCTGCACTGTAAACGGGAGGCAGCATCAGCTGTCTCCCGAGGGGAGAGGGGATGTTATTGGCTCAGAGCGACGCTCTGTGCTGGCTCTTCTGTTAAAATTGTTCCTCCACCGTTCTGGGATTGTCATAAAGGAGCCAAGTAAAGTCCGGTGGGGCAGGATTCTTACAGCCGAGGGACACATGGCTCTTGGAGGAGTGTGTTGTTTTCAGAAGTCAGTCCCTCCCCAGCTGCGGGGCCCCGCCGAGCACTGGGGGCAGGGCAGGACACGGGCCACAGGGGCCAGAGGAGCGCCTGGCCACGTCGCTGCAAAACCCCAGCCACTAGGAGCTACTCTCAGTCCGTGGACTCCCTCCCTCTGTGTCCCCTTTCTCATGTCAAACACCAAGGGGAACATTTCATTCAAGAAAAAAAAATCGATACAACAAACCCAAACTGAAGCCAGTAAAGCGTTTGGGGTCAAGAGCCCAGCCGTGTTGTTAGGGCCTTGTGGGCTCTTGTACCCTCGGCTGATGGCGCTGCCTCTGGATTCGGGGCAGACGGATGGTTTGGTGTCCTGCTTGCTGATGGGTTTTCTTTTAATTTGACTTAAACTGTCGGAAGGGGATGGAGTCACATAGCCAGTGCAAAAATCCTGACACCAAGAGGGACCCGAGGTCATCAGGTCGGTCTTCTCGTTTGGGAACGGGCTCCGTCAACCGAGAGGCAATGGGACACGGCCGAGGCCACGGCCAGTTGTAGCTCCAAACCCCACTCCACCAGGAGTTTGCTTTGCACCCCGTTGTGTTTTAGAGCAGCTGAAACGAGGACTAGGAACGCGTCTGTCTGGTCTTCCCACTGCGCAGGCTGGGTACTGGGCTGCCTCCGCAGCTCGGTGGGGTCTCTGGGTGGGATGGAGGCCCCCATGCGGCATCCCCCCGCCCCCTGTCCAACGGAACGCGGAGCTGGAGGAAGACGGGCATTGGAGGATGGTTTTGCATTTTTCATGTATGTTGTCTGTCTGTCTGTCTTTGAGGGCAGTGTCCCTCCTCCTGAGCAGAGCTGTGCATCTGAAAGGCGGGCACACAGTGGTCCCGATTCGGAGCGCGACGCAGAGAGCACTGCCCTGCGGGCCATCCCCGACTGGCCTGTCCATGTCTCTCCGGGTCGTGGCCTCTCCCATCGTCAAACGAGGGGGGCCTTTCCTTGCCCCGGTGTTCTGAATCAGGGGCCCCCCTCCCCACCGCGTCAACACCGCCTTCCTCCAGGACAGTGTGGTCCAGCACGTGCCCTCGCTGGCCCTCACCAGTCCTTGTGACCTGTCATCGGGGCCATGCCCTTCGTCCCTTTGTGGTGCTGTCTGTCCTCGGACTCAGTGGTCTTAAAGGACACGCGGTCCTGAGCGGGGTCGTGGCTGGCTGGTCAGCAAGTGGCCAGTGGAGCTCCTGTTGCTCACGCTGTGGGGTGACTCCGCGCCAGCCCCTGAGCTTGGTGCTCCCGGAGGCCCTCGGCCCCCCGGCCTCTCGGTGGCCCCCTCTGGCCGGCTGACATGTTCCGTGCGTGCCCCACCCCAGCCGCTCCGCCGGCGGCCCTCCCTGCCCGTGGCACCGGCGACCCTTGCCTGGCAGTCGACGGTCACATTGGCTTATGGCTTCGATGCTTTTCGAACGGAGGAACAAGAAAACCAGCAAACGGCATTTCCTGTTTCTAAAGGCTCCTGAGCGTGACCCAAGCCTTTCCTGCTCTTTCTTCCTGACCATGTGGGGAGGACACAGTGCCCCAGAGGGACGCAGCCGGGCCTGCGGAGCTGCCAGAGTGCGGGGGGATCAGGCGGGGCCAGCTGGAGACTCCAGACCCCGGAGAGGCTGCACAGCCCGTCCCGGGGAGGCCGAGCTGCCCAGCGACAGGGCGGTGATGTCTGTGGGGGAGACCGGGAGATTCCGGGGGGCCAGCCCTGCCCCCAGACGCTCGTGCCCACAGCCGGGAGGATTCTCTCCCCTCCTTGTGCATCTTTCCTGCCCCCGCCCGTGTAAAGCTTGACCATCTGAATTTGGGCTCCGGAGCTCTGCTCTGCTTTGCCTTTTCTGATTTTACCAGCCTCCGTTTCCTGATCTGGAAAAGGAGGGGTGGCAGGGTCAGTGGCTCCCGTGGCTGCCTGACCGCCGCCCCCCCCCCCCCCCCGCCCGATGTGGCTTTTCAGAGGCCATGGGGCGGGTCCAGGCTCGGCCTTGCAGGCAGATTTTGGAGGACACCGCAGCTCTCACCGCTCCTCTCTGGCACCCGCGTTCAGTGCCACAGTTTGGTCCCACATGTGTCCCCCCAGCTCACGGCTCCTCCTAGGCCGTGTCCTCTCTCATCCGGAGCTCACTGTCTTGCTGCAGAAATGTGTTCTCCTGGCTGTTTGGTCTGTGAGTTGTCCTCCCCCCTTAAGACTCTCCTCCCGGGCGCCTGGGTGGCTCAGTTGGTTAAGCGACTACCTTCGGCTCAGGTCATGATCCTGGAATCCCGGGATCGAGTCCCACATTGGGCTCCCTGCTCAGTGGGGGGTCTGCTTCTCCCTCTTACCCTCTTCCCTCTCTTGCTATCTGTCTCTCATTCTCTCTCTCTCAAATAAATAAATAAAAAAAATCTTAAAAAAAAAAAAAGACTCTCCTCCCCTCCTGGCGAGGACCCTGGGGATGGAAGAGAAGACTCAGTAAACAACCTTGGTCTCTGACCTCTGTCTTCAACGGGAACGGCCGCGGCCTCCCCTTGAAGTGGACGTTCAAGTGGAAGACATTCTCCTATCCGATGATATTGTGATTCACTCCTGGGTGGGGTCCCCTCGTCCCGCCCCCCAAGCCCTCCAGGTCTGTGTGGGAGTGGGGGGCTGTCACTCCTGGGAGGTCCCCTCATCCGGCCCCTCAAGCCCTCCGGGTCTGTGTGGGAGTGGGGGGCTGT